>NC_041385.1:62059774-62067966 GCF_002162155.2 Triticum dicoccoides
CTATTTTAGTCCTTAGACGTGGGATCGATGTATGCCGCAGAATCGTTTATTTAATACTGAGTTGGTAGGGTCTTGAACTCAAGACCTCTTGGTTCAGATACCATATTGAATTCATGCTCCAGCCAACTCATCCAAAAGTCCGAACTGATGGAGGGAGACGGGCAATATATTTCAACAATGTCCAATATATGTTTGTTAACGTTGTCTTGTCCCCATTTAGCCCTGTAAAAATCTTTTGAATGTTTACTTGTCAATTATAGTGGTAAAATGTACGTGCCAATCGAGTATGTTGTTATAAATGAAATATTTGCAGACTAATGGTTGCTCGTGATAAAACCTTCTATGTTGGACTAATGGGCATTATCAGAAGTACTTGTCGGACTTTCTCGACAATAGAAGTATATGTATGTGTAGCCAAGTCCTTGTTAGCATTATCGAAAGTCCTTGTCAACATTATCAGAATTTTGTTAATAAATTTACTTGAGACCACCATGATCCTTTCTTTTCAATTCAACCAAAGTGCGGCTTGTTTGATTCACTAAATCATGAGCTTTCAAACTGAATGTTGGATCGTCAAGCCATTACACATGCCAAGTGCAAGAATCTAAGAATATTATTTATTGCAGGGACAATGTAAGAATATTTTGAATATTCATTATAGCCACCACTGGTACCTCAACTTGGCGCGAAAAGTCAGTTTAGTGCTAAAACTTGCGGCATACATTGAACTGGTGCCACAACTTGGCTTTGGCGTGTATATACAGTGCAAATCACGTTGTTGTACGAATGGGGTGCTGATGAGGCACGCCAACGTGGCATAGGGCCCGCTGTCAGCGTCTGGACGGCAAAGTGGACGTGTGGCCTGCTATTTTGCACACACAGAAATTCGGATTTTTTCTTCTCAAAAATAGACCCTGCCGCAGCCATAAGGGTCCATTTATCAGCGTCACACTAATGATTGAAAAAAGCAGCGTGCGCGCGGGTTACTCAAACAGCTAACATGTAGGGCGAAGGTGCCCACTGCTAAACAGTAGGATGCTGCTAGTTATATATATTCTCTGAGTATTAAGTGGGCTGCTGTGCATGCAACCCATTTTGCATTGTGTTTTTGCCAGAAATTTACTCAATATATGTAAATTATAATAGTGTGTTATAAATAATAAACTATAAATCATGTATTGATTTAACATTTATCCATACAATAAATTATGAATTTTAAAACTCTTCATGCAATAATTTGCATATTGAATAAAAACATATATTTAGTAAATGCTTACATAAGTTTAAAATTGTTCACGATATTAACAATATAAATGTATTATATAAAAATACTCATGTTTATATATATATTTTTAATAAATTCTTATATAAGTTTTAAAAAGTTCAAAGTTTTAAAACAATAATCATGTAGTGTGTAAAACTGTTCATGTTTTAAGAAAAAAAATAGTTACTATGTATTTTCATAAATTATTAAATATGTTTTAATATATTGACAGTTTTAACAAATTATTCATGTAGTATACATAAGTGTTCATGCTTTCAAAAATATATATTCGTATAATGTAAAAATAGTTGGCTGGGATTAGAAGCCGCGACATGTAGTCAACATGTGCGAGTGGCCACCACACCACTCAGCAGCGTTACTTTTTTTAGGAATTTATAAAATATATGTAAATTATATTCTTATGCTATAAATAAGAATAATATTAAATCATAAAAATATTCAAGTATTAATACATATAATTATATATTTTATTTCATGATAAATTGTAATATAAGTAAAAATGTTCGTGATTTTAACTAAAAAATGTGTAGTATATAAAAGTGTTCATTGTTATTTTGAAATTTATTTTCTTTACAACACACGGTAACAATTTGCGTGTATTTTTTAAAAAAATAACTGTGCAAAGTGGGCCACTGGAACTACAGCCCACTTAAGTCGAAACGTTATATATGTTTTGTATTAGTTTATTACAACATCAGAGTTCTCAAAAAAAAAGTTTATTACAACATCACTGTCGGGTGTATTGGTTTGGCTTGTGCTACTGTAGGTGCAGGTTTCATGATCGAATCCCACCATCAATGATTTTTTGCACAATTGTATGGGTCTTTTTCGTGAGAAAATAATTCCCGAGTTGCTTTCTGCAGAATAGCAGGCACACAACATCTAGTCGCTAACAGCAGAGGCCCATGCCACGTTGGTGCCTAATCAGCATCGTGTTCGTATAAAAACATGGTTTGCACCGTATATGGACAACAATGCCAAGTTGTGGCATCAGTTAATATATGCCGCAAGTTTTAATACTAAACTAATTTTTCAAGCCAAGTTATGGTACCAATGATGCAATTAGCCAATAGTTGTTGCATGCATGAACGTCTGTTGCTCTCACCGGTCACGCCTATAGGAACGGATACGTCCAACTAGCGCTCGCGCATGCGGTTAATTGGGGTTGCCTAGTAAGCACTGATCATTTGTTCGCTCGTCACTCTTCCATTGACGTTTCAAAAACTACTACTTATTCGGTTGGGCAACCGACACGTGAAATCGATGCCGGGCTACACTTCCTTCAATTAATTGTTTAGGTTTACTTTGGCGGAGCATTTGACCATTTCATCACTAACCGTTTGGTCCATCGCCCATTGACCTTTTAACATTTTGAAAAAAAATATGAATTGGATTTATTTCCAAATATAAACAGTTCAAGAATTTGGAAATATCTTTACAAATTTAAAAAAATATATTAATTTTAATAAAAAGGTTTTAATTTTTGAAAATGAAAAATGGACGACATCCGTCCTGGAATAAAGCAGGAAACCCGCCCCAAAACCAATTGGGGAAGACTAAAATGGGTTGGCCCAGTTAGTAAAAGGCATGTAAGCGTCAGTTACCGATAATGCTGTAGCTGGCGCCATAAGCGCTGAATAGGATCGGGAAATGCAACGACTTGTAACTCGGGCCTCAGTCCGTGGGCCGAGGGACCGGCCCATCGTACTCAGATATATAGACGTTGCATGTGTAGGTGTGAGTAGGAAATGATTGTAGCAAATCGAGATCTTATCCCTTGAGCTTCTTTTTCTCCAAGCCTTCCTCTCTCTGTAATTCTCCTCAAAACCTTGAGATCTACTCCCTCCGTTCGGAATTACTTGTCTCGGAAATGGAGGTATCTAGAACTAAAATACGTCTAGATACATCCATTTTCACGACAAGTAATTCCGAACGGAGGAAGTATGAACCACACCCTCGCCATGCCAGGGAATGCTATCTGTATCGTAGCATTTGATATCTAGAGCCTCGTCAGATTTGCGCAATTTTTTTCCCGGTGATCCGATCTACCGATTGACCCCTAATTCCTGAAGAAAGGTGCGATTCCTCTGGGAATTTACGCGCAAAACACTTTGGCGTACCTGAGTTGGGTTGGGACGACCGACGGTAACCACGGCGAAGAAATCTGACAAGCCGACGCTCTCTGCAGCATGGCGGCAGCAGAGATGACGCTCGCGGAGATGCAACAGTTGATTCAGGCGACCATCGCACAGAGCAAGGCCGTTTCGGAGGCAGGCGCGCATAACGCCAAGGGGATCGAGGAACTGCGCACCGCCGTCGACGGCTATGCATCGTCCTCGGTGAAGGCGTTTGATGCACTCGCACAGACCACCACCGCGTCGCTCGACCGTACAGAGGCAACGCTGGGTCGGCTCCTCATCGCCAACAATGGGCTGGATGCAGCGATGGACGAGATGAAGCGCTCCTCACTGGAGTCCTCAAGCGCGTCTCGTCCCTGGAACAGCCGCATACTACACCATCTACTCTGCCGCAACCACAGCAGCGTGCATGGGGTTTGAGGGTGGAAGTGCCGCGTCGTGAGGGAAATCCGGCAGGCGTCGAGATGTGGGCACAGCGCAATATCCGATCGGTCCAAGGACAGGGTGAGCATTCCAGCAATCACTTCCAACCATATGAGGAATTCTCTAATGAACTTGATGAGCACGGAGTGTTTCCATTCGAGATTCAGTCCTCACATTCCTCGGTCTGATTTTCCAAAATTTGATGATGATAATCCAAAGTGGTGGAAACAACAATGCGAGAAATACTTCAGGATGTACTATGTCCAAGCAAATCTGTGGGTTGACTTTGCTACTATGCATTTTCAAGGCAATGCGGCTCCCTGGTTGCAGACATATGAAGCTATGCACACAATCGACTCCTAGCCTCAGCTGTGTGTTGCAGTGTTTGCTAAGTTCAATAGAAATAAGTACTCCAGATTAATGGATGTGTTCTTTGCCTTGCGACAGGAAGGTTCAACGGATGATTATGCTCACTGTTTTGAGGAGTATATGCATAAGATACTCATGTACAATCCTTCATATGATGAGACATTTTTTGTTAATCGGTTTATGGAAGGACTGAAACAAGAGATACGGGTAGCAGTTAAATTGCAGCATCCAGTAACTGTGGACGTGGCATTTTCTTGCGCACAAACACATGAGGCATTTCTAGCTGAAGATACCAGTCGACCAGTAGTCAAACCAGACTTCATGCGGAGGAACAAACAGTATGTGCACCAAGGATTACTTGGGTCAGCTCCTGGAGATCAGAAAATAACAGAGAAAGGGAAATTCTATGAGAAATTTGATAATCTTAGGGCAAAGAGACGGGCCAGAGGGGAGTGCTTCAAATGTGGAGAGAAATTTAGACCAGGTCACAAGTGTCCCACATCCATTCACATACATGTTATGGAGGAGCTATTATCAGCACGACAACTTCCAGAGCAATTGGATGAGGCACAAGCAAGGGAAGACAGTGATACTGCGTCTGAGACAGAAGAAACTGTAGTGAAGTTATCTATACAAGCAGTTAGTGGAACTTCTTGGAAAGAGAGTATCAAGTTGCAGGGCATGATAGGGGAAACTCATCTGCTTATTTTGATTGACTCTGGTAGCTCAAATAACTTCATCAGTGAGAAATTAGTGGAGAAACTGCAGTTCCCTGTCGAGCAACTCAATCTAGCTTCAGTTAGAGTAGCAGGTGGTGGCTTGTTAACCTGCACTAAACAAGTATTGGGACTCCAATGGTGGTGTCAGGGTACTAGCTTTACTACATCTCTGAAAGCATTACCACTGGATAATTATGACATCATTTTGGGTATGAATTGGTTGGAGACCATGAGTCCCATGTGGGTTGACTGGTGCAAGAAAATTATGAAATTCAGTTAGAGAAACACAGAAGTAACACTGACAGGAATTCTGGAAACTGCAACTGATTGCAAACAAATGTCAGCATAAGAACTGAAAGGTTTACTACAGACTGATGTTGTGGATCACATTATTCATCTCTACCACATATCTGATACTCCACCTCAGTCAGAATTGTGCCTGAAGAAATACAGAATTTGCTTGCTGAACACAAAAAATTGTTCTCACAACCTACATCTCTACCTCCACACAGAAGTTTTGATCACAAAATTCCTTTGTTGCCTGGGGTTGTGCCTGTCAATGTCAAACCCTACAGATATAATCCAATCCAGAAAAATGAGATAGAGAAACAAATTGCTACTATGTTACAACAAGGTATTATTCAACTAAGCTCCAGTGCACTTGCTTCTCCTGTTTTATTAGTCAGAAAAAAGGATGGTACCTGGCGTTTCTGTGTTGATTATCGTCACCTGAATGCAATCACTGTGAAACATAAGTACCCCATGCCTGTCGTGGATGAGCTATTGGATGAGTTAGCCGGAGCTATATGGTTCACCAAGTTGGATTTGAGAGCAGGATACCACCAAATTCGATTGGTGGAAGGAGAGGAGCATAAAACTACTTTTAAAGTGCACAATGGGTTATATGAATTTAAAGTTATTTCTTTTGGAGTGACTGAAGGACCTGCTACTTTTCAGACTGGGATGAATACTGTGTTAGCTCCCTTACTCAGGAAAAGTGTGCTCTGTTTTGTGGATGACATATTGGTGTTTAGTGCTACATTCAAGGAACACCTCAAGCATCTTAAGGAAGTATTCGACCTGTTAGTTGCTAACCAGCTCTATGTGAAGATGAGTAAGTGTTCCTTTGCTCAGCAGAAGTTAGAATACTTGGGCCATGTTATTAGCAAGGATGGAGTAAGTACAGATCCTACTAAAGTGCAAGCAGTCAAAGACTGGCATGTTCCCACTACTGCCAAACAAGTGAGAGGATTTCTGGGCTCACAAGATATTATAGAAAATTCATTAAGAACTATGGCATCATCAGTAGAAGCTTGACCGATTTACTTAAGAAAAATACTGTGTTTGTGTGGACACCCACTAATCAAGAAGCTTTTCAGCAACTACAGACTGCATTGGTCACTGCTCCAGTGTTAGCTTTGTCAGATTTCAATAAACCCTTCACAATAGAGACATATGCTAGTAATGTGGGGGTTGGAGCAGTCTTGATGCAGCAAGGACATCCTATTGCATACCTCAGTAAAGCTCTAGGTCCTAAAGCACAAGGCCTGCCCACTTATGAGAAGGAGTGTTTGGCCATCTTGCTAGCAGTGGAGAAATGGAAATCTTATCTGCAACATGATCACTTTACTATCAGCACCGATCACCGCAGTCTGATACACTTTCAGGACAAAAAATTTCCAACCACATTCAACAGAAAGCACTGTTAAAGGTTATGGGCCTCAAATACAGTGTGGTGTACCAAAAAGGGATGGAAAATGGTGATGATGATGCTCTCTCCAGAGTGGTAACACAATCTACAATATTCTCCTTGTCTTACTGCACACCTCAGTGGCTGGAAGTAGTAGCTGATGGTTACCTGGCAGACCCTCAAGCAAAAGAATTCCTCACTGAATTAAGTGTAACTGGCAGTAATAACAAGGGTTTTTCCTTGCAGCAAGGAATTATCAGGCACAAGGGGAGAGTTTGGTTGGGAGCAAACAAAGAAGCACAACAAGCAATTATGCTCTCACTTCACTCGAGTGGCATTGGTGGGCATTCTAGGGTGCAAGCCACATATCAGAGAGTGAAAGCATTATTCTCCTGGCCTGCTCTCAAACAGTTAGTGGAACAGTTTGTCCAATCATGTTCTATCTGTCAGCAAGCTAAGTCAGAACACATAAAGAAACCAGGTTTGCTTAGCCCTCTTCCCATACCTAAAGAAGCTTGGAATATGATCAGTATGGATTTCATCAGCGGTCTTCCCAAAAGCAAAAACTATGACACAATCTTGGTTGTCATCTACAAGTTCAGCAAATATGGTCATTTCATACCACTCTGCCATCCCTTTACTACACTCTTTGTTGCACAAGCATATTTGGGCAATGTTTATAAGTTGCATGGACTACCTAAAGTTCTCATAACTGACAGAGATCCATTGTTCACTAGCAATGTGTGGCAGGAGTTATGCAAACTTACTGACACCAAGATGAACATGAGTACTGCAAACCACCCTCAGACTGATGGTTAAACAGAGAAGTTAGATCAGTGTGTGGAGACATTTTTAAGGTGCATGGTGCATTCTGCACCCAAGAAATGGGCACTGTGGATCTCACAAGCTGAATACTGGTACAATACAAATTTTCATTCTGCTCATGGACATGCACCCTTCAAGGTTCTCTATGGTTATGAACCAAGACATCTGGGTGTTGCAAATATACTGTCAGATACACCTATAGATCTTACCAGTTGGTTGTCAAAGAGAAATGCAATGATTGCACTTATACGTGATCAACTCCAATGCACTCAACAGTGCATGAAAACTCACGAAGACAAGCATCGCTGTGAGCGGGTTTTTCAACCAGGCGATTGGGCATATCTGAAATTTCAACCATATATGCAACAGTCGGTGGCTCGTCGCACTAACCACAAACTGGGTTTCAAATATTTTGGTCCCTTTCAGGTCTTGGAGCGAATTGGAGACGTTGCTTATCGCCTTCAGTTACTAGCAACAAGCAAGATACACCCGGTGGTGCATGTCTCCTTGCTCAAGCCAGCCGTACTACCAGGTGAAGGTGGCACAACTGAAGAGCTTCAGTACGTGCAGCAACTGACCACATCGTCCAAGCCCGCGTAGGTTCTGGCGTCACGGTGAGTGCGTGTCGGAGGACGCACATGCAAGCAGTACAAGATCGCATGGTCCGGGCTACCACTGTCCATGGCAACCTGGGAGTGGTCCAGTGCACTGACAAAGCTTCCTACAGCTTGAGGTCAAGCTGC
>NC_041385.1:62068601-62116663 GCF_002162155.2 Triticum dicoccoides
GCAACGACTTGTGATGACCCACAAGTGTAGGGGATCTATCGTAGTCCTTTCGATAAGTAAGAGTGTCGAACCCAACAAGGAGCACAAGGAAATGATAAGCGGTTTTCAGTAAGATTTTCTCTGCAAGCACTGAAATAGTAGGTGATAGATAGTTTTGTGATAAGACAAATAGTAATGAGCAAAAAGTAAATAAAGTAAATAAAGTGCAGCAAGGTGGCCCAATCCTTTATGTAGCAAAGGATAAGCATGGACAAATTCTAATAATGAGGAAGGAGCTCCCGAGGACACATTGGGAATTATCATCAAGCTAGTTTTCATCACGTTCGTAAGATTCGCGTTCGGTACTTTGATAATTTGATATGTGGGTGGACCGGCACTTGGGTACTGCTCTAACTTGGACAAGCATCCCATTTATGATTAACCCCTATTGCAAGCAATCCGCAACTACAAAAAGGAGTATTAAGGTAAACCTAACCACAACATTAAACATATGGGCTCATATCAACCCCTAACGAAGCAACACATAAACTAGGGTTTAAGCTTCTGTCACTCTAGCAACCCATCATCTACTTATTACTTCCCTATGCCTTCCTCTAGGCCCAAATAATGGTGAAGTGTCATGTAGTCGACGTTCACATAACACCACTAGAGGAAAGATAACATACATCTCATCAAAATATCAAACGAATACCAAATTCACATGACTACTAATAGCAAGACTTCACCCATGTCCTCAGGAACAAACGTAACTACTCACAAAGCATATTCATGTTCATAATCAGAGGAGTAATAATATGCATAAAGGATCTGAACATATGATCTTCCACCAAGTAAACCAATTAGCATCAACTACAAGGAGTAATCAACACTACTAGCAACCCACAGGTACCAATTTGTGGTTTTGATACAAGATTGGATACAAGAGATGAACTAGGGTTTTGAGAGGAGATGGTGCTGGTGAAGATGTAGATGGAAATTGACCCCCTCCCGATGAGAGGATCGTCGGTGATGACGTTGGTGATGGTTTCCCCCTCCCAGAGGGAAGTGTCCCCGATAGAACAGCTCCGCCAGAGCCCTAGATTGATTCCGCCAAGGTTCCGCCTCGTGGCGGCGGAGTTTCATCCCGTAAGCTTGCCCATGATTTTTTCCAGGGTAAGAGTGATGATATAGCAAAAGATGGACGCCGGAGGCCCACCAGGGGGCCCAGGAGATAGGGGGCCGCGCCCTACAGGAGGGGGGGCGCGCCCCCCTATCTCCTGGACAGGGTGTGGCCCCCCTGGCCTATTTCTTTCGCTCATAAATTCTTAATAAATCCAAAAAGTTGTTTCGTGGAGTTTCAGGACTTTTGGAGTTGTGCAGAATAGGTTTCCAACGTTTGCTCCTTTTCCAGCTAGAATTCCAGCTGCTGGCATTCCCCCTCTTCATGGTAAACCTTGTAAAATAAGAGAGAATAGCCATAAGTATTGAGATATAATGTGTAATGACAGTCCATAATGCAATAAATATTGATATAAAAGCATGATGCAAAATGGATGTATCAACTCCCCCAAGCTTAGACCTCACTTGACCTCAAGCGGAAGCCGAAATCGAAAAATATGTCCGCATGTTTAGAGATAGAGGTGTCGATAAAAATAAAATACGGACATGAGGGCATCATGATCATTCTAATAACAGTAACATATATAGATTTTGTCATATGATTTCCTATTCTCAAGTAATAAGCAATTCACAATGTCAAGTATGGTTCATAAACTTCATTGGGAACTAACAAACTATAATCTCAGTCATTGAAGCAATTGCAATTTATTGTAACATCAAAAAGAGTCAATAATAGAGCTTTTCAACAAGCTCACATACTCAACTATCTCGTAGTCTCCCAAAATTGCTAATACTCATGCAATACTTGTGGTTATAGAGTTTCAGCCGGACATAGAGAAAGATAGGGGCTTATTGTGTTGCCTCCAAACGTATTCACCTTTAGGTGATGTCAACAATAATAGCCTATGCCAACTTACATCCAATTGGATATATGTATCATGATCTTTCAAACACGAGGAGCTTGCCAAAGGATAAAATGAAAAAAGGGAAAAGGTGAGGATCACCTTGACTCAAGCATAAAGTAAAAACATAAAGTAAAAGATAGGCCCTTCGCAGAGGGAAGCAGAGGTTGTCATGCGCGTTTAGGGTTTATGCACGAAATCTTAATGCAAAAGAACGCACTTTATATTGCCCCTTGTATGTGGACCTTTATTATGCAATCTGTCGCTTTTATTACTTCCACAGAAGTTCGTACAAAGCTTATTTTCTCTACACTAATAAGTCATACATATTTAGAGAGCAATTTTTATTGCTTGCACCGATGACAACTTACTTGAAGGATCTTACTCAATTCATAGGTAGGTATGGTGGACTCTCATGGCAAAACTGGGTTTGAGGATATTTGGAAGCACAAGTAGTGTCTCTACTTGGTGCAAGGAATTTGGCTAGCAAGAGGGGGGAAAGGCAAGCTCAACATGTTTGGATGCCTGTCCATGGCTTGAAGTCATCAAGCGCTCCATATGCATCGAAGGTCTCCGGAGGGCCCTTGCCCGTGCTAAAGTGCACTGGGGCAAGCTGGATGCTGAGAAGCTGGTGACAGATGGGCCACCGAAGGGGAAGGAGCATCGCAGGCCCGAGATGTATTATAAGGGCGTCCTGAAGGGTGCTCGCCTTGTGGCGAACGAATGTTCCAAGGATTTAATTTTTTAGTAAACTCGCTCGTGTTTATCCTGTGCGCTGAAAACTTGTTCATATGCGCTAAGCAACGCTTTTTGAATTTAAAATATTACATTCTGTGCGGCCATTTATTAAATCCGAGAGATGCAAGTCGTCGTCTTCTACCCCCATGCCATGAGTGCTGGGGTGTTCGGGATAAACCTGAGCGCTCTTGTTCCCATTCTTGGGTCCTTCGAGGGAGGCGCTCAGCACAACGAACAAGGCAATCGGACTATAATGCTTTATCACTCTCACTTAGCCATAGAATTCTATAATTTTAAATTTCGGCGAAGCCCCTAGTATTCGGAAGACCGAGTTCGGGGCGCTATCCACGCCTAGGCCAGACAAAGCCAGCTCCTTGCTCTAAGCGGCATAAGTCTTTAGGGACTCGAAAAACCTCTCGAACAGCGACCGGCTCTCGCCCTATCATGATGGTCAGTTTTAGCTTTCTCTACTGAGGTGCTTAACCCAGCTCAACTGGGGCACAATCGCAGTAGTTCTCCCAGTGCTACCTTAGCCGATATAGCGGAACGTAAGGTACCAAAACATGGGAGCCGACAAACCCAACTATTGACCCAAGACAGGATTCGGAGCCGATGCATATAATGCTATAAGTTCGGGGTGCCGCACTCGTGAGAGTGTTCGGTCTTCTCACACCATATTCTGGGGTACTTAAGCCCCTGGTGTATTGGCCATACCAAAGTGTACGGTTGCATAATGTCATAACTGAACATATTTACATAGAAAATGAATGCAATGATAGACAAAAGCTATGTATTGTTTATTAAAAGGCTGCTATGAAAGCAGAACGATACAAATAGTGCGATAAGCAAGAGATGTGATTATTTGACATGTCCCCCTCCAGGGGCAAGCTGCGAGACCTTAAGTAAGACAGGTATTTAGCTCGTTATAGAGACCACCTGGACATTCGACGTGGCTTGCTGTCTCCCTGGCTGTTGCATCGTGTGTTCGGCGATTGTACTGCCTGACAGGCCTTCCTGAGAGTGGTGTCCTGAAAGTAAGAAAAGAGAAATGACAAAATTGGGAGCCCCTAGTGCGGTTGAGCCGCATTCTGGGCGTGCTGTGGTTGTGCCCCTCCCCTTATGCCCATGGTATTTCCAGAGCATAATTATGTACGCTTGGTACTGGTTTTGCAATCTCGCGAGGGCTGTGGTTGGGACCGCACTGCTATGCTTGCACGGAACGTGCCAGACGGTCTTGTTGTAGGTTACTCCGGGCGCGCTTGACGGTGTCCGAATGTTTAACAGCCGGACTGGAGAATTGCCTTGAGAGGCTACTTTGTACTTCCGCCGCGAGGGCCGCCGTGTGCTCCTCTGTTCGGAGAGAGCGTTCGGTGTTTCCATTGACCGTAATGACTCCTCGAGGACCTGGCATCTTGAGCTTGAGGTATGCATAGTGCGGCACCAGATTGAACTTTGCAAATGCGGTTCACCCGAGCAGGGCGTGATAGCCACTGCGGAACGGGACTATGTCGAATATTAACTCCTCGCTTCGGAAATTATCCGGGGATCCGAAGACCACTTCGAGTGTAACTGAGCCTGTACAGCTAGCCTCTACACCTGGTATGACGCCTTTAAAGGTCGTCTTTGTGGGTTTAATCCTTGAGGGATATATGCCCATTTTTTGCACTGTATCCTGATAAAGCAGGTTCAGGCTGCTGCCGCCGTCCATGAGGACTCTAGTGAGGTGAAATCCGTCAATGATTGGGTCTAGAACCAATGCGGCGAATCCGCCGTGACGGATGCTAGTGGGGTGGTCCCTTCGATCAAAAGTGTTCGGGCAGGAGGACCATGGGTTGAACTTTGGGGCGACTGGCTCCAACGCAAATACGTCCCTGAGTGCATGCTTCTGCTCCCTTTTGGGGATGTGGGTTGCGTATATCATGTTTACCGTCCGCACTTGTGGGGGAAAACCCTTCTCTCCTTTGTTGTTTGGCGGCTGGGGCTCCTCCTCGTCATCGCTATGCAGCCCCTTGTCTCTGTTTTTGGCAGTTAACTTGCATGCCTGCTTGAACACCCAACAATCCCTGTTGGTGTGATTGGCTGGTTGTTCGGGGGTGCCGTGTATCTGGCACGAGCGATCAAGTATCCGGTCCAAACTGGACGGGCCCGGAGTATTTCTTTTGAATGGCTTTTTCCGTTGACCGGGTTTAGAGCCTCTAAATCCGGCATTAACTGTCGTATCCTCAGTATTGTCGCCGTTAATGCGGCGCTTGTGCTTGTTGCAACGTGGCCTGCCATTGTTGTCCTTGGTATCCGAATTACCAGGGCTTTTTGTCATGTTATTACTACGAGCTAGCCAGCTGTCTTCTCCTGCGCAAAAGCGGGTCATGAGTGTTGTGAGGGCTGCCATGGATTTCGGCTTTTCCTGTCCTAGGTGCCGGGCAAGCCATTCATCACAGATGTTATGTTTGAAGGCTGCAAGGGCCTCTGCGTCCGGACAGTCGACTATTTGATTTTTCTTGGTTAGCAACCGTGTCCAGAATTGTCTGGCCGATTCCTCTGGCTGCTGAATTATGTGGCTTAGGTCATCGGCGTCTGGTGGTCGCACATAGGTGCCCTGGAAATTGTCGAGGAATGCAGATTCCAGGTCCTCCCGGCAACCAATTGACTCTGCTGGCAAGCTGTTAAGCCAATGTCGAGCTGGTCCTTTAAGCTTGAGTGGGAGGTATTTGATAGCGTGTAGATCATCACCGCGGGCCATGTGGATATGGAGGAGATAATCCTCGATCCATACCGCATCATCTGTTGTGCCATCGTATGATTCGATGTTTACGGGTTTAAAACCCTCGGGGATTTGATGATCCATTACTTCATCTATGAAGCATAGTGGGTGTGCGGCGCCTCTGTACTGGGCTATATCACGACGTAGCTCATATGAGCTTTGCCTGCCGTGTTCGGCCTGGCCGTATTTCCCATATCCGGTGTGACGGTTATCGTCACGTGTCGTGGGGTGCCCACGCGATCTGTAGATCGATCTTGTTTGCCTTGCCTTGTCCTCCAATATGTCTCGCAGGTCTGGCGCATTTCCCCGTGCCTTGGTATTTTTTGAGCGGCGCCGGGGTGCGGCTTGAATGGATGGCCGAGAGGCCTCTCTATCGCGGCCATGAGGTGGCCGGTCGGCCACGTCCTACGCTGGTGACGTAGGTTTAGGTGCTTCCTCCTCTAATTGGGGTAGCAGCCTGCGCTTCGGGTAGCTCTTGGAGGGGCATTCGAGTTTGTACTCTTCGGCCGCAAGGACTTCAGTCCATCTGTTGGCTAGCAAATCTTGGTCAGCTCTAAGCTGCTGCTGTTTTTTCTTGAGGCTACTTGTCATGGCTATAAGACTGCGTTGGAAACACTCTTGCTCGACGGGATCCTCAGGCACGACAAATTCGTCGTCGGCGAGTCTTGCCTCGTCTTCGGAGGGAGGCATGTAATTATCGTCCTCTACCTCTCTGTCTGCCGCTCTCTTATGAGGGCTGGCTCTCCATCCTCCTGCGCTGAATCCTACTGGAGGGGGTTGTCTTCGGCACTGTCCGGGGTGTTATTGTCTCCGGTGCCGGAATCGCCGTTTTTGCTTTGGCGGGATTTAGAGCGGCGCCGCTAGTGCCGGCGCTTAGGCTGCTTCTTGGAGAGGTCATCCTCCGTTGTTCCATCGCCATTCCCTTCTTTTGGGGTGTCCACCATGTATATGTCATATGACGAGGTGGCTTTCCTGTGCCCTATAGGCGCTGGTTCTTGGTCGTCTCCTGCATCATCGTCCATACCGTTGACGTCTTCAGAGTCGAAGTCGACCATGTCGGTTAAATCATCGACAGTGGCTACGAAGTGGGTGGTGGGTGGGCTTCGAATTTCTTCGTTGTCCGCATCCCAACCTTGCTTACCGTAGTCCGGCCAAGGCTCTCCTGATAAGGAGAGAGACTTTAGTGAATTTAGGACGTCGCTAAAGGGCGAGTGCTGAAAGATGTCTGTGGCGATGAACTCCATGATCGGCGCCCAATCGGGTTCGATCGGTAGGAGCGCGGAAGGCTCGGAGTCCGGAAAGGAGCCCGGCTCCTTGGAGTCACGGGCTTCGCAAAGGATAGGGCTGGTATTCGGCTCGATCGCCGTAGAGATTGCAGCCCCAGAGGCAGTGTCCAGCCACCCGTCCTTGATTGGCGCAGTCGGCTCCGAGCTAAGGGTCGGAACAGACACTGAGGCGGCCTCCTGGGCACTGTCCGGCGGCAGAGCTAGATCATGCCCATCGTGACAGTGCGGCACGCTCGGCTGTGGCTCGAACCCGTCGAAGATCAAGTCTCCGCGGATGTCAGCCGTGTAGTTCAAACTTCCAAACCTGACCTGATGGTCATGGGCGTAGCTTTCGATCTGCTCCAGATGGCCAAGTGAATTGGCCTGCAGTGCAAAGCCGCCGAATACGAAGATCTGTCCAGGGAGAAAAGTCTCACCCTGGACCGCATCGTTGTTGATGATTGGAGGAGCCATCGGGCCTAAAGGTGACGACACAGAGGAACTCTCAATGAAAGCACCAATGTCGGTGTCAAAACCGGCGGATCTCGGGTAGGGGGTCCCGAACTGTGCGTCTAGGCGGATGGTAACAAGAGACAAGGGACACGATGTTTTTACCTAGGTTCGGGCCCTCTCGATGGAGGTAAAACCCTACTCCTGCTTGATTAATATTGATGATATGGGTAGTACAAGAGTAGATCTACCACAAGATCAGAGAGGCTAAACCCTAGAAGCTTGCCTATGGTATGATTGTTGTTCGTCCTACGGACTAAAACCCTCCGGTTTATATAGACATCGGAGAGGGCTAGGGTTACACAGAGTCGGTTACAATGGGAGGAGATCTGCATATCCGTATCGCCAAGCTTGCCTTCCATGCCAAGGAAAGTCACATCTGGACACGGGACGAAGTCTTCAATCTTGTATCTTCATAGTCCAGGAGTCCGGCCAAAGGTCATAGTCCGGCTATTCGGACATCCCCTAATCCAGGACTCCCTCAGTAGCCCCTATACCAGGCTTCAATGACGACGAGTCCGGCGCGCAAATTTTCTTCGGCATTGCAAGGCGGGTTCCTCCTCCGAATACTTCATAGAAGATGTTGAACACAAGGATAGTGTCCGGCTCTGCAAAATAAGTTCTACGTACCACCGTAGAGAGAATAATATTTGTACAAATCTAATCTGCTGACGTATTCCGCAGCGTGACATCATGCCACGACCAAGCCTTTATTTGTTTTACTGTCCCACCTCAGCGCGTTTAGCGAGACGGCTTCCTTGGCATGTCTTGTCAAAGCAGAGATCGTGTCCCCTTATTCCGGGATTCTCATCAATACGGGCATGGGTAACCCAACCGTGCCATTAATCACGGCGCTTGGGAGATAAGCGAGTTTTACCAGGCTGGCGGGGGCACATAGTTTCGGCCGCCCACATAAGGGGGTAAGGATCCAACCTTTCCATCTACGCCTTCTTCCTCCTTTGCTTATCCATTTCCGTGCACTCGAGCTCCAGCGCCCAAGTCCGCACTTCCCACCTCAAACTTCTCTAGCCATGTCCGGAGCGGGAGGCAGGTGGATGGCCTCCTCCGTCACGGAGGGGCACATCAAAAAGTTGAGGAAAGCCGGATACTTGTCCAACGACATCGCGCACCGGCTTCCAGATGAGGGGCAGCTCATCCCCACCCCTAGGCCCCATGAGAGGGTGGTGTTTCTCCCCCATTTCCTCCGCAGACTGGGCTTCCCACTCCACCATTTGTCTGGGGGCTCATGTTCTACTACGGCCTGGATTTCCACGATCTGGCCCTGAACTTCATCCTCAACATCTCGGCGTTCATCGTCGTGTGCGAGGTCTTCCTCCGCATCAAGCCCCACTTCGGCTTATGGCTAAAGACCTTCAATGTCAACCCGAAGGTTGTGGGCGGCCGGCAAGCGGAGTGCGGAGGCGCAATGGTGGGCAAGATGCCCAACGTCACATGGCTCGAGGGCTCCTTTGTGTAAACCATCAAAGGGTGGCAATCGGGGTGGTTCTACATCACCGAGCCGCGTGACCATGAATGGGCAGCGGCCCCCGAATTCCAATCTGGCATCCCCACACGGCTCACCTCCTGGAAAGAGACGGGCCTGTCGTGGGGTGATTCGGAAGAGGTGACCGGACTCCAAACCTATGTCCAAAACCTGGTGGACAAGAAGGTTAAACTTGTCAACATAGTCCAGGTCATGCTCTTCCGCCGGATCCTCCCGTGTCAACGATGGGCTTTCAACTTGTGGGAGTTCGACCCGGCTCGGCACCAGACTTTGTCCAGGCTCTTCGACACAACGCACGAGGACGCCTGGAAGGTGCTATTCAAGAGCTCCGAGGTTCCCCCTCCCATTACCGAGGATCGCCGATTCTGCGCGAAGCGCCAAGCCAGCGCAGTAAGCTTGTTTTACCCTTTACAGGATACTTATTTTTCATAGTTTGACTCTATGCGGGATATAAGCTCCCGCTCCTTTGACAGGACTAGAAGAGGACATCCGGACAGATCGACTGTCTGGCTCCTTTGCCCGAAGGCCCAGCAGACGCCCGCTTGGCAAAGCTGTTGGTCCCGACACCTCACGTGGTGCCGGAGAAGAAGGCCAAGAAGAAGGCCACGGGAACTCGAAAGAGATCCCGGCGCTTGGTGGTGTCGGACTCATCGCCCGACGACCCCGAAGCGCACTCCTCCTCCGAAGACGAGGAGGAGGAAGAAGAAGCCTCTCCCCCTCCAGCGGGGGGAGGAAAGAAAAGGAAGGCCGCCCCAACTAGGGAGGCCGGAGGGTCCAAGAAGGGGAAGACCCTTCTTCCGGACTACGCCACCGATGCCGAAGATGGCAGAGAGGAGTGGCCATCCAGGGCCAAGCCCCTGGCAACATCGTAAGTATCCGGATACCAGAATAACTCATGGCATTCCTTTAGTGCACAGTATCTTCTAACGCCGAACATAATCATGCAGTCCGCCCAAGGCCCAACTCGACGGTTCGTCGAGCGGATCCCTGGATTCGTCGGATGTGAATAGTCTTTCACTCCCGACCGCTACCTCCCCTCGCCCCATGGACGATGCCGAGGTGGAGTCCCAGAAGGGGCCAGGCCAGGAGGAGGTAGCCCCGGAGGCGCCGCAAGGCGACCTTCCGGACTCCAGGCGCAAAGGGGATAAAACCCCAGAGGGATCTAAGTCCGGCCCTGGGCCGGATACCGCACCGGAACCTTCAGTGGTTCCGGAGTCCGGCAGGCGGCCCCTTCGTAAGAAGGGCAAGCCTACGACGCTGGTGGCCTCCGTCCAACCGGAGGCGCCGGACAATTTGCTGGAGATGCTTAACGGCGCCTCCATCGACGAGGAGCACCGCACTATTATGAGTGTGATGATCCAGAAGGTTCAGTCCGCCAAGAGTGGGCTGACAGAAGCCTGTGCCAGCCTTCTAACAGGCTTTGAGGTATGTATTCAAAACATGTAAAAATGTTACCGCATAGACAGTAGCCCCTGATGCTCAGTTTGGTGTTCGGAAAGAAAAGCTGGACTGAGGATCTAAAAAGATATACACAGGAGTCTAACATAAATATGTCAATATGGGAATGCAGGCTGCGCTGCTGACCTCTGCCGCACTGACTATGGAGGTCGATGCATTGAAGCAGAGCCTCGAACGGTCCGAGAACAAGCTCGGCCTTGCCAAGAAGCAGCTCGAGGACAAGGAAGGTAGGTAGTACCTGATGTAAGTATATATAAAAATACCTGGTTGCAAATAGTGATAGGACCAACGTGAATGTTACAGGGGCCACAACCGAGGTGGCGACCCTGAAGGAAGCGCTGTCCAAGGCCAAAGACAATGCGGCCGTGGAGCGCACCGAGCGAGAAAAGCAGGAGGCGCGGGCGAAGGAGGTGCGGCAAGAGCTCCATGCTCTTGTGAAGAAACACGAGAGATTGGAGCTTGACTCGAAGACTCAAGTGTCCGAGCTTGCCTCGGCCCTTGAGAGCGCCAAATCCGCCAAGGCCGAAGCCCAAAAAGCCCTCCAGGAAATTGAGGCAATGAAGAAGATAGCGGCGGGTAAGGCATTCTTTATGCAAAGCAAGCACGTGAAAGTGAATTACTTGTTACTTACCCGAGTCCGGAGCTCTCCAGGAGCATTCGCAGATCTGCCCCGCAGTGTGTCCGACGCCGCCGCATTCTACCGAGCCGAGGAAGGGAGCTCGACGGAGAAGGTGTTCTGGTCCCAGTATGTTGAGGCCAGACACCCGGTGCCCTTGAGCGACCAGTTGAAGCAGCTGCTCGAGCTCCATAAGGTAGCCGAACAGGCCATGAAGGGCCTAATAGTCCGGCTATGGCCTAGGGAGGTTATGCATGGGAGCTAATTTGGGCTGGTGAGGCGGCTGGTGGATGCCTGTCCACGGCTTGAAGTCATCAAGCACTCCGTATGCATCGAAGGTCTCCGGAGGGCCCTTGCCCATGCTAAAGTGCACTGGGGCAAGCTGGATGCTGAGAAGCTGGTGACAGATGGGCCACCGGAGGGGAAGGAGCATCGCAGGCCCGAGATGTATTATGAGGGCGTCCTGAAGGGTGCCCGCCTTGTGGCGAACCGATGTTCCAAGGATTTAATTTTTGAGTAAACTCGCTCGTGTTTATCCTGTGCGCTGAAAACTTGTTCATATGCGCTAAGCAACGCTTTTTGAATTTAAAATATTACCTTTTGTGCGGCCGTTTATTAAATCTGAGAGATGCAAGTCGTCGGCTTCTACCCCCATGCCATGAGCGCTAGGGTGTTCGGGATAAACCTGAGCGCTCTTGTTCCCATTCTTGGGTCCTTTGAGGGAGGCGCTCAGCACAACGAACAAGGCAATCAGACTATAATGCTTTATCACTCTCACTTAGCCATAGAATTCTATAATTTTAAATTTCAGTGAAGCCCCTAGTATTCGGAAGACCGAGTTCGGGGCGCTATCCACGCCTAGGCCAGACAAAGCCAGCTCCTCGCTCTAAGCGGCATAAGTCTTTAGGGACTCGAAAAACCTCTCGAGCAGCGACCGGCTCTCGCCCTATCATGACGGTCAGTTTTAGCTTTCTCTACTGAGGTGCTTAACCCAGCTCAACTGGGCACAATCGCAGTACCTTAGCCGATATAGCGGAACATAAGGTACCAAAACATGGGAGCCGGCAAACCCAACTATTGACCCAAGACATGATTCGGAGCCGATGCATATAATGCTATAATTTTGGGGTGCCGCACTCGTGAGAGTGTTCGGTCTTCTCACACCATATTATGGGGTACATAAGCCCCTGGTGTATTGGCCGTACCAAAGTGTACGGTTGCATAATGTCATAACTGAACATATTTACATAAAAAATGAATGCAATAATAGACAAAAGCTATGTATTGTTTATTAAAAGGCTGCTATGAAAGCAGAACGATACAAATAGTGTGATAAGAAAGAGATGTGATTATTTGACATGTCCCCCTCCAGGGGCAAGCTGCGAGACTTTAAGTAGGACAGGTATTTAGCTCGTTATAGAGACCACCTGGACATTCGACGTGGCTTGCTGTCTCCCTAGCTGTTGCATCGTGTGTTCAGTGATTGTACTGCCGGACAGGCCTTCCTGAGAGTGGTGTCCTGAAAGTAAGAAAAGAGAAATGACAAAATCGGGAGCCCCTAGTGCGGTTGAGCCGCATTCTGGGCGTGCCATGGTTGTGCCCCTCCCCTTATGCCGATGGTATTTCTAGAGCGTAATTATGTACGCGTGGTACTGGTTTCGCAATCTCGCGAGGGCTGGGGTTGGGGCGGCACTGCTATGCTTGCTCGGAATGTGCCAGATGGTCTTGTTGTAGGTTACTCCGGGCGCGCTTGACGGTGTCTGGACGTTTAACAGCTGGACTGGAGAATTGCCTTTAGAGGCTACTTTGTACTTCCGCCGTGAGGGCCGCCATGTGCTCCTCTGTTCGGAGAGAGCGTTCAGTGTTTCCATTGACCGTAATGACTCCTTGAGGGCCTGGCATCTTGAGCTTGAGGTATGCGTAGTGCGGCACCGGATTGAACTTTGCAAATGCGGTTCGCCCGAGCAGGGCGTGATAGCCACTGCGGAACGGGACTATGTCGAAGATTAACTCCTCGCTTCGGAAATTATCCGGGGATCCGAAGACCTGTTTGAGTGTAACTGAGCCTGTACAGCTAGCCTCTACACATGGTATGACGCCTTTAAAGGTCTTCTTTGTGGGTTTAATCCTTGAGGGATCTATGCCCATTTTTTGCACTGTATCCTGATAAAGTAGGTTCAGGCTGCTGCCGCCGTCCATGAGGACTCTAGTGAGGTGAAATCCGTCAATGATTGGGTCTAGAACCAATGCAGCGAATCCTCCATGACGGATGCTAGTGGGGTGGTCCCTTTGATCAAAAGTGATCGGGCAGGAGGACCATGGGTTGAACTTTGGGGCGACTGGCTCCAACGCATATACGTCCCTGAGTGCATGCTTCCGCTCCCTTTTGGGGATGTGGGTTGCGTATATCATGTTTACCGTCCGCACTTGTGGGGGAAAACCCTTCTGTCCTCTATTGTTTGGCGGCCGGGGCTCCTCCTCGTCATCGCTATGTAGCCCCTTGTCTCAGTTTTTGGCAGTTAACTTGCCTGCCTCCTTGAACACCCAACAATCCCTGTTGGTGTGATTGGCTGGTTGTTCGGGGGTGTCATGTATCTGGCACGACCGATCGAGTATCCGGTCCAAACTAGACGGGCCCGGAGTATTTCTTTTTAATGGCTTTTTCTGTTGACCGGGTTTAGAGCCTCTGAATCCGGCATTAACTGCCGTATCCTCAGTATTGTCGCCGTTAATGTGGCGCTTGTGCTTGTTGCGACGCGACCTGCCATTGTTGTCCTTGGTATCCGAATTACCAGGGCTTTTGGTCATGTTATTACTACGAGCTAGCCAGCTGTCTTCTCCCGCGCAAAAGTGGGTCATGAGTGTTGTGAGGGCTGCCATGGATTTCGGCTTTTCCTGTCCTAGGTGCCGGGAAGCCATTCGTCACAGATGTTATGTTTGAAGGCTGCAAGGGCCTCTGCGTCCGGACAATCGACTATTTGATTTTTCTTGGTTAGGAACCGTGTCCAGAATTGTCTGGCCGATTCCTCTGGCTGCTGAATTATGTGGCTTAGGTCATCGGCGTCTGGTGGTCGCACATAGGTTCCCTGGAAATTGTCGAGGAATGCAGATTCTAGGTCCTCCCAGCAACCAATTGACTCTGCTGGCAAGCTGTTAAGCCAATGTCGAGCTGGACCTTTAAGCTTGAGTGGGAGGTATTTGATAGCGTGTAGATCATCACCGCGGGCTATGTGGATATGAAGGAGATAATCCTCGATCCATACCGCAGGATCTGTTGTGCCATCGTATGATTCGATGTTTACGGGTTTAAAAACCTCGGGGATTTGATGATCCATTACTTTATCTATGAAGCATAGTGGGTGTGCGGCGCCTCTGTACTGGGCTATATCACGACGTAGCTCATATGAGTTTTGCCTGCCGTGTTCGGCCTGGCCGTATTTCCCATATCCGGTGTGACGGTTATCGTCACGTGTTGTGGGGCGCCCACGCGATCTGTAGATCGATCTTGTTTGCCTTGCCTTGTCCTCCAATATGTCTCGTGGGTCTGGCGCATTTCCCCGTGCCTTGGTATTTTTTGAGCGGCGCCGGGGTGAGGCTTGAATGGATGGCCGAGAGGCCTCTCTATCGCGGCCACGAGGTGGCCGGTCGGCCACGTCCTGCGCTGGTGATGTAGGTTTAGGTGCTTCCTCCTCTAATTGGGGTAGCAGCCTGCGCTTCGGGTAGCTCTTGGAGGGGCGTTCGAGTTTGTACTCTTCGGCCACAAGGACTTCAGTCCATCTGTCGGCTAGCAAATCTTGGTCAGCTCTAAGCTGCTGCTGTTTTTTCTTGATACTACTTGTCGTGGCTATAAGCCTGCGTTGGAAACGCTCTTGTTCGACGGGATCCTCAGGCACGACAAATTCGTCGTCGCGAGGCTTGCCTCGTCTTCGGAGGGAGGCATGTAATTACCATCCTCTACCTCTCTGTCTGCCGCTCTCTTATGAGGGCTGGCTTCTCCATCCTCCTGCGCTGAATCCTGCTGGAGGGGGTTGTCTTTGGCACTGTCCGGGGTGTTATTGTCTCCGGTGCCGGAATCGCCGTTTTTGCTTTGGCGGGATTTAGAGCGGCGCCGCTAACGCCGGTGCTTAGGCTGCTTATTGGAGGGGTCATCCTCCGTTGTTCCATTGCCATTCCTTCTTTTGGGGTGTCCACCATGTATATGTCATATGACAAGGTGGCTTTCCAGCGCCCTATAGGCGCTGGTTCTTGGTCGTCTCCTGCATCGTCGTCCATACCGTTGATGTCTTCGGAGTCGAAGTCGAGCATGTCGGTTAAATCATCGACAGTGGCTACGAAGTGGGTGGTGGGTGGGCTTCGAATTTCTTCGTCGTCCGCATCCCAACCTTGCTGATCGTAGTCCGGCCAGGGCTCTCCTGATAAGGAGAGAGACTTTAGTGAATTCAGGACGTCGCTAAAGGGCAAGTGCTAAAAGATGTCTGCGGCGGTGAACTCCATGATCGGCGCCCAATCGGGTTCGATCAGCAGGGGCGCAGAAGGCTCGGAGTCCGGAAAGGAGCCCGAATCCTTGGAGCCACGGGCTTCACAAAGGACAGGGCTGGTATTCGGCTCGATCGCCGTAGAGATTGCAGCCCCCGAGGTAGTGTCCAGCCACCCGTCCTCGATTGGCGCGGGCGGCTCTGAGCTAAGGGTCGGAACGAACACTGAGGCGGCCTCCTGGGCACTGTCCGGCGGCAGAGCTAGATTATGCCCATCGTGACAGTGCGGCGCGCTCGGCTGTGGCTCAAACCCGTCGAAGATCAAGTCTCCGCGGATGTCATCCGTGTAGTTCAAACTTCCAAACCTGACCTGATGGCCAGGGGCGTAGCTTTCGATCTGCTCCAGATGGCCAAGTGAATTGGCCCACAGTGCAAAGCCGGCGAATACGAAGATCTGTCCGGGGAGAAAAGTCTCACGTTGGACCACATCGTTGTTGATGATCGGAGGAGCCATCGGGCCTAAAGGTGATGACACAGAGGAACTCTCAATGAAAGCACCAATGTCGGTGTCAAAACCGGCGGATCTCGGGTAGGGGGTCCCGAGCTGTGGTCTAGGCGTATGGTAACAGGAGACAAGGGACACGATGTTTTTACCCAGGTTCGGGCCCTCTCTATGGAGGTAAAACCCTACTCCTGCTTGATTAATATTGATGATATGGTTAGTACAAGAGTAGATCTACCACAAGATCAGAGAGGCTAAACCCTAGAAGCTAGCCTATGGTATGATTGTTGTTCTTCCTACGGACTAAAACCCTCCGGTTTATATAGACACCGGAGAGGGCTAGGGTTACACAGAGTCGGTTACAATGGGAGGAGATCTACATATCCGTATCGCCAAGCTTGCCTTCCACGCCAAGGAAAGTCCCATCCGGACACGGGACGAAGTCTTCAATCTTGTATCTTCATAGTCCAGGAGTCCGGCCAAAGGTCATAGTCCGGCTATCCGGACACCCCCTAATCCAGGACTCCCTCAGTCTCCCCAATGACTTTGGCATCCAGCTTGTGGTTGTTGGTGAACTCCGTGATCATCATATGGTTGGCATTGAGTCCACGCTCCACCATCCCTTGACACTTGAAAACTTCTTGCTCCATGGCTTCGAGCTTTGTCTCCATGCTCCCGGTACGCCTTGGTCCCTCCACATCGCGGATGTGCAGCACCCCCTCATGCATCTCAATGGTTTGAGGGTGATGCAGCACCTCCGCGAGATAGGGGTTGATAACCCTCTCAAAAAACTTGTCCTTGGAAGCGCTTGGAGACGACATGATGCTCTAGATCTGAAACAGAAACAGCTCGAAACGAAAACAGAGGATATTTGCGTGATACGGTGGTCAAAACCTTCGGGAGTATATATAATGAATTTTTACCGACGAAAATACGTAACACACAAGAAAACAGAGTCCGGGAGGCACACGAGGTGCTCACGAGACAGGGGGGCGCGCCCTACAGGGGGGCGGCGGCCTCCTCTCTCGTGGGAGCCTTGTGTACCTTTCGGACTACTTCTTTCTTCCTAAAATTCTTAAATAATCCAAAACTGATAAAAATTTCCATTAGAGTTGTTTTGGAGTCGGTTTACTTACCGTACCACGTACCTATGCCTTTTCGGGGTCTGGAACGTTCAGGAAAGTGTCTCTTATGTATTCCTCGGGGGTTATGGTTTCAATAATATTAGTTTCAACATTGATAGGATTACCTGAAATGTAATGTTTAATTCTTTGACCGTTAACCACCCTCAGATTTGTGCCTTCGAAGTTAACGATAGACCTCCTCGATAACGTAGGAACCTTCCCATTTTGAGAGAAGTTTTCCTGCAAAAAATCTTAAACGAGAGTTGAATAATAACACATAATCTCCTACGTTGAACTCACGCTTTTGTATCCTCTTATCATGCCAGCGTTTGACTTTTTCTTTGAAAAGCTTGGCATTCTCATATGCTTGGGTTCTCCATTCATCAAGTGAGCTAATATCAAATAACCTCTTCTCGCCGGCAAGTTTGAATTCATAATTGAGCTCTTTAATAGCCCAATATGCTTTATGTTCAAGTTCAAGAGGTAAATGACATGCTTTTCCACAGACCATCTTATATGGAGACATACCCATAGGATTTTTGTATGCAGTTCTATAGGCCCATAATGCATCATCAAGTTTTTTGGACCAATTCTTTCTAGATCTATTCACAGTCTTTTGCAAAATTAATTTGAGCTATCTATTGCTCAACTCTACTTGACCACTAGACTGCGGGTGATAAGGAGATGCGATTCTATGATTGACATCATACTTAGCAAGCATCTTACGGAAAGCACCATGAATAAAGTGTGAACCACCATCAGTCATAAGATATCTAGGGACTCCAAACCTCAGAAAAATAACTTCTTTAAGCATTTTAATAGAAGTGTTATGATCAGCACTACTAGTTGGAATAGCTTCTACCCACTTAGTAACGTAATCAATAGCAACTAAAATATGTGTATAACCATTGGAGGCAGGAAAAGGTCCCATATAATCAAAGCCCCGAACATCAAATGGTTCAATAAAAAGAGAATAATTCATAGGCATTTCTTGACGTCTACTAATGTTACCTATTCTTTGACATTCATCACAAGATAAGACAAACTTACGAGCATCTTTGAAGAGAGTAGGCCAATAAAAACCAGATTGTAGTACCTTGTGTGCAGTTCTATCTCCAGCGTGGTGTCCTCCATAATATTCAGAGTGACACTTGCGTAGGATTTGTTCCTGTTCATGCCCAGTCACATAACGTCTAATAATACCATCTACTCCTTCTTTATAAAGGTGTGGATCATCCCAGAAGTAATGTCTTAAATCATAAAAGAACTTTTTCTTTTGCTGATATGTGAAACTAGGCGGTATATGTTTAGCAACAATGTAATTAGCATAATCAGCATACCAAGGAGCAGTACGAGGAGCATTGACAACCGCTAATTGTTCATCAGGAAAACTATCATTAATAGGCAGTGGGTGATCAAGAACATTCTCTAACCTAGACAAGTTGTCTGTAACAGGGTTCTCAGCTCCCTTTCTATCAATAATATGCAAGTCAAATTCTTGGAGAAAGAGAACCCATCTAATGAGTCTAGGCTTAGCATCTTTCTTTTCCATAAGATATTTAATAGCAGCATGATCAGTGTGAATAGTAACTTTGGAATCAACAATATAAGGTCTAAACTCATCACATGATAACACAACTGCTAAGAACTCTTTTTCAGTAGTAGAATAATTTCTCTGGGCAGTATCAAGAGTCTTACTAGCATACTAGATAACATTCAATTTCTTATCGACTCTTTGCCCTAAAACAGCACCTACAACATAATCACTAGCATCACACATAATTTCAAAAGGTAAATTCCAATCAGGTGGCTGAACAATAGGTGCAGTGATCAAAGCTTTCTTAAGTGTTTCAAATGCTTCTACACAATCATCATCAAAGACAAAAGGAATATCTTTTTGCAATAAATTAGTCAGAGGCCTAGAAATTTTAGAAAAGTCCTTAATGAACCTCCTATAAAAGCCGGCATGACCAAGGAAACTACTTATACCTTTTATGTCCTTGGGACATGGCATCTTTTCAATAGCATTAACTTTGGCTTTATCAACTTCAATACCTCTCTCGGAGATCTTGTGCCCCAAGACAATGCCTTCATTAACCACAAATTGACACTTTTCCCAATTCAGGACGAGACTAGTGTCTTCACATCTCTGCAAAACTCGATCAAGGTTGCTCAAACAATCATCAAAAGAGGATCCATAGACGGAGAAGTCATCCATGAATACCTCACAAATCTTTTCACAAAAATCAGAAAATATAGCCATCATGCATCTTTGAAAGGTAGCAGGTGCATTACATAAACCAAAAGGCATACATCTATAAGCAAAAGTACCAAAAGGGCAAGTAAAATTAGTTTTAGATTGATCCTTCGCGGACACAGGTATTTGAGAGAAGCCAGAATAACCATCTAGAAAGCAAAAATTTGTGTGTTTGGATAGCCTTTCTAGCATTTGATCAATAAAAGGTAAAGGGTAATGATCTTTCTTAGTAGATTTATTTAACTTACGAAAATCAATTACCATCCTATAGCCTGTAATAATTCTTTGCGGAATCAATTCATCTTTATCATTAGGAACAACGGTAATACCTCCCTTTTTAGGGACACAATGCACAGGGCTTACCCATTCACTATCAGCAACGGGATAAATAATGCCTGCCTCAAGGAGTTTTAGAATCTCCTTTCTCACCACTTCCTTCATTTTGGGGTTTAATCGTCTTTGAGGATCTCTAACTGGTTTGGCATCTTTCTCCACTGAAATTTTGTGTTGACATAATGTGGGACTAATGCCCTTAAGTTCGTCTAGAGTATATCCAAAAGCAGCTCGGTGCTTCTTCAGAGTTTTCAATAATCGTTCTTCTTCTTTCTCTAAAAGGTTAGCACTAATAATAACTGGATATATTTCTTTTTCATCAAGATAAGCATACTTGAGATTATCAGGTAAGGGTTTGAGTTCGAACACGGGATCACCCTTGGGTGGAGGGGGATCCCCAAGAGTTTCAACGGGATGGTTATGTTTTAGCATAGGTTCTTGTTTAAGGAACACTTCATCTATTTCTTCCCTTTCCTTCATAAACATATTGTTTTCATGGTCTAACAAATATTGATCTAACGGATCGGTTGGAGGAACAGCAATGGAAGCAAGACCAATAATTTCATCCTTACTAGGTGGTTCCCTTTCACGAGGTTGTCTACTAAACTTAGCGAAATTAAACTCATGAGACATACCATCTATGCCAACAGTGACAATATTATTTTCACAATTAATCTTAGCACTAGCAGTATTCAAGAAGGGACTACCAAAAATAATGGGACAAAAATCATCTTGTGGGGAAGCAAGACCAAGAAAATTAGCAGGGTATTTAATCTTCCCACACAAAACTTCAACATCTCTAAAAATCCCAATAGGTTTAATGGTGTCCCTATTAGCAAGCTTAATAGTAACATCAATGTCTTCTAATTCAACAGGTGCAATATCGTGCATAATTTCTTTATAAAGATCGTAAGGTATCACATTAGCACTAGCACCCATATCACATAAGCCATGATAACAATGATCTCCTATTTTAACAGAAATAATAGGCATGCCTACAACAGGTCTACGTGTCTTAGTATCGGGTCTAGCAATATTAGCAGTTTCACCCAAGAAAGAGATAACATGCCCATCTAAGTCCTCATCCAAGAGATCTTTAATCATAGCAATACCAGGTTCAACATTAATTTGCTCAGGAGGTGTATAAGTCCTGGTATTACTCTTACGAACAACAGTCAAAGCTTTAACAAAGATCTTTTATCCTAACAGGAAAATGATGTTTTTCGACATAAGCAGTAGGAATAATAGGATCACTATATGTAATAGTCTTTTCTTCAACTCTAATAGGTGCAACTACTTTCACTTCAATAGGAGGATTATATTTAAACCACTTCTCTTTAGGGAGATCAACGTGAGTAGCAAAAGTTTCACAAAAAATAGCTACTATCTCAGAGTCAGGTCCATACTTAGAGCTAAATCCACGGAAAGCATCGGTATCCATAAAAGATTTAACACAATCAAACTTAGGTGTCATACCTGACTCCTTACCATCGTCGGAACCCCAATCTTCATAGTTGCATTTAATTCTTTCCAATAAGTCCCATTTGAAATCAATAGTCTTTAGCATATAGGAACCAGCACAGGAAGTATCGAGCAGGTTGCGATTATCAAGAGAAAGCCGAGCATAAAAATTCTGAATAATCATTTTCCGAGAGAGCTCATGATTGGGGCATGAATATAACATTGCTTAAGCCTCCCCCCAAGCTTGAGCGATGCTTTCTCCTTCGCGAGGCCAGAAATTATATATGTAATTATGATCACGATGAACAAGATGCATAGGATAGTGTTGGAGAACGTTGCAGAAAATAAAAAAATTCCTACGGTTTCACCAAGATCAATCTATGAGTTCATCTAGCAACGAGAGAGAGGAGTGCATCTACATACCCTTGTAGATCGAGGGGAAGCGTTCAAGAGAACGGGGTTGAGGGAGTCGTACTCGTCATGATCCAAATCACCGGAGGTCCTAGCGCCGAACGGACGGCACCTCCGCGTTCAACACACGTACGGTTGGGAAGACGTCTCCT
This sequence comes from Triticum dicoccoides, assembly GCF_002162155.2. Lineage (NCBI taxonomy): Eukaryota > Viridiplantae > Streptophyta > Magnoliopsida > Poales > Poaceae > Triticum > Triticum dicoccoides. The sequence goes on from NC_041385.1 coordinate 62,090,169, forward strand.
CCTTCTTGATCCAGCAAGGGGGAAGGAGAGGTTGATGAAGATCCAGCAGCACGACGGCGTGGTGGTGGACGCAGCAGCAATCTCGGCAGGGCTTCGCCAAGCTTCTGCGAGAGGGAGAGGTGTAGCAAGGGGAGATGGAGGCGCCAAGAGCATGGGTGCGGTGTTGGGGAACGTAGTAATTTCAAAAATTTACCTACGCACACGCAAGATCATGGTGATGGCATAGCAACGAGAGGGGAGAGTGTTCGTCCACGTACCCTCGTAGACCGTAAGCAAAAGCGTTATGACAACGCGGTTGATGTAGTCGTACGTCTTCACGATCCGACCGATCCAAGCACCGAACGTACGGCACCTCCGAGTTCAGCACACATTCAGCTCGATGACGATCCCCGGGCTCCGATCCAGCAAAGCTTCGGGGATGAGTTCCGTCGGCACGACGGCGTGGTGACGATGATGATGTTCTACCGGCGCAGGGCTTCGCCTAAACTCCGCGACGATATGACCGAGGTGGAATATGGTGGAGGGGGGCACCGCACACGGCTAAGGAATGATACGTAGATCAACTTGTGTTATCCCTAGAGGTGCCCCCCTGCCCCCGTATACAAAGGAGCCAGGGGGAGGGGTTCGGCCGGCCAGGAGGGGCGCGCCAGGAGGAGTCCTCCTCCCACCGGGAGTAGGATTCCCCCCTTCCTTGTTGGAGTAGGAGAGAAGGAAAGAGGGGGAGAGGAGGAAGGAAAAGGGGGCTGCACCCCTTGTCCAATTCGGACCAGAGGGGGGCTGCGCCCCTCCTTCCTTTCGGCCTCTCTCCTCTATTCCCGTATGGCCCAATAAGGCCCATATACTCCCCGGCGAATTCCCGTAACTCTCTGGTACTTCGAAAAATACCCGAATGACTCGGAACCTTTCCGAACTCCGAATATAGTCGTCCAATATATCGATCTTTACGTCTCGACCATTTCGAGACTCCTCGTCATGTCCCCGATCTCATCCGGGACTCCGAACTCCTTCGGTACATCAAAACTCATAAACTCATAATATAACTGTCATCGAAACCTTAAGCGTGCGGACCCTACGGGTTCGAGAACTATGTAGACATGACCTAGAACTATTCTCGGTCAATAACCAATAGCGGAACCTGGATGCCCATATTGGTTCCTACATATTCTACGAAGATCTTTACGGTCAAACCGCATAACAACATACGTTGTTCCCTTTGTCATCGGTATGTTACTTGCCCGAGATTTGATCATCGGTATCCAATACCTAGTTCAATCTCGTTACCGGCAAGTCTCTTTACTCGTTACGTAATGCATCATCCCGTAACCAACTCATTGGTCACATTGCTTGCAAGGCTTATAGTGATGTGCATTACCGAGAGGGCCCAGAGATACCTCTCCGACAATCGGAGTGACAAAACCTAATCTCGAAATACGCCAACCCAACATGTACCTTTGGAGACACCTGTAGTACTCCTTTATAATCACTCAGTTACGTTGTGACGTTTGGTAGCACCCAAAGTGTTCCTCCGGTAAACGGGAGTTGCATAATCTCATAGTTACAGGAACATGTATAAGTCATGAAGAAAGCAATAGCAAAATACTTAAACGATCAAGTGCTAAGCTAACGGAATGGGTCAAGTCAATCACATCATTCTCCTAATGATGTGACCCCGTTAATCAAATAACAACTCTTTGTCCATGGTTAGGAAACATAACCATCTTTAATTAACGAGCTAGTCAAGTAGAGGCATACTAGTGACACTCTGTTTGTCTATGTATTCACACATGTATTATGTTTCCGGTTAATACAATTCTAGCATGAATAATAAACATTTATCATGATATAAGGAAATAAATAATAACTTTATTATTGCCTCTAGGGCATATTTCCTTCAGTCTCCCACTTGCACTAGAGTCAATAATCTAGTTCACATCACCATGTGATTAACATCGATAGTTCACATCATCATGTGATTAACACCCATAGTTCACATCGCCATGTGACCAACACCCAAAGGGTTTACTAGATTCAGTAATCTAGTTCACATCGCTATGTGATTAACACCCAAAGAGTACTAAGGTGTGATCATGTTTTGCTTGTGAGAGAATCTTAGTCAACGAGTCTTTCATATTCAAAGCCGTATGTATTTCGCAAATATTCTATGTCCACAATGCTCTGCACGGAGCTAATCTAGCTAATTGCTCCCACTTTCAATATGTATCCAGATTGAGACTTAGAGTCATCTGGATTGGTGTAAAAGCTTGCATCGTTGTAACTTTTACGACGGGCTCTTTTATCACCTCCATAATCGAGAAACATCTCCTTAGTCCTCACTAAGGATATTGTTGACCCATGTCCGGTGATCTACTTATTAGATCAAAATTGTATTCCTTTGCCAAACACAGAGCAAGGTATACAATAGGTCTGGTTCACAACATAGCATACTTTATAGAACCTATGACTGAGGCATAGGGAATGACTTTTCATTCTCTTTCTATTTTCTGCAATGGTCGGGTCTTGAGTCTTACTCAACTTCACACCTTGTAACACAGGCAAGAACTCCTTCTTTGACTGTTCCATTTTGAACTATTTCAAAAATTTATCAAGGTATGTACTCATTGAAAAATCTTATCAAGCGTCTTGATCCATCTATATAGATCTTGATGCTCAATGTGTAAGCAGCTTCACCGAGGTCTTGCTTTGAAAAACTCTTATTCAAGTATCCTTTCATGCTATCCAGAATTTCCATATCATTTTCAATTAACAATATGTCATCCACATATAATTTTAGAAATGCTACAGAGCTCCCACTCACTTTCTTTGTAAATACAGGCTTCTTCAAAAGTCTGTATAAAACCATATGCTTTGATCAACTCATCAAAGCGTATATTCCAACTCTGAGATGCTTGCACCAGTCCATTGATGGATTGCTGGAGCTTGCACACTTTGTTAGCATCTTTAGGATTGACAAAAACTTTCTGGTTGCATCATATACAACTCTTCTTTAATAAATCCATTAAGGAATGCAGTTTTGACATCCATTTGCTAGATTTCATAAAATGTGGCAATTGCTAACATGATTCAGACAGACTTAAGCTTCGATACGAGTGAGAAAATCTCATCGTATTCAACACCTTGAATTTGTTGAAAACATTTCGCAACAAGTCGAGCTTAGTAGATAGTAACACTACTATCAATGTCCGTCTTCCTCTTGAAGATCCATTTATTTAACATGGCTTGCTGATCATCGAGCAAGTCAATCAAAGTCCATGCTTTGTTCTCATACATGGATCATATCTCAGATTTTATGGCCTCAAGCCATTTCGTGGAATCTGGGCTCATCATCGCTTCCTCATAGTTCGTAGGTTCATCATGGTCTAGTAACATGACTTCCAGAACAGGATTACCATACCACTCTGGTGCGGATCTTACTCTGGAAGACCTACGAGGTTCTGTAGTAACTTAATCTGAAGTTTCATGATCATCATCATTAACTTCCTCACTAATCGGTGTAGTAGTCACAGGAACAGATTTCTGTGATGAACTACTTTCCAATAAGGGAGCAGGTACAGTTACCTCATCAAGTTCTACTTTCCTCCCACTCACTTCTTTCGAGAGAAACTCCTTCTCTAGAAAGGATCCATTCTTAGCAATGAATAACTTGCCTTCCGATCTATGATAGAAGGTGTACCCAATAGTTAACTTTGGGTATTCTATGAAGACGCACTTCTCCGATTTGGGTTTGAGCTTTATCAGGTTGAAACTTTTTTCATATAAGCATCGCAACTCCAAACTTTAAGAAACGACAGCTTAGGTTTACTGCTAAACCATAGTTCATATGGTGTCGTCTCAATGGATTTAGATGGTGCCCTTTTAAACGTGAATGCAGCTGTCTCTAATGCACAACCCTAAAACGATAGTGGTAAAACCGATAAGAGATATCATAGATCGCACCATATCCAATAAAGTGCGGTTACGACGTTCGGACACACCATAACGTTGTGGTGTTCCAGGTGGCGTGAGCTATGAAACTATTCCACATTGTTTTAACTAAAGACCAAACTCGTAACTCAAATATTCGTCTCCGCGATCAGATCATAGAAACTTTATTTTCTTGTTACAATGACTTTTCCACTTCACTCTGAAATTCTTTGAACCTTTCAATTATTTCAGACTTATGTTTCATCAAGTAGATATACCCATATCTGCTCAAATCATTTTGTGAAGGTCAGAAAATAACGATACTTGCCACGAGCATCAACACTCATTGGATCGCATACATCGGTATGTATTATTTCCAATAAGTCAGTAGCTTGTTCCATTGTTCCGGAGAACGGAGTTTTTAGTCATCTTGCCCAAAAGGCACGGTTCGCAAGCATCAAATGATTCATAACCAAGTGATTCCGAAAATCCATCTTTATGGAGTTTCTTCATGCGCTTTACACTGATATGACCCAAACGGCAGTGCCACAAATAAGTTGCACTATCATTATTAACTTTGCATCTTTTGGCATCAATATTATGAATATGTGTATCACTACGACCGAGATTCAACAAACTATTTTCATTGGGTGTATGACCATCAAAGGTTTTATTCATTTAAACAGAACAACAATTATTCTTTGATTTTAAATGAATAACCATATTGCAATAAACATGATCAAATCATATTCATGCTCAACGCAAACACCAAATAACGTTTATTTAGGTTCAACACTAATCTCGAAAGTATAGGGAGTGTGCGATGATGATCATATCAATCTTGGAACCACTTCCAACATACATCGTCACTTCACCCTCAACTAGTTTCTGTTTATTCTGTAACTCCTGTTTCGAGTTACTAATCTTAGCAACCGAACAAGTATCAAATACTCAGGGGTTACTATAAACACTAGTAAGGTACACATCAATAACATGTATATCAAATATACCCTTGTTCACTTTGCCATCCTTCTTATCCACCAAATATTCAAGGCATTTCCGCTTCTAGTGACCATTTCCTTTGCAGTGTAAGCACTCAGTTTCAGGCTCTGGTTCAGCTTTGGGCTTCTTCATGGGAGTGACAACTTGCTTGTCATTCTACTTGAAGTTCCCCTTTCTTTCCCTTTTTCTTGAAACTAGTGATCTTGTCAACCATCAACACTTGATGCTCTTTCTTGATTTCTAACTTCATTGATTTCAACATCACGAAGCGCTCGGGAATCGTTTTCGTCATCCCTTGCATACTATAGTTCATCACAAAGTTCTACTAACTTAGTGATGGTGACTAGAGAATTCTGTCAATCACTATCTTATCTGGAAGATTAACTCCCACTTGATTCAAGCGATTGAAGTACCCAGACAATCTGAGAACATGCTCACTAGTTGAGCGATTCTCCTCCATCTTTTAGCTATAGAACTTGTTGGAGACTTCATATCTCTCAACTCGGGTATTTGCTGGAAATATTAACTTCAACTCTTGGAACATCTCATATGGTCCATGACATTCAAAACGTCTTTGAAGTCCCGATTCTAAGCCGTTAAGCATGATGCACTAAACTATCAAGTAGTCATCATATTGAGCTAGCCAAACGTTCATAACGTCTGCATCTGCTCCTGCAATAGGTCTGTCACCTAGCGGTGCATTAAGGACATAATTCTTCTGTGCAGCAATGAGGATAAACCTCAGATCACGGATCCAATCCGCATCATTGCTACTAACATCTTTCAATACAATTTTCTCTAGGAACATATCAAAATAAACATATGAAAGCAACAATACAAGCTATTGATCTACAACATAATTTGCAAAATACTACCAGGACTAAGTTCATGATAAATTAAAGTTCAATTAATCATATTACTTAAGAACTCCCACTTAGATAGACATCCCTCTAATCCTCTAAGTGATTACGCGATCCATATCAACTACACCATGTCCGATCGTAACGTGAGATGGAGTAGTTTCAACGGTGAACATCAATATGTTGATCATATCTACTATATGATTCACGCTCGACCTTTCGGTCTCCGTGTTCCGAGGCCATATCTGCATATGCTAGGCTCGTCAAGTTTAACCTGAGTATTCTGCGTGTGCAAAACTGGCTTGCACCCGTTGTAGATGGACGTAGAGCTTATCACACCCGATCATCACGTGGTGTCTGGGCACGACAAACTTTGGCAACGGTGCATACTCAGGGAGAACACTTCTTGATAATTTTTAGTGAGAGATCATCTTAAAATGCTATCGTCAATCAAAGCAAGATAAGATGCATAAAGGATAAACATCACATGCAATCAATATAAGTGATATGATATGGCCATCATCATCTTGTGCTTGTGATCTCCATCTCTGAAGCATCATCATGATCACCATCGTCACCGGCGCGACACCTTGATCTCGATCGTAGCATCATTGTCGTCTCGCCAATCTTATGCTTCTACGACTATCACTACCGCTTAGTGATAAAGTAAAGCATTACAGGGCGATTGCATTGCATACAATAAAGCGACAACCATATGGCTCCTGCCAGTTGCCGATAACTTCGGTTACAAAACATGATTATCTCATACAATAAAATATAGCATCACGTCTTGACCATATCACATCACAACATGCCCTACAAAAAAACAAGTTAGACGTCCTCTACTTTGTTGTTGCAAGTTTTACGTGGCTGCTACTGGCTTAGCAAGAACCGTTCTTACCTACGCATCAAAACCACAACGGTAGTTTGTCAAGTTGGTGCTGTTTTAACCTTCGCAAGGACCGGGCGTAGCCATACTCGGTTCAACTAAAGTGAGAGAGACAGACACCCGCCAGCCACCTTTAAGCAACGAGTGCTCGTAGCGGTGAAACCAGTCTCGCGTAAGCGTACACGTAATGTCGGTCCGGGCCGCTTCATCTCACAATGCCGTTGAACCAAAGTATGACATGCTGGTAAGCAGTATGACTTATATCGCCCACAACTCACTTGTGTTCTACTCGTGCATATGACATCTACGCATAAAACCAGGCTCGGATGCCACTGTTGGGGAACGTAGTAATTTCAAAAATTTACCTACGCACACGCAAGATCATGGTGATGGCATAGCAACGAGAGGGGAGAGTGTTCGTCCACGTACCCTCGTAGACCGTAAGCGGAAGCGTTATGACAACGCGGTTGATGTAGTCGTACGTCTTCATGATCCGACCGATCCAAGCACCGAACGTACGGCACCTCCGAGTTCAGCACACGTTCAGCTCGATGACGATCCCCGGGCTCCGATCCAGCAAAGCTTCGGGGATGAGTTCCATCAGCACGACGGCGTGGTGACGATGATGATGTTCTACCGGCGCAGGGCTTCGCCTAAACTCCGCGACGATATGACCGAGGTGGAATATGGTGGAGGGGGGCACCGCACACGGCTAAGGAACGATCCGTAGATCAACTTGTGTTATCCCTAGAGGTGCCCCCATGCCCCCATATATAAAGGAGCCAGGTGGAGGGGTTCGGCCGGCCAGGAGGGGCGCGCCAGGAGGAGCCCTCCTCCCACCGGGAGTAGGACTCCCCCCCCTTCCTTGTTGGAGTAGGAGAGAAGGAAAGAGGGGGAGAGGAGGAAGGAAAAGGGGGCTGCACCCCTTGTCCAATTAGGACCAGAGGGGGGCTGCGCCCCTCCTTCCTTTCGGCCTCTCTCCTCTATTCCCGTATGGCCCAATAAGGGCCATATACTCCCCGGCGAATTCCCGTAACTCTCCGGTACTCCGAAAAATACCCGAATGACTCGGAACCTTTCCGAACTCCGAATATAGTCGTCCAATATATCGATCTTTACGTCTCGACCATTTAGAGACTCCTCGTCATGTCCCCGATCTCATCCGGGACTCCGAACTCCTTCGGTACATCAAAACTCATAAACTCATAATATAATTGTCATCGAAACCTTAAGCGTGCGGACCCTACGGGTTCGAGAACTATGTAGACATGACCTAGAACTATTCTCGGTCAATAACCAATAGCGGAACCTGGATGCCCATATTGGTTCCTACATATTCTACGAAGATCTTTATCGGTCAAACCGCATAACAACATACGTTGTTCCCTTTGTCATCGGTATGTTACTTGCCCGAGATTTGATCGTCGGTATCCAATACCTCGTTCAATCTCGTTACCGGCAAGTCTCTTTACTCGTTACGTAATGCATCATCCCGTAACCAACTCATTGGTCACATTTGTTGCAAGGCTTATAGTGATGTGCATTACCGAGAGGGCCCAGAGATACCTCTCCGACAATCGGAGTGATAAAACCTAATCTCGAAATACGCCAACCCAACATGTACCTTTGGAGACACCTGTAGTACTCCTTTATAATCACCCAGTTACGTTGTGACGTTTGGTAGCACCCAAAGTGTTCCTCCGGTAAACGGGAGTTGCATAATCTCATAGTTACAGGAACATGTATAAGTCATGAAGAAAGCAATAGCAAAATACTTCAACGATCAAGTGCTAAGCTAACGGAATGGGTCAAGTCAATCACATCATTCTCCTAATGATGTGACCCCGTTAATCAAATAACAACTCTTTGTCCATGGTTAGGAAACATAACCATCTTTGATTAACGAGCTAGTCAAGTAGAGGCATACTAGTGACACTCTGTTTGTCTATGTATTCACACACGTATTATGTTTCCGGTTAATACAATTCTAGCATGAATAATAAACATTTATCATGATATAAGGAAATAAATAATAACTTTATTATTGCCTCTAGGGCATATTTCCTTCATGCGGCTGCCCTCCCTCCCCCCCTCTTTATATAGGGCCCCTAGGGGGGGCGCCGGCCCTAGGAGATGGGATCTCCAAGGGGGGGCGGCGGCCAGGTGGGTGGCTTGCCCCACAAGCCAGGTGGAGGCGCCCCCACCCCCAGGGTTTCCCAACCCTAGGCACGGGGGGGGGGGGGGCAAGGGGGGCGCACCAGCCCACCAGGGCTGGTTCCCCTCCCACTTCAGCCCATGGGGCCCACCGGGATAGGTGGCCCTACCTGGTGGACCCCCGGGACCCTTCCGGTGGTCCCGGTACAATACCGGTGACCCACGAAACTTTCCCGATGGCTGAAACCTGACTTCATATATATAATTCTTTACCTACGGACCATTACGGAACTCCTCGTGACGTCCGAGATCTCATCCGGGACTTTGAACAACTTTCGGGTTACTGCATACTCATATCTCTACAACCCTAGCATCACCGAACCTTAAGTGTGTAGACCCTACGGGTTCGGGAGACATGTAGACATGACCGAGACGACTCTCCGGTCAATAACCAACAGCAGATCTGGATACCCATGTTGGATCCCACATGCTCCTCGATGATCTCATCGGATGAACCACGATGTCTAGGATTCAAGCAACCTCGTATACAATTCCCTTTGTCAATCGGTACGTTACTTGCCCGAGATTCGATCGTCAGTATCCCAATACCTCGTTCAATCTCGTTACCGGCAAGTCACTTTACTCGTACCGTAATGCATGATCCCGTGACCAAACGCTTGGTCACTTTGAGCTCATTATGATGATGCATTACCGAGTGGGCCCAGAGATACCTCTCCGTCATACGGAGTGACAAATCCCAGTCTCGATCCGTGTCAACCCAACAGACACTTTCGGAGATACCTGTAGTATACCTTTATAGTCACCCAATTACGTTGCGATGTTTGGTACACCCAAAGCACTCCTACGGTATCCGAGAGTTACACGATCTTATGGTCTAAGGAAAAGATACTTGACATTGGAAAAGCTCTAGCAAACGAACTACATGATCTTGTGCTATGCTTAGGATTGGGTCTTGTCCATCACATCATTCACCTAATGATGTGATCCTGTTATCAACGACATCCAATGTCCATAGTCAGGAAACCATGACTATCAGTTGATCAACGAGCTAGTCAACTAGAGGCTCACTAGGGACATGTTGTGGTCTGTGTATTCACACATGTATTACGATTTCCGGATAACACAATTATAGCATGAATAACAGACAATTATCATGAACAAGGAAATATAATAATAATCATTTATTATTGCCTCTAGGACATATTTCCAACAGTCTCCCACTTGCACTAGAGTCAATAATCTAGTTACATTATGATGAATCGAACACCCATAGAGTTCTGGTGTTGATCATGTTTTGCTCGCGGAAGAGGTTTAGTCAACGGATCTGCGACATTTAGATCCGTATGCACATTGCAAATATCTATGTCTCCATCTTGAACATTTTCACGGATGGAGTTGAAACGACGCTTGATGTGCCTGGTCTTCTTGTGAAACCTGGGCTCCTTGGCAAGGGCAATAGCTCCAGTGTTGTCACAGAAGAGAGTGATCGGCCCCGACACATTGGGTATGACTCCTAGGTCGGTGATGAACTCCTTCATCCATATTGCTTCATGCGCTGCCTCCGAGGCTGCCATGTACTCCGCTTCACATGTAGATCCCGCCACGACGCTCTGCTTGCAGCTGCACCAGCTTACTGCCCCACCATTCAACATATACACGTATCCGGTTTGTGACTTAGAGTCATCCAGATCTATGTCGAAGCTAGCATCGACGTAACCCTTTACGACGAGCTCTTCGTCACCTCCATAAACGAGAAACATATCCTTAGTCCTCTTCAGGTACTTCAGGATATTCTTGACCGCTGTCCAGTGTTCCTTGCCGGGATTACTTTGGTACTTTCCTACCAAACTTACGGCAAGGCTTACATCAGGTCTGGTACACAGCATGGCATACATAATAGACCCTATGGCTGAGGCATAGGGGATGACACTCATCTCTTTTATATATTCTGCCGTCGTCAGGCATTGAGCCGAGATCAATCTCACACCTTGCAATACAGGCAAGAACCCTTTCTTGGACTGATCCATATTGAAATTCTTCAATATCTTATCAAGGTATGTGCTTTGTGAAAGACCTATGTGGCGTCTCGATCTATCCCTATAGATCTTGATGCCTAATATGTAAGCAGCTTCTCCAAGGTCCTTCATTGAAAAACACTTATTCAAGTAGGCCTTAATGTTGTCCAAATGTTCTATATCATTTCCCATCAAAAGTATGTCATCTACATATAATATGAGAAATGCTACAGAGCTCCCACTCACTTTCTTGTAAACGCAGGCTTCTCCATAAGTTTGCATAAACCCAAACGCTTTGATCGTCTCATCAAAGCGAATGTTCCAACTCCGAGATGCTTGCACCAGCCCATAAATGGATCGCTGGAGCTTGCATACCTTGTTAGCATTCTTAGGATCGACAAAACCTTCCGGCTGCATCATATACAATTCTTCCTTAAGATAACCGTTAAGGAATGCCGTTTTGACGTCCATCTGCCATATCTCATAATCATAGTATGTGGCAATTGCTAACATGATTCAGACGGACTTCAGCTTCGCTACAGGAGAGAAAGTCTCATTGTAATCAACCCCTTGAACTTGCCGATAACCCTTAGCGATAAGTCGAGCTTTATAGATGGTAACATTACCATCCACGTCCGTCTTCTTCTTAAAGACCCATTTGTTTTCTATTGCTCGCCGATCATCGGGCAAGTCTGTCAAAGTCCATACTTTGTTTTCATACATGGATTCTATCTCGGATTGCATGGCTTCAAGCCATTTGTTGGAATCTGGGCCCGCCATCGCTTCTTCATAGTTCGAAGGTTCACCGTTGTCTAACAACATGATTTCCAGGACAAGGTTGCCATACCACTCTCGTGTGGAACGTGTCCTTGTGGACCTACGAAGTTCAGTAGCAACTTGATCCGAAGTACCTTGATCGTCATCATTAATTTCCTCTCCAGTCGGTGTAGGCACCACAGGAACATCTTGCTGAGCTACGTTACTTACCGGTTCAAGAGGTAGTACTTCATCAAGTTCCACTTTCCTCCCACTTACTTCTCTCGAGAGAAACTCTTTCTCCAGAAAGGACCCGTTCTTGGCAACAAAGATCTTGCCTTCAGATATAAGGTAGAAGGTATACCCAATGGTTTCCTTAGGGTATCCTATGAAGACGCATTTTTCCGACTTGGGTTCGAGCTTTTCAGGTTGAAGTTTCTTGACATAAGCATCGCATCCCCAAACTTTCAGAAACGACAGCTTAGGTTTCTGCCCAAACCATAATTCATACGGTGTCGTCTCAACGGATTTAGACGGTGCCCTATTTAAAGTGAATGTAGCTGTCTCTAGAGCGTATCCCAAAAAAGATAGTGGTAAATCGGTAAGACACACCATAGATCGCACCATATCCAATAAAATGCGATTACGACGTTTGGACACACCGTTACGCTGAGATGTTCCAGGCGGCGTGAGTTGTGAAACGATTCCACATTTCCTTAAGTGCGTACCAAATTCGTGACTTAAATATTGTCCTCCACGATCTAATCGTAAGAACTTTATTTTTCAGTCACGTTGATTATCTACCTCATTCTGAAATTCCTTGAACTTCTCAAAGGTCTTAGACTTGTGTTTCATCAAGTAGACATACCCATATCTACATAAGTCATCAGTGAGAGTGAGAACATAACGATATCCTCCGCGAGCCTCAATGCTCATTGGACCGCAGACATCAGTATGTATGATTTCCAATAAGTTGGCTGCTCGCTCCATTGTTCCGGAGAACGGAGTCTTGGTCATTTTTCCCATTAGGCATGGTTCGCATGTGTCAAATGATTCATAATTGAGAGACTCCAAAAGTCCATCAGCATGGAGCTTCTTCATGCGCTTGACACCAATGTGACCAAGACGGCAGTGCCACAAGTATGTGGGACTATCGTTATCAACCTTACATCTTTTGGTATTCACACTATGAATATGTGTAACATTACGTTCAAGATTCATCAAGAATAAACCATTGACCATCGGGGCATGACCATAAAACATATCTCTCATATAAATAGAAAAACCATTATTCTCAAATTTAAATGAGTAGCCATCTCGTATTAAACGAGATCCACATACAATGTTCATGCTCAAAGCTGGCACTAAATAACAATTATTGAGGTTTAAAACTAATCCCGTAGGTAAATGTAGAGGTTGCGTGCCGATGGCGATCACATCGACTCTGGAACTATTCCGGAGCGCATCGTCACCTCATCCTTCGCTAGTCTCCGCTTATTCCGCAGCTCCTGCTTTGAGTTACAAATATGAGCAACGACACCGATATCAAATACCCAGGAGCTACTACGAGCACTGGTAAGGTACACATCAATTACATGTATATCACATATACCTTTAGTGTTGCCAGCCTTCTTGTCTGCTAAGTATTTGGGGCAGTTCCGCTTCCAGTGACCCTTCCCTTTGCAATAAAAGCACTCGGTCTCAGGCTTGGGTCCATTCTTTGACTTCTTCCCGGCAGCTGGCTTACCGGGCGCGGTAACTTCCTTGTCGTCCTTCTTGAAGTTCTTCTTACCCTTGCCTTTCTTGAACTTAGTGGTTTTATTCACCATCAACACTTGATGTTCCTTTTTGATTTCTACCTCCGCTGATTTCAACATTGAAAATACTTCAGGAATAGTTTTCACCATCCCCTGCATATTGTAGTTCATCACAAAGCTCTTGTAGCTTGGTGGGAGCGACTGAAGGATTCTGTCAATGACCGCCTCGTCCGGGTGGTTAATGTCCAGCTGGGACAGGCGGTTGTGCAACCCAGACATTTTGAGTATGTGCTCACTGACAGAACTATTTTCCTCCATTTTACAACTATAGAACTTGTTGGAGACTTCATATCTCTCGACCCGGGCATGAGCTTGAAAAACCATTTTCAGCTCCTCGAACATCTCATATGCTCCGTGTTGCTCAAAACGCTTTTGGAGCCCCGGTTCTAAGCTGTAAAGCATGCTACACTGAACGAGGGAGTAATCATCAGCACGTGACTGCCAAGCATTCATAACGTCTTGGTTCTCTGGGATGGGTGCTTCACCTAGCGGTCCTTCTAGGACATATGCTTTCTTGGCAGCTATGAGGATGATCCTCAGGTTCCGGACCCAGTCCGTATAGTTGTTGCCATCATCTTTCAGCTTGGTTTTCTCTAGGAACGCGTTGAAGTTCATGTTGACATGAGCGTTGGCCATTTGATCTACAAGACATTTTTGCAACGATTTTTAGACTAAGTTCATGATAATTAAGTTCATCTAATCAAATTATTTAATGAACTCCCACTCAGATTAGACATCGCTCTAGTCATCTAAGTGTTACATGATCCGAGTCGACTAGGCCGTGTCCGATCATCACATGAGACGGACTAGCCATCATCGGTGAACATCTCCATGTTGATCGTATCTTCCATACGACTCATGTTCGACCTTTCGGTCTTTGTGTTCCGAGGCCATGTCTGTACATGCTAGGCTCATCAAGTTAACCTAAGTGTTTTGCATGTGTAAATCTGTCTTACACCCATTGTATGTGAACGTTGGAATCTATCACACCCGATCATCAGGTGGTGCTTCGAAACAACGAACTTTCGCAACGGCGCACAGTTAGGGGGAACACTTTCTTGAAATTATTATGAGGGATCATCTTATTTACTACCGTCGTTCTAAGTAAAAAAGATGCATAAACATGATAAACATCACATGCAATCAAATAATAGTGACATGATATGGCCAATATCATATAGCTCCTTTGAACTCCATCTTCGGGACGCCATGATCATCTTCGTCACCGACATGACACCATGATCTCCATCATCATGATCTCCATCATCGTGTCTCCATGAAGTTGCTCGCCAACTATTACTTCTACATACTATGGCTAACGGTTTAGCAATAAAGTAAAGTAATTACATGGCGTTGAATCATTGACACGCAGGTCATACAATAATTAAGACAACTCCTATGGCTCCTGCCGGTTGTCATACTCATCGACATGCAAGTCGTGATTCCTATTACAAGAACATGATCTCATACATCACATATATATCATTCATCACAACTTTTGGTCATATCACATCACAAAGCAATTGCTGCAAAAACAAGTTAGACGTCCTCTAATTGTTGTTGCATGTTTTGCGTGGCTGCAATAGGGTTCTAGCAAGAACGTTTTCTTACCTACGTGAAATCCACAACGTGATTTGTCAAATTCTATTTACCCTTCATAAGGACCCTTTTCATCGAATCCGCTCCAACTAAAGTGGGAGAGACAGACACCCGCTAGCCACCTTATGCAACTAGTGCATGTCAGTCGGTGGAACCTGTCTCACGTAAGCGTACGTGTAAGGTCGGTCCGGTCTGCTTCATCCCATGATACCGCTGAAGCAAAATAAGACTAGTAGTGGCAAGAAATTTGACAACATCTACGCCCACAACAAATTTGTGTTCTACTCGTGCAAAGGGAACTACGCATAGACCTAGCTCATGATGCCACTGTTGGAGAACGTTGCAGAAAATAAAAAATTTCCTACGGTTTCACCAAGATCATGAGTTCATCTAGCAACGAGAGAGAGAGGAGTGCATCTACATACCCTTGTAGATCGAGCGGAAGCGTTCAAGAGAACGGGGTTGAGGGAATCGTACTCGTCGTGATCCAAATCACCGGAGATCCTAGCGCCGAACGGACGACACCTCCGCGTTCAACACACGTACGGTTGGGAAGACGTCTCCTCCTTCTTGATCCAGCAAGGGGGAAGGTGAGGTTGATGAAGATCCAGCACCACGACATCGTGGTGGTGGATGCAGCAACGATCTCGGCAGGGCTTCGCCAAGCTTCTGCGAAAGGGAGAGGTGTAGCAAGGGGAGAGGGAGGCGCCAAGAGCATGGGTGCGGCTTCCCTCCCTCCCCCCTATTTATATAGGGCCCCTAGGGGGGCGCCGGCCCTAGGAGATGGGATCTCCAAGGGGGGCGGCCAGGGGGTGGCTTGCCCCCCAAGCCAGGTGGAGGCGCCCCCACCCCCAGGGTTTCCCAACCCTAGGCGCAGGGGGGCCCAAGGAGGGGCGCACCAGCCCACCAGGGGCTGGTTCCCCTCCCACTTCAGCCCATGGGGCCCTCCGGGATAGGTGGCCCCACCTGATGGACCCCCGGGACCCTTCCGGTGGTCCCGGTACAATATCGGTGACCCCCGAAACTTTCCCGATGGCCGAAACCTCACTTCCTATATATAATTCTTTACCTCCGGACCATTCCGGAACTCCTCGTGATGTCCGAGATCTCATTCGGGACTCCGATCAACTTTCGGGTTACTGCATACTCATATCTCTACAACCCTAGTGTCACCGAACCTTAAGTGTGTAGACCCTACGGGTTCGGGAGACACGTAGACATGACCGAGACGAATATCCGGTCAATAACCAACAGCGGGATCTGGATACCCATGTTGGCTCCCACATGCTCCTCGATGATCTCATCGAATTAACCACGATGTCGAGGATTCAATCAACCCCGTATACAATTCCCTTTGTCAATCGGTACGTTACTTGCCCGAGATTCGATCGTCGGTATCCCAATACCTCGTTCAATCTCGTTACCGGCAAGTCACTTTACTCGTACCGTAATGCTTGATCCCGTGACCAAACACTTGGTCACTTTGAGCTCATTATGATGATGCATTACCGAGTGGGCCCAGAGATACCTCTCCGTCATACGGTGTGACAAATCCCAGTCTCGATCCGTGTCAACCCAACAGACACTTTTGGAGATACCCGTAGTATACCTTTATAGTCACCCAGTTACGTTGCGACGTTTGGTACACCCAAAGCACTCCTACGGTATTCGGGAGTTACACGATCTCATGGTCTAAGGAAAAGATACTTGACATTGGAAAAGCTCTAGCAAACGAACTACACGATCTTGTGCTATGCTTAGGATTGGGTCTTGTCCATCACATCATTCTCCTAATGATGTGATCCCGTTATCAACGATATCCAATGTTCATAATCAGGAAACCATGACTATCAGTTGATCAACGAGCTAGTCAACTAGAGGCTCACTAGGGACATGTTGTGGTCTGTGTATTCACACATGTATTACGATTTCCGGATAACACAATTATAGCATGAATAACATAAATTATCATGAACAAGGAAATATAATAATAATAATCATTTATTATTGCCTCTAGGGCATATTTCCAACAGATAGAACTTCTGGTGAAATTCCAACTTCGGTCGCTTATAATTCCAAAATCTCGTATCATCACATAGCCTATACCATGTCATTGCATCTCCCTTCAAAGATAAAGGGAAGACCTTCCTTTTGACAACATCATCGGGGATACTTGCAAGCTTAAATAATCCACAAACTTCATCCACAAAGATAAGGTGTAAGTCGGGATGCAAAGTTCCGTCTCCTGCAAAAGGATTAGCTAGCAGTTTTTCTATCATACCCGAAGGAATCTCAAAGTGAATATTTTCATAAGGTTCAGTAGGTTGAGGAGCATCTCTTTGCTCTTATGGTTGGGGTGAAGATACCCCAAACAAGCCCCTCAAAGGATTAGTTTCCATAGTGACAATTAACAGAAAATTTCAGCACACTAAATAAATGTTTCCTTACCAAGTTTCACTCACCAAAAGCGCTACACTCCCTGGCAACGGCGCCAGAAAAGAGTCTTGATGACCCACAAGTGTAGGGGATCTATCGTAGTCCTTTCGATAAGTAAGAGTATCGAACCCAACGAGGAGCAGCAGGAAATGATAAGCGGTTTTCTGTAAGGTTTTCTCTGCAAGCACTGAAATAGTAGGTGATAGATAGTTTTGTGATAAGACAAATAATAACGAGCAAAAAGTAAATAAAGTAAATAAAGTGCAGCAAGGTGGCCCAATCCTTTATGTAGCAAAGGATAAGCCTGGACAAATTCTAATAATGAGGAAGGAGCTCCCGAGGACACATTGGGAATTATCGTCAAGCTAGTTTTCATCACGTTCGTAAGATTCACGTTCGGTACTTTGATAATTTGATATGTGGGTGGACCGGCACTTGGGTACTTCCCTAACTTGGACAAGCATCCCACTTATGATTAACCCCTATTGCAAGCAATCCGCAAGTACAAAAAGGAGTATTAAGGTAAACCTAACCACAACATTAAACATATGGACCCATATCAACCCCTAACGAAGCAACGCATAAACTAGGGTTTAAGCTTCTATCACTCTAGCAACCCATCATCTACTTATTACTTCCCTATGCCTTCCTCTAGGCCCAAATAATGGTGAAGTGTCATGTAGTCGACGTTCACATAACACCACTAGAGGAAAGATAACATACATCTCATCAATATATCAAATGAATACCAAATTCACATGACTACTAATAGCAAGACTTCACCCATGTCCTCAGGAACAAACGTAACTACTCACAAAGCATATTCATGTTCATAATCAGAGGAGTAATAATATGCATAAAGGATCTGAACATATGATCTTCCACCAAGTAAACCAATTAGCATCAACTACAAGAAGTAATCAACACTACTAGCAACCCACATGTACCAATTTGTGGTTTTGATACAAGATTGGATACAAGAGATGAACTAGGGTTTTGAGAGGAGATGATGCTGGTGAAGATGTTGATGGAGATTGACCCCTCCTGATGAGAGGATCGTTGGTGATGACGTTGGTGATGATTTCCCCCTCCGGAGGGAAGTGTCCCCAGCAGAACAGCTCCGCCAGAGCCCTAGATTGATTCCGCCAAGGTTCCGCCTCGTGGCGGCGGAGTTTCGTCCCGTAAGCTTTTGCCCACGATTTTTTTCAGGGTAAGAGTGATGATATAGCAGAAGATGGACGCCGGAGGCCCACCAGGGGCCCAGGAGATAGGGGGCCGCGCCCTACAGGGGGGGGCGCCCCCCTATCTCCTGGACAGGGTGTGGCCCCCCTGACCTATTTCTTTCGCTCATAAATTCTTAATAAATCCAAAAAGTTGTTTCGTGGAGTTTCAGGACTTTTGGAGTTGTGCAGAATATGTTTCCAACGTTTGCTCCTTTTCCAACCAGAATTCCAGCTGCTGGCATTCCCCCTCTTCATGATAAACCTTGTAAAATAAGAGAGAATAGCCATAAGTATTGAGATATAGTGTGTAATGACAATCCATAATGCAATAAATATTGATATAAAAACATGATGCAAAATGGACGTATCAGCTTGTAACTCGGGCCTCAGTCCGTGGGCCGAGGGACCGGCCCATCGTACTCAGATATGTAGATGTTGCGTGTGTAGGTGTGAGGTAGGAAATGATTGTAGCAAATTGAGATCTTATCCCCTGAGCTTCTTCTTCTCCAAGCCTTCCTCTCTCTGTAATTCTCTTCAAAACCTTGAGATCTATGAACCACACCCTCGGCATGGCAGGGAATGCTATCTGTATCGTAGCAGGAAATATTCCATAGGTCGCACCTATGTCTCACCTGCCCAACTGTGACGTGTTCCTTAAAAAAATGTGACGTGTACATGAGTGCACGTTAGGTGTAAATTGCGAACCAACTTGTGGTTGGATGGTTAGAGGGACTGTAGTATCACCAGCTTATCAGGGTTCAAGTCTTGATACTCGCATTTATTTCAGGATTTCCGGCGATGCGCATTCAATGGGAGGAGACGTTCCCGTCGATGACGAGATGCTTATGGTGACTTCATAAATTTCAAGATAATATGTTGGCTCAGTCTTTCGGAGGTGCTCATAGTGATAGGGTGTGCATGTGTGCGTTCATAGGAGTGAGTGTATGTGCGTGTATATAAACGCTTGCGTCTGTACTATGTTTAAAAAACGTTAGGTGTAAATTTTTCCTTTTCCTTTTATTGCCGACCAGCGCTCGCGCATGCGGTTAGTTGGTCCATCGACCATTGACCTTTTAAAATTTTGAACAAAAATTATGAACTGTATTTCTTTTCAAATGTAAAATTTTCAAAAATTTGGAAATATCTTCACAATTTTAAAATATTATTAATTTGAATAAAATTGTTTTAATTTTCGAAAATAAAAAATGGACAACATCTGTCCTGGAAAAAACCAGGAAAACCGCCCCAAAACCAATTGGGGAAGACTAAAATTGGCTGGCCCAGTTAGTAGCTGGCGCTATAAGCGCTGAATAGGATCGGGAAATATTCCATAGGTCAACCCATGGGAAGCGCCTATGTCTCACCTGCCCAACTGTGACGTGTACATGAGTGCATGTTTGGTTTTTTCAAGCGTTTTTTTCCTTTCTCTTAACGTTAGTTGTAAAAAACTTCCTTTTTATTTTCTTACTTTTTTATATTCCAGAAAAATTAATTGTTTGCTTAATTTCTAAAATGTCCGCACCCTTTAAAAAATGTTCACAAGTTTGACAAATATGTCCTTGAAATGTTTTTAAGAAACTTTATACAATTAAAAGAAGGTTATCATAATTTAAAGATTTTTTTCCTACCATTCAAAATCATGAATTTTTTACGCATTTCAAAAATATGTTTGTGGCATTTTAAGAATATTGTACAATATAAAAATAATATGTAATTTTAAAAATGTTCATACCATTGAATATTCATGCCATTTTAAAAAAATGTTCTAAACACTTGACAAACAATTTGCACATTTTACAGAAAAACATGACATTTATTAAAATGTTCAAGTGTGTTAATGTTTTTCGCCATGTATTAATATAAATGTTCAACATGTAATCATAAAAATGGTCAACGTGTGTACAAAAAATGTTCGGTATGTACTTTGAAAAGTCAACAAAGTATTTAAGGAAAAAATTTAAAACTCAAAAGAAACTGAAATAAAACCGTTGCAAACCAGCAAAAGAACCAAGAGAAAAAAGTCCAAAGAAAACCAATAAAGATAACACAGAAAAACAAAAAACAACAACCTGGAAGGTTCTAAAACAGATTTGTACCCTCCTGTAAGCCTTCCCAAAAGTGCTCTAATGTGTTGGCCTACTTAGACGAGCATGCACGGAGCACAAGAAGCAAGACGAGAATACATATCGCAGTAAACGAGATATATCCCTCGTGCAACCCATTTTTCTAAAAAAAGGAGGAAGACCCTCATGCAACCCATGAAGCAGATGAGGATATGTGTAGGAGAGTGATTCGTGGGCTCAATTCTCCACTCCATCAAATGCGAGGAATACTCCGCACTATAGCATATTTTGCGACTGAAACCCAAAAAAGGAAAAATAAACACTTCGAGTTGAATCAAATTTCTGTCAAAGATATATGCTAAATAATTGCAACTACTAAATTCTTCCATGAACATGCATGCAGTACCTATCCATTCCCGGCAGAAAAAAGATAAATCCACTGTATTTCTTAAGTGGAATCAATCATTTAACCCATACTTTTAATGTAGTATCCCTTGCAAATGATTGGTTCTAGGACGAGAGATCGATACAGAGTTGGGAGAACAACACTCGCCAAAGGTAGGGGAGGGCAGAAAGCAAGAGGACACGGGGAATAAGTTCTTTGTCCATTCGGCTCATGCTTTTCGGAATAAGTTCTTTCTGGTTCTAGCCCACACGTACACCACACTTTAACTAACGCACACGACTCTGGCGGCACACTTATTCTCTTGCCCATGCGTGTCAACCTGGCGGCGCCACGCTTGCATATGATAATATCTGCGGTGGACACATCCGGCGGTGCCGTTACATATAATTGGCTAGGCAAACACACGGCGGCCTATATAAACACTCAACGAAACACAAAGGAAGAAGAAGTGCACGTACGCAAGCGTAGCTGACTAGCTAGCCCCCTGCCCCTCTCCTGTGCTGCACGCCATGGCGATGCTGAAGAAGAACACGAACTCCCTGATGTGCTGCGGCTTCGCGGCCGCCCTCATGGTGGTCATGGCTGCCACCCTCCTCGTCTTCTCATGCGATGCCCGCGAAGAGGTTAGTAGTACGTATTTGATTTGCACGGTCTCTCTGAGATCAGAAGATTTAGTACACAAATTGCTTTGCAGATGGATGATCTTGCTGCTTCTTTTGTGCCGGCGTCGTGCTACTCCAACTACTTCCCACACTGCACCGACCACCGGTGCAAGAAGTTCTGCGGCGGCGCCCGCGAGCCGCCGGTCCCCGGAGCCTTCTGCAACGACCGAAGCAACTGCTGCTGCCCCGTTAGTTGAGCTCCGTGGAAACGATTCAAGATGCCTATAAGCATAAATAATTTTTATGCTGAGAAATATATTTGGGGATGCTTTCATGGAACGTTGGCCAGGCTCGGCAAGAAGTTTTTTAATCTTTTGTAAGCCGGCTTTGGGTAAATTGTTTGTCTTTGACTGCTCATGGTGGGAATAACTTTTGCAGTAATATAAAGTCTAACTCGCAAATTTGCTTATGTGACAATGATTTAATGATTAGAGAGATAATTTGAGTAACATATCTAGTTATTCACATTATGAGTAACATCACATATAATAAGACAAAATGAGCCTACAAGCTAATATATAAAGTGTTGTATGGCATCACACATATATTACTCCCCATTATAGAGGTAGTACATAGACTAGTAAAATATGTATGTTACTAGTTCAAGTCTTTCCACTATAGAGGTAGTAATATAGACTAGTAACATATGTATATTACTAGTCCAAATTACTCCCCACTATGGGTAGTCTTCAAAAAAAATATGTGATTTATATTAATTAAGTACACCGATACACCAATCCAACACTAATGTCTCGTGGTCGTGACCGCTTGGAATAAGTGGTTAGCTATCTTAAAAACAATCAGCAACTCAAAATGTCTCGTGGTCGTTGGCACTTCTCCACTCCCGTCTAGACGGCCCACACCACGCCTTCTACACCACAGAGCATCTTAAAAGTACTTTGGAATCCTGCATATATGTGCGCTTTGTGTGAAAAAGAAATGTATAACCACGTAAAGTATCACGTTTCGGCCACATAACCCCTGACCGTCAAAATTACAATCTTAATTATCTCAACTTTTAAAAATCAAATAAATCACGCCCTAAAGTGGTTACCCACGGTGGTTTTGCTGATGTGCCGGCGAGCTCAGACATGAAAGAGCATTGCACTGCCACGTTGAACACTTCGTGTGCGCCCATGGTCGACCAAAAGACCAAGGGGGTCTTGGCACTGAAAATCTTGAAGTAAAGAACAAATGTCTTCTCAGCAAGTGGCTGTATAAGTTATCAGTTGAGACTGATGTCACGTGGGCTCAGATTCTCCGTAGTAAGTATCTGCAGTCCAAAACTTTGTCCCAGGTGATAGTGAGACCGACGGACTCGCCTGAAGGGGCTCATGAGAGTTAAATCAGCCTTTTTCAATAGGACAAAGTTTATAATCGGTAATGGCACCACCACGCATTTCTGGGAGGATACCTGGCTTGGAGAGACGCCATTGGCGCTTCAGTACCCGTCCCTGTATAGTATTGTTCAACAACGTGATGCTTATGTTGCAACGATACTTCAGACCACCCTCCTTAATATTCAATTTAGGAGGACGCTTGCCGGCAATCGTTGGGAAGCGTGGCTTCATTTAGTGAGTAGACTGATGGAGGTTCAGCTATCTCAACAGCCCGATCAATTGCGCTGGAAGCTCACTAGGTTTGGAGAGTTCACAGTTAAATCGATGTATCTCGATGTTATCAACTCTAGCGCCATTCCTAATTCAGAATATGTTTAGAAAGTCAAAGTTCTTTTAAAAATCAAAGTGTTTATGTGGTTTATACATAAACAAGTCATATTAACAAAGGATAACTTGATAAAGTGTAACTGGACAGGATCTACTAGGTGTAGTTTTTGTGATCGGGATGAAACTATCAAACACATTTTTCTTGATTGCCCGTTGGCCAAAGTACTGTGGCAGACGGTGCGCATTGCCTTTAATATTACTCCTCCAAATTCTGTCAGTACGTTATTTGGAACGTCCCTTTTTGGGATAGAGTCCGAAACAGCTAGACACATTCGCGTAGGAGTATGTGCTTTATTGTGGGCAATTTGGACTGCAGGAATGATCTGATTTTTAACACAATAACAAATATTCATTTTTTGCAGGTTATTTTCTGAGCCACTGCGCTGATTCGTATGTGGTCGCTACTCACTCCGACGGAGGTCAGGGAGCGTTTGGTTACTGAATCTATCCGATGGGAGATGATAGCACGGGATATCTTCAACCGGTTTAGATGGCGGTCATGTAATAGGATAGGCAATTAGTTTTTCTATCTTTCTTGTGTCAGCCGGTTGTGGCCTTGTGGCTTTTGTGTTCTTGGCACTATGGCTCTTTGTGAGCTTGCCTTTTTTCCGTTTAAGACTTTTAGACCTTGTTGAACCTATTTGCTTATTTATAAAGTTGGCCGTATGCATCATTATGATGCAGAGGCCGGAAAGTCCCATTTTCAAGAAAAGAAAACATGTTGCTATGTGTTCCT
This sequence comes from Triticum dicoccoides, assembly GCF_002162155.2. NCBI lineage: Eukaryota > Viridiplantae > Streptophyta > Magnoliopsida > Poales > Poaceae > Triticum > Triticum dicoccoides. Next base: position 62,114,456 of record NC_041385.1, read on the forward strand.
TAAGTCGGCGTTTGTCAATGGCCTGCAAGCCAAGTTCCAGGACTGAGGTGTGGTCGAGGCCATTGTGTGTTGTGCTGATGGTAAAGATCATTCAGAGTGTGACACGTCCATCACGCATATGATTCATCATTCTCGGGCTCACTGGTCAAAATTGATTGTCCTAGTCGGAATCAATAGTCTCAATTGATTCTCCGTCCTTTAAAATTAAGAAGCTTAGTGTTATAGAGGATAAGTACATGCACAACAGCTTTTATTTAATTTATTTTTATAAAATATCTTTTTTATAATCTTTTGAGGAAATTTCTTTTGAGAAAATATCTTAATCTAGTAAAATAACAAAAATCTAATTCGGGCAATGCTCTACCCGCATGTTTGCCCATTTGTGCTTGCATGAACGGCCAGATATATCCCGGGACAGGTCGTACTCTGTCACAAATGGTATATACGTCCATCGCTTATAGAATCCCTAAGCCCAACCTAAAAAAGAACTACCATGCAAAAAAAAAACTAAAAAAGAACTCCCTAATCCTCGCGTTGCCAGCTAGCGCAACGAGTTTTTTTTTGCATGGTAATACTTGTCTCATTCATATCATAAAGAACAAAGTACAAATCACGTAAAGACCGACATGACAAAACTGAAAAGATAGCAGAACATCTCGGAGCTTGGCACCAACGCTCGTCAACTGCCTCCGGCACCACCACAGCAGCCACCGAAGAAAAAAATGACGAATCACCACCTCACCCGAGCTCGACGCGGCTCCATCGCTGATATGCAGCTTTGCGGACCTCCAAGGTGGCTCACCAAAAGTGAAGCCGTTACCGTTGAACGAATCAGACCGGGGCAACACCCCGGACATGCCATCGAACTCTAGATCTAGCACCCCACCACGACTAAGACGCCGAAGGAGGAAACCATATCTGCCATCCACGAACCACGAGCCCAGTAGATATTTCGTATTCCATATGTCGTCGGTGCAGACCATAATCTGCATCCGCTCCTGGACTACCTCCCAAGCTCCACGTCGACGCTGGAGCAAACGTCGTCGCAACGGCGGAGCCCGAGGACACAGGTCCACCACGAGGATGCCGCCGCCGCCACACCATTCTTGCTTGAACAGACTGGTTTCCAAATCCATCCCCGACCATAGGACCGATGGCCTCGTCAGGGAAGGATCCGAAGATTCTTTATTCAGCGTCGCCATTGTCGTCACCGAAGCAAAGACGATGAACAACCTAAAAACCTAAACTATAAGGGAGTAAAATCGATTCACACGTGTGGATCCGGCGGCCCCCCTCACCACCGACGACCGAGGTCGCCGGCGGAGGGGAGCCACCGGAGAACGGCATTGGAAGATCGGCCCTGGCGGCGGCTAGGGTTGCAGCCGCCAGGGACAAGAGGAAAACTAGCGCAACGAGTTGGGTCAGCCCATTACTCCCTCTGTTCCTAAATACAGTATAAGTCTTTCTAGAGAATTGAAATGGACCACCGCGTACAGATATATATATATATAGACATATTTTAGAGTGTAGATTCACTTATTTTGCTCTGTATGTAGTCACTTGTTGAAATATTTAGAAAGACAAATATTTAGAAACGGAGAGAGTAGATCACAAGTGGCTTGATTAAATATCTTTTAGAATAATTTTTGAAAATTGTTCGAGAAAATATTTTTTGTATTCATGTGGATAGTTTTTGAATTCGTGCTTTTTTTAATTGCCGATACTTTTGAGAATTCATGTATAACTTCTGAATTCATAAACATTTTTTGTATCTCATAAACATTTTTTAATTCATGAATGATTTTTGAATTAGTGCACATTTTTGAATTTATGTGAATATTTTTAGAAATCAGAACCTTTTATTATTTTTTATTTTTTATGTTTCAAACTATAAATCAAACGGACCAAAGAAAAGAAATGAGAAAGAAATACTACCGCACTGGCTCACTGGGATAGGCCCATGGAAGTGAGCGACACAAGCGGTACCGCTCGCTCTTAACGATACACATCAGCCCCCGTATTCTGTGGGTTAACCCATAATGCATATATAAATAAATCAAAAAAATGATTAAGATCATCTCCAAGACCGAAGCTTATTTCTTCTTCATTCATACATTCGGGTGTGTTCGGATATCAAACGGGTGCCCAGTAGGCTCCCTAAAATTTAATTGTCTGGACTCCGGGCAGCACTAAATCTAGATCATGTGT
>NC_041385.1:62117087-62125285 GCF_002162155.2 Triticum dicoccoides
GTCCAATGTCCACCAAACGGGTATAAAATTGGATGACCCCACCTCACTTTCGCCGTGCATTATAATAGGGGAAAAAATTCCTATTTACAATATAATAATAATAGAGTGGGTTAAACTAACACATACGTGAAAGGTCCATTCTCAAAGGTCCATTCAACTTTGTAAATGCACACTGGAGGTGAGTGGCAATCTGACATATTCCCAGTCACCAGGAAGCTCCATCTCCAGCCCACTCACCATTCATTGCTAGAAGGGATACTTATCGTTCTTCTATTTCTCGTCCTCCCCGACATTTTCTACTCCTAGCTTTTTCACCAATCTGTTTCGTTGGCGCCAACAAACAACACGTCAACATTAGTGCGTTCGTCAGCGACACCTCATCTTCTTCTCCCTCCTTCCTCGTCAGTTTTAGTTCTTCTTTCTACTTATTCCTAGAATACTCTTTCTTTCTTTTTCCGCTTTACTTTCTGGAACACTCTTTCCGTCTCGAACACCATGGACCATTTTGCCACTTTAGTTCTTTTTTCCTTCTTATACTTGGAACACTCTTCTTTTCTACTATATCATGAACCACCTAGCCAATGTAGTGACATGCCGTTCTCATCCACGAACTTTTTGGCAACCGTCAGTGTGCGGACATCCTGCAGAGCATGGTCGTCATCCATCTTGGTGAACGCTTGGTCGCCCATGTCGCGAGCGCATGGTGGCCGTTGTCCATGTTGGCAAGCGGTGCTCGGGTATGTCGCTGAGAGCTTGTTAACCGCCCTTGTCCGTGAGCGCTTTTAAAATGATTTGACGCCATTAACTACCTGCTTGATTAGTTAATCACACAAATAGTTATCTGTCTACCAAATTCTCTGCATGCCTACTTAACTGCAAATCAACTAATTATCTCCAAAGTGAGAAAAACAATCCTCACTTCTAAGTATTTGTAGGCATAAATAAGTGTTTGACTAATTAATTCATTGCATTAATGACTCGGTGTCCAAATTGATTTGCTGCGAAAATAACAATTTAAATGTACCTAATTAATTGCATCAACTTTTTGATTTTCAAACTAATTCAGCCTTCTATTTCCAAATTATTTTCGACCGTCGCACCGGCGTCAGGTCCGGCCACGACGTCATTCATGGTGTCGTGCAGTGTGCACGGCATCCCTTCACAGGGGCCCGCAGATGCGGCTTACCAACTCCCCTTTAGTAGTAGAGGTACATGTGATTTGGTAAGATAAAAAATATATGTGATTTGGTAACATAAAAAAATGTTATTTTTGTTTTATTAGAAAAGTTGTGGTTGTCAGTTAATACTAGAGATAATAATATTAATAAATGACATAATGTACGGGATTAGCGATATATATCCATTTTTTTGTTAATAGAATTAAAGCATTAGTAAAAGATTTAATTCATACTTATAATTGGCTAGGCAGGCACACCAGTGTACTTACGGGTATATATAAACAACACAATAAACCTCAAGTAATAACACAGAGAAAAGAAGAATTGTAGATACGGAAGTGTAATTAGCCTCCTCCTGTACTGTACATCGATCATGGTGATGCTGAAGAAGAACATGATCGCCCTGTGCTGCTCTTGTCTCCTCATGCGACGCCCGCAAAGGGTTAATCACTTTAATTATCTATTTAATTTGCAATGTCACCGTTGATATCACGCGATTAAGCATTTCTTTTTCTTCAGATTAGATATCTAATCTGTACTTTTTTTATCGCTTGTTTCTTTACACCTGTATGCAGATGGATGAGCCTCGTGTTTTTCCCGGGCCGTATGCGTGCTATTTCAAATACTTGCGAAACTGCACCAAGGAGCGGTGCAAGAAGTTATGCGCTGATGACAACATGCTGCTGGTCCTCGAGGCCTTTTGCAACGACGTCAACAGCTGCTGCTGTCCCTATTAGTTATTAGTTAATTATTATAAGCGCAGCTGAAGTGATCCAGGATGAAATGGAGACGCCAATAATATAAGCAAGAGATCAGACCCTTTCTAATCTGTGTTAACCAGCTTTCTCGGCAACCTTTGTAGTGTTTGTGTGTCTCGTTAGTTCGTGTACGTGGAGACAAATCGAAAGTAATGAGGCTTGAACAAAAATGGTCGATACATGGATGTTCACAGCATAAGCACAAACAAATTTTCGTTTATCGACTAGATGGACATGAGTATGTGAGCAAGTACTCTTGGCGTTTTTAACTTCACCCAAATGCAATTCTCTCTACACTTCCAATACACATTTGTTAACAATGTTCCTATTTAACCCCGCATTAACTTTATCAAGGATTGACAAAAAGAAATTGTATTTGGGGGAGCGGGGGTATAACTTGCATAAATAACCTTAATATACCATCAAAGATAGAAATGTCTAACGTTTAACATGAACCGTCAACCATTAATATAGCTCATGTAAGCAAAATGTTCCAATCAAATATTAGAGAAAGATGTGTATATTACATTAATTCTATTGTATCATCACAACAATGTACTCACTCGCATATCACCTAAAAACATTAGTTAGCTCCATATATGCAGAGAATATGTATGCATTGATCAACTTATGAGTGGCTCGAGACGAGAGTGATCATTGTATCGATTGTACAAGAAAATCAGAAAATATAGCATAAGGAAACACATTTAGGATAATTGGCACATGGCACCAAGGCTATGTCGCTACCACCCTGGGGCGGGATAGAGTGTGCATGAATGTGTTTTCTGGAGGGTGGGGCATTGAGCAGGCAGAGCAATGATGATGGCCACAACAATGGGAGGGCCATCAAATAGCAAGTGGATCCAACGCACGCACGCACACAGAGCATGTAAAGCCGTTACACTATGGTTTAAAGGGAGCTAATATTTTGGTCCCATGTGCAATGGAAGCTCTCATTCTTTTATGCAAGTTTTGCTGTCATCTACAATATAAAATGTATATATAAACCTTTAGCCCAAAGGCTCAACATATGGTTGAAAGGTTACTAGGGTTGTTGTATCCCCTCTCACAAGGGTTCAAAGCCAAGATTGACACAATTTGTGCCACATTAAGGTGAAATCTCAGTGGGCTCGACATTTTCGTCAATAATGAGGTGCATCTGACGACTTCATCAATCTAGAAGCTCAATGAGTGCAGTCTTCTGTAGGCAATGTATTGATGTGATAGTGGCATGTGTGCATCTAACTTGTGCTCGATGTTTCTAAAATAAGTTCTATATCAATATGCGTATGTCTCCAGTGATCTGCAGGTACCCGGTGAGTACTCCAATGGCGCGTGCACCACCATGATCACCGTACAGTCGCTCAAATTCTGGTCGAATGGCACATACGGATGGAGGCGAACACTTGAGAGGACTTGTGCTTGTAGCGATAGAAGTTTCCACGAGTACCTGCTTAGGGACAAAGTCATCATCCCTTCGCCTCATCTGATGCTAGGGAACGAGGGAAGCACCACACACACAAGGATATTCAAGTTACGTGTTCTCCACCCACCCAACCTGTTAAAGCGAGCCAGAGATAGGCCTTCTGCTCTTGACGAGAGTAGGGCGGGAAATAACATGATTTCCTAGATTTCCTATTTGTGGCTATTTGCGCCAAAATGTTGCTTTGTGGTACAAGTGGGGCATGGGCCGGCTTAACTCAGCAATGCAACGAACTATATCTCGGACACCCCTATTTCTCGCTTTAAGCGAGCACAGGGAAGCCTCGCCTTTGGGGCTGCCCAGCCGCGCGGGAGGCTACGGCCTGTTTTTTGTGTGTCTATTTTTTTTTCTGTTTTTGGTTCTCGTTTTTTGCTTTTCCTTACACTTTAAAATATTGTAAATATATATACAGAAACACATTTGAAAAATATTTAACAAGTACTTGAATATTTTTAATAAGTATTTAAAATATATTCAACAAGTATATGAAAATATTGAATAAGTATTAAAAATTATTGAATGAGTATTTGAAAAATATTGAACAAGTATTGAAAATGTTGAATAGGTATTAAAAATGTTGAGTAAGTGTTTTAAAAAGCTGAATACGTATTAAAAAATCTTGAACGAGTATTTTAAAAAATGTGGAACATGTATTTCAAAAATGTTGAATAAGTATTAAATATTGAAAAATTATTTAAACAATGTTGAATAGGCGTTCAGACAATGTTGAACGTGTATACAAAAATATTGATCATTTATTTAAAAAATTGACATATACGAAAATATAGAGTTAAAACAAAAACAAACATAACAAAAAACAAAAAATGGAGAAAAAAGATAGACATGTATTGGAAAAATATTGTTGACATAAAAAATGTAGAATAATAACCAAAAGAACAAACAAAACCGAAAAAAGGAACAAAAGAAAAAAGGAAATAAAAAAGCTAAGGAAAAAATGCAAAAAAGAATAAAAATGGAAGTGAAAAAGAGAAAAAGATCAAATGAAAGGAAAAAAAGGAGAATAAAGAAACCAAAGAAAACAGAAAGAAAATAAAAAATCTGTTAAAACTGAGAAAGAAAACAAACAAAAAACCCGGCACAAATGGCATAAAAGAGATCGTGCCCCTAGTACTAACCACGAATGGACTTTGGTCATAGTGGGGAGCTCCTGCTCGACGCTCGTGTGCGTCAAAACGAGGTGGTTTCGCTAAAGCTGACGTGCAAATGGGCCGGCCCGAACAAAGCCTCGAGTACGCGGTAATGGAAAAACAAAAACGAACGCAATGGGACCCGAACTCTAGACCTAGCGCTGCATGCCAACGAAGCTGGCCAGCACGGATACTGATTGTGCACGTCCTAAAAACGGTGTTTGTTTTGAAGTACCAACCAAAATGGTAGATCCGGGTTTTTTCAACATTTTCCATTAATTCTTGGAAAAATGGAAATCTTAAATATGCGAACAATGTTTCAAAAATCATACACAAATTTTTAATATTCTTTTTCTTTCAAATGTGAACTATGTTTTTCAAAAATTGAACAAATTTCGAAATCTGAATACTTTTTTTAGTGTGAACAATTTTTAGAAAGTGAATTTAGAATACACATTGATTATTTTCTTAGTATAGTGTGAACATTATTCTAAAATACGCTGAATTCGTTTTGAGTGCATGCTGAACAAAATTTCACTACACGATGAACATTTTTTTAAACAGAATGAACATTTTTTCGATGTATGGTGAACAATATTCAAATAAACATAACACTTTTTTTTCAAATACGATGAACTCCTTTTGAATGCATGCTGACCAAAATTTCTATACACGATGAACATTTTTTCGATGTATGGTGCACATTTTTCTTCAATATGGTGAATTTCTTTTGGAATTCAAAACTATTTTTGAAACATGAACAAAATTTAGAATTTCGAAAAACATTTACTGAAAAGTCAAACGAATTTCAAAAAATCTGAACATATTTTGGATATTTTGAATTTATGGAAAAAAAAGAAAAAGAAAAAAGAAACACAAAAAGTAGAAAATTAAGAAAAGAAAGGGGATAAATAAGAAGAAGAAAGAAAAAGGAAACGATTACTAAAAGTAAAGAAGAAAACCGAAAAAACCTTTGAAAGAAAACATAACAGGAAAAACGGAAGCTTCTGGAAGTTTCACAAAACCAGTTCCGCGCCTCAAGTGGGCCGGCTCATATCATATCGATCAGTTTCTTTTCTTCAGCGAAGCGTCGACAACATATACAACAGCCACTAGGACCTCAACTGAACAGGAACAATTTTTCAAAAACAGGAACGTTTTTCAAATTCCAAAACAAAATTTGGAAACACTAACAACTTTTGCACGCAAACAAATTTTGAATTTCCAAAACATTTTTGAAAACATGAAGGTTTTGGAATTTGTGAGCAATTTTCTAAAGCACAAATATTTTTTGAATTTTGAGGACAAATTTTGAAGCGCGAACAATTTTTTAAAACACGAACATTTTTTGGATTTTAAGAACAAATTTTCAAATGGAGAACAAAATTTAAAAAGCCTGAACAAATTTGCAAGCGTAAATGTTTTTGAATACACGAACAAAAAATTGAAATCCGGTACATTTTCTGAATTTCGAAAGTTTTGAACTATTTTGTGTGATGAGAATTTTTTTTGAATTTTGAGAACATCTTTTCGAAAACTGAACATTTTGTGAAAACATGAACAATTTTGGAATTTGTGAACAATTTCTTAAAGCACAAACACTTTTTGAATTTGAGAAGAAATTTCAACGTGCGAACAAAATTTTAAGGCAAGGTCAGTTTTTGAATCTTGAGAACAAATTTTGAAACAAAGAAATTTTTTGACAAATTCCTAACAAATTTGAAGCATGATATTTTTTAATACGTGAACAAATATTGGAATCCGGTACATTTTCTAAATTTTGAAAGTTTTGAACTTTTTGTCTAATGAGAACAGTTTTTAAATTTGGAGAACATTTTTATCAACATGAACAAAACTTGAATATTTTGGAAAAAGTGAAGAAAATAAAAAAGTAATAAAAAATCAAAGAAAGAAAATTTGTTGAAAAGAGAAATTAACTTGAAAATCAAAACTGAAAGAAAACAAAAAACTAACAAAAAGAAAAGAAAAAAGAACAAGAAAAGGAAGAAAAAACAGAACAAGTAAAAAAGAAAAAGAAAAGGAAAAAAAAACCGGTTCAGGGACCTTCTAAATGGTTACTGAAACCAGTAAGAACCGGCTGGGAACGCTCTAGAAGGATCCCAAAACCGGAACCTTCCACTAAAGATGGGCCGGCCCAACTAGCTCGCTAGTCGCACCCCCCGTGGGATTCGTCGACACTTTGCCGCAATGTGCGGCAAATAGGAAATCGCGGCTATCAGCACCACGTGATCAATTCCTCGTTAGTTTAGCGCGCGCGAACGGACCGGCCCAATTACTTCATAGTCTTCAGCGAGACTTTTCTAGTGACCCGCTTAATACGAGAAATAGTCGCCGTGCTATTTTTCTGCCAGTTTATTACGATGTTTAGTCCTATTTACATTCCACTAGTTCTCGGCCCAAAGTAGCATGCTAGCATAGGCACGGTCTGTTTTTATTCTGATGTTGTCTTCTCTGTTTTATTTCATTGACGGATTTATATTGGGTTTCATTCTTTTCATTTCCTTCTGCTTTCATATCTTCATTTTTTATGTTTCCCTCTATTTCTGTTTTTTCTGTTTTTTATTTCTTTCTATTTGGGTTAGTCGGTGCGTTCAATAAATGACAGACCATTTTCCTCGCGTCCACCAAAACACAATATAAAAAACACGCGACCGGAATAAACATAATTATACATCGAATGGCCGGTCTGCCGGCCCAAGTCCACTTAAGTATTAACTAAAACATAAAAAAGAACACGCCCCACGCACTGCCCTAGGACTTGCCCTTGTCCTTGCCGTCGTCGTCATCCGTGAGGTTCTTGAAGGGTGGCGGCGGCCCAGCCCAGGGGAATGCGCTCTCTCACGTTGCCAGTGACGTCTCCTCCGGTGTCTGCTCCAGCGACAACATTGCTACGCGGCGAGCGCACTCCTCCTCCTCCTACTCGTGCCGCTGCTCATCCTCTTTGCGCTCCCACCAGGGGCGGAGCCAGAAAATTTGGCCATTGGGTTCACTTCATGACTTGTTGTGAGAACTCGGTACTAATATGTGAAGTGTATTGTCTGATTTTAAATTATCTTACAACAATTTGGCCATTGGGTCAACTAGGAATTTTTACTGGGTTCACATGTAGCAAGTATGCATCTACTAGCACGTAGCTGGCAAAATCCATTGGGTTCACTTGAACCCAATGCTTGCACAGTGGCTCCGCCACTGGCTCCCACTACATGTGGCACTCGCCGGCGGCTTGTCCTCCGCCTTCCAATGCTGCTTCCAGCGCTCGAGGTGGCGGCCTCCTCTGTCGGCATCACATCCATGTGGACGGAAGGCGCGCTCACCCACTCGCAGACGACGTCAATCCACGTAGGTCTCCTCAGGGCAAGCGGGTGACGACGGCGAGCGCTTACGCGTGGGCATGGGCGCGCGCTAGGGCTTGGCCTTGGGCTCGAGGACAGGCGGCCGCGGCAGTGGCGGGTGGTAGAGGGGAGAGTAGACTGAGTCCCCGTTGTCGACAGGGCGAGGGCCTCCTCCAGGCCGTCCCAATGCGTGTCCTCACTGTGTCAGCTCTCCTCTATGGCACGCTACATCGCCGCCTTCAGAGCGGCCTGGTACGCCTCCTCCTCCTCCTCCGGCT
>NC_041385.1:62125406-62153806 GCF_002162155.2 Triticum dicoccoides
CGCGGCGGGTGACATCGTGCTCCATCGCGAAGCAGAACACCTAGTTGGGGAAGTTCGAAGTGTAAGCTGGGAGACGTTGCTGCTCCGGCGTAAGGAGGGCGTGGCACCGACGCACCTCCTCTAAACGCATTTTGAGTTTGGTTCCGTGCGTTGGGCCGATGTTTTGTCCGTTTCAATTCAAACAAGGAAGCCCTTCAAACAAACACGCGCGAACAGTTTAGATCGCCCCGCTCGAGTTGCTGTCAGCGTCGAATTAAATTTTTTTTGCGGGAAAGCGTCGAATTATTTAACTAGCTTCCCCGCTGAAAACAATATTTTTCAAGTAGCCAGCGTGAGGCACTGACGCGAACCCCGTGACGCCACCATTCTGACGACTTGAGGTGGCGCACATACTTTTCGTTTGACGGCCGCGGCGTCACTATTTTCCCATGCAGACGCGCATAGAGCAGATGGACGTGGATCGAGGGTATCTTAGTAGAGAAATTCGAATCGACCAGCGTGTCCGTACCGTTTATTATAGCACATGGAGCAGACATGAGATGTCCTACTGGCCTTTAAAAATTACAGTATCTACTAATTTGATCGCTGCTTAGTCCACCCTTACTCCAGCTATATTTCAATTAGTATATCGTCTGTTCTTTTTACTCTGTTTGGCTTAAGTCAACTATTTTGAAGTTTTGCCCAAATTTGTAGAAGGAGGTAACAACATTCATAATACTAAATCAACGTCGTTAGATTCATCATGAAATGTATATTCATATATATTTGTTTGGTAACGTAGATGTTGATATTTTCGAACATAAATTTATTTAAACCTTAGAAAGTTTGACTTAAAAAGCAAAAAAGAAACGTAGGGAGTGCCTGACAACCGGGAGTACTCCAAGCATGGGACAACTCGATAGATTCTCACCAGTACATCTGCTGTGTGTGTGACCCAGGTATAGTCTCGATGACATAACCTTTTTTTCTGCAAATAGGTCTAAGGCCGTGATGACATAACTTTGTTGACCAGCTAATTGCTGCTATCATTTATGTATATAAATTTTATGTGCCATGAAAGTTCTTTCTGAGACAAGGGTACCATGGCTACATATATAAGTTGGAGGTATTTTATCGAAAAATATTCTAAGTTAGATGTGTATGTGACTATGTGTACAACATAAACATGTTTCAAAAATAAAAACAGAAAAAAATCATACAATTTGAGGTATTCAAAATATACATAAAATATAAATTGCATAGCGTGGACTCAAAGTAGTACTGATTAATCAACATACATATGTTTCTTTAGATTTAATTGGCATATGTATACATACAAATTAGCTACTTCCTCCATCCACAAATAAGTGTATGTTTGAAATTCAAATTTTATTTAGAAAAGAGTGTATTTCTATCCTTCCAATGCACTTTAAAGTAGAAAAAATGCTTCTCTCTCGGCACATGGTAATCAAGACCAATAACATTTAACACATGTCTCCTCAGTTTCTGCATGCACGTAGCTCATTGGTAGTGGGGTAATTAAAGAGTAGAGAGATTATGGTTTGTACCTTTCCAATGCATTTTTACTCTACTCCATAATTTATCCTAAAATTTCTATATATACACTTATTCGTGGACAGGGGGAGTACGCACAAATACAGTAGTATGTGAACTAAAATCCAGCTTGGAGAGAAACTAATGTGTTCATGTGTGACACACAGAATTGTAGCTAAGTTCCAAAAGGCACGTTAGAAAAATTATGCCTTCCAACATCTATAAATAAATCTATCTAACCCTGGAAATTAATCAACTATTGTCAGGTACAAACTGTCATCACACTCAATTCAACTCTACTAAACAATGAGCTCCAAGTCATGTTCTTCGCTGTACTTGATATCGTTCCAACATCATGTGGGCTATATATACGATTGACCCTAACTGTGTACTAATCCCAACAGCCCGGTATACGGTGCAGCTTAACAGTCAGAGAAATGGCGGCTTTCCTCCGGAGCCTCTTGCTAGCGACGGCACAGCAGTACTACGTCGGCGTCGACGATGCTCAGCACAACATGGACCGCCGCCTCCGCCTCTACGCCTCCGCGTACATGCTGCTGGCCGTCTCCTTCCTCCTTCGGGCCACGCCCCCTCCGAGCAGCAACGCTGGCGCCGATGCCGTCACCGGGTTCTTGCTCTGGGTAGCCGCCGTGGCTCTTCTGCTCCTGTCCTTCGTACACCAGCGCTTCCCGGCGGCAGCCGTGGCCGCTGCTGACCTCGCGCAGGCGGCGCTCGAGCCACTGTTCGAGCTTCTCAACTGAGCGTGTACGTGCGCTGTGCATGCCATGCATGCATTCATGTCTGAGGACTGTCGCTTCTTTAACTTTTTCGCTTTCTGGTCTGGCTTTGCTTTGTCGATCGTACGTGCCGGTGTCACTGTGTGGATGTGTTTAAGCTAGGTACTACCTCTATCTAGGTGAATAAGTCATTCGCGTAGTTCTAGATCATCGATTTGAGCAATTAAATATGTTATATGTCATGAAAAGTATATCACTAGATTTCTACGTGAATGTAGTTTTTAAATATATATTTTTTATCACATACAATACATATTTAGATAGTTAAATTGTCGACCTAGAACTACGCGAATGACTTATTCACCGAGACGGAGGTAGTAGCAAGAGAAGAGCCGGAAATTGAGCCTCTTATGAACATTCAAATCCTTCATGTATGTATGTGACACGTAGTTCTTCTGGGCAGATCTCCTTTGGCACATGTTTTTTCCCCTCTTCGGACAAATCTGGCCTTCGGCAAATGCATTATGCGCATATCTCATTTTGCACTTGTTCCCTTTTTTTTTTTGCCACGAACTTGATCTCGCCCGCTGAGCATGTTTTTTTACGACGATGCACACCACACGCCTTATGGACCGTACGTAAATACATGGGAATCCTGCAAATATGAGCACAGAATGGTACTTTTGGGCAGATCTTCCTTGGCACATGTTTCCCCCCTCTACTGCGCTCTCGGCAAATCTCCTTCGGCAGAACCTATCTATCGTCCTTTATTTGGGGGCAAATCTCCTTTGGCAGTGACAAGAAGGAATATATACTATTACCCCATTCCTAAATATTTGTCTTTATAGAGATTTCAACAAATGACTACATACGGAGCAAAATAAATGAATCTACACTCTAAAATATGTTTATATACATCTGTATGCAGTAGTCCATTTGAAATATATAAAAAGACAAATATTTAAAAACGGAGGGAGTACTATATTAAGCCGGCTAAGCCAGGCTCGCTCCTGTGCGTTTGCCATTCTAGGCGACGGCTCTCCGTGTGCTGACATGGGTTTCTCTATATTTTTTTAATTTTTAACTGCTCCTACTGATTTTCCCGCGAAAAAAACTGCTCCTACTGATTTACCGTACAAAGCCCAGCGAAATGATAAAAAAGATTTCTCCGCTTTATATTATAAAACAACCATCACCGCATTACATCCGAGCAGACTAATACAAAAGGACGCCACCAGCGCACACAACACACACATTCAAGACAAGATACAAAGGTTTTTTTAATGCTCCTATTGATTTACCGCACAAAGCCTAGCGAAATGATATACATCTGAGCAAACCAATACAAACAAACGCCACCAGCGACAACCCACACATTCAAGACAAGATACAAAGGTTTTTTTTACTGCTCTTATTGATTTACCGCACAAAGCCCAGTGAAATGATAAAAAGGGTTTCCCCCTTTATATTTTAACGCATCCATCACTGCATTACATCCGACCAGACCGATACAAATAGACGCCACCACCGCACACAACACGCACACATTCCAGACAAGATGCAAAGGTTTATTTACTGCTCTTATTGATTTACGGCACAAAGCCCAGCGAAATGATAAAAATCCCCCCTCTTATATTTTAACACAACCATCACCGCATTACATCCGAGCAGACCGATACAAACAGACGCCACTGTAAGTGCATCTAGTGCCCCTTAGTGATTTTGATGTATTGAAGACTTATATGTTAAAGGACTAATGTGTTTCTGAGTATACACATGTTCAATAAGTCTATGAGGAATTTGATATTTACGATAAAAGTCGTCCCCTAAAAATGAATGTTTTTAGTTGAAGACTTTGGTTTTCTTGAAAACTTTGAAACCAAGGAAATTGGTGTGACCTTGAAGACCTTGGTATTAATGTGAGAACTAAGAAGCATGAAGACTTTTGTTTTCTTAGTTTCATTTTCTCTTTCTCGAGTCATAGGAAACACCGTACTGTTAAAGGGTGTCGAGGTAAAACTAAGAAAACACTTTTCAAGTGATGCTCATCTCAAAGCCTACACCTACCCAATCCTTTCGAGTGAAGCCATTGAAAATCTCATACAGTTCAGTCAATTTCTTCAGTGACAGAGACGAAGATCTTCTGGTATCTGAGGAATTTGTTCTGACTGAGGAGTTAAGAATTCGCCAGTGCGGATGACCTACAAGTGAGGAACATGATAGCCCTAAGGAATTTGAGAGCTCAAATTTCCGACCATTGTTGTGCTACGCGCCAACTGTCCAAAATATCCTACCCACCTAACGGTCATATCATTGAAGGGCATTTATGTCTTATCATGTCAGGGTGCTCCCTAGACTATAAATAGCCGCCCCCTACAACCACTAGCTGGTGTTGGGGAACGTTGCAGAAAATTAAATTTTTTCCTACGGTTTCACCAAGATCCATCTATGAGTTCATCTAAGCAACGAGTCAAGGGAGTGAGTTTGCATCTACATACCACTTGTAGATCGAGTGCGGAAGCGTTCAAGGGGATGGTGATGATGGAGTCGTACTCGCCGTGATTCAGATCACCGATGACCAAGTGCTGAACGGACAGCACCTCCGCGTTCAACACACATACGGTACGGACGACGCCTCCTTCGTCTTGATCCAGCAAGGAAGAAGGAGAGGTTGAGGAAGACAGCTCCAACGGCAGCACGACGGCGTGGTGTTGTTGGTGCAGCAGTACTCCGACAGGGCTTCACCAAGCACATACGGAGGAGGAGAGGTGTTGGGGAGGGGAGGGGCTGCGCCTTGGCTTGTGTGTTCAGCCCTCCCCTCACCCCTCTATTTATAGGGGAAGGGGCAAGGGGGGCCGGCCCCTCTAGATGGGATCTAGAGGGGGGGGCGGCGGCCAGGGAGGGGGGACTTGCCCCCCAAGCAAGGGGGGGTGCCCCCTCTAGGGTTCCCCCCAACCCTAGGTGCATGGGCCCAAGGGGGGGCGCGCCCAGCCCTCCAGGGGATGGCTCCTGCCCCACGCAGCCCATGTGCCCCCCCGGGAGGGGTGGCCCCTCCCGGTGGACCCCCGGAACCCTTCCGGTGGCCCCGGTGCAATACCGATATGCCCCCGAAACCTTCCGGTGTCCGTATGACAGCTTCCCATATATAAATCTTTACCTCCGGACCATTCCAGAACTCCTCGTGACATCCGGGATCTCATCCGGGACTCCGAACAACATTCGGTAATCACATACAAGTCTTCCTAATAACCCTAGCGTCACCGAACCTTAAGTGTGTAGACCCTACGGGTTTGGGAGACACGCAGACATGACCGAGACGGCTCTCAGATCAATAACCAACAGCGGGATCTGGATACCCATGTTGGCTCCCACATGCTCCTCGATGATGTCATCGGATGAACCACGATGTCGAGGATTCAAGCAACCCCGAATAGTATTCCCTTTGTCAATCGGTACGTTACAAGCCCGAGACTCGATCGTCGGTATCCCAATACCTCGTTTAGTCTCGTTACCGGCAAGTCACTTTACTCGAACCGTAATGCATGATCCCGTGACCAAACACTTGGTCACTTTGAGCTCATTATGATGATGCATTACCGAGTGGGCCCAGAGATACCTCTCCGTCATATGGAGTGACAAATCCCAGTCTCGATCCGTGTCAACCCAACAGACACTTTCGGAGATACCTGTAGTGCACCTTTATAGTCACCCAGTTACGTTGTGACGTTTGGTACACCCAAAGCACTCCTACGGTATCCGGGAGTTACACGATCTCATGGTCTAAGGAAGAGATACTTGACATTGAAAAAGCTCTAGCAAAACGAACTACACGATCTTGTGCTATGCTTAGGATTGGGTCTTGTCCATCACATCATTCTCCTAATGATGTGATCCCGTTGTCAATGACATCTAATGTCCACAGTCAGGAAACCATGACTATCTGTTGACCAAAGAGCTAGTCAACTAGAGGCTCACTAGGGACATGTTATGGTTTATGTATTCACACGTGTATTATGATTTCCGGATAATACAATTATAGCATGAATAAAAGACAATTATCATGAACAAGGAAATATAATAATAATGCTTTTATTATTGCCTCTAGGGCATATTTCCAACAGTCTCCCACTTGCACTAGAGTCAATAATCTAGTTACATTGTGATGAATCGAACACCCATAGAGTTCTGGTGTTGATCATGTTTTGCTCGCGAGAGAGGTTTAGTCAACGGATCTGCGACATTCAGATCCGTATGTACTTTGCAAATATCTATGTCTCCATCTTGAACATTTTCACGGATGGAGTTGAAACGACGCTTGATGTGCCTGGTCTTCTTGTGAAACCTGGGCTCCTTGGCAAGGGCAATAGCTCCAGTGTTGTCACAGAAGAGTTTGATCGGCCCCGACGCATTGGGTATGACTCCTAGGTCGGTGATGAACTCCTTCACCCAAATTGCTTCATGCGCTGCCTCCGAGGTTGCCATGTACTCCGCTTCACATGTAGATCCCGCCACGACGCTCTGCTTGCAGCTGCACCAGCTTACTGCTCCACCATTCAACATATACACGTATCCGGTTTGTGACTTAGAGTCATCCAGATCTATGTCGAAGCTAGTGTCGACGTAACCCTTTACGACGAGCTCTTCATCACCTCCATAAATGAGAAACATGTCCTTCGTCCTTTTCAGGTACTTTAGGATATTCTTGACCACTGTCCAGTGTTCCTTGCCGGGATTACTTTGGTACCTTCCTACCAAACTTACGGCAAGGTTTACATCAGGTCTGGTACACAGCATGGCATACATAATAGATCCTATGGTTGAGGCATAGGGGATGACGCTCATCTCTTCTTTATCTTTTGCCGTGGTCGGGCATTGAGCCGAGCTCAATCTCACACCTTGCAATACAGGCAAGAACCCCTTCTTGGACTGATCCATTTTGAACTTCTTCAAAATCTTATCAAGGTATGTGCTTTGTGAAAGACCTATGAGGCGTCTCGATCTATCTCTATAGATCTTGATGCCTAATATATAAGCAGCTTCTCCAAGGTCCTTCATTGAAAAACACTTATTCAAGTAGGCCTTAATGCTGTCCAAGAATTCTATATCATTTCCCATCAAAAGTATGTCATCTACATATAATATGAGAAATGCTACAGAGCTCCCACTCACTTTCTTGTAAACGCAGGCTTCTCCATAAGTCTGCATAAACCCAAACGCTTTGATCATTTCATCAAAGCGAATGTTCCAACTCCGAGATGCTTGCACCAGCCCATAAATGGATCGCTGGAGCTTGCATACTTTGTTAGCATTCTTAGGATCGACAAAACCCTCCGGCTGCATCATATACAGTTCTTCCTTAAGATGCCCGTTAAGGAATGCCGTTTTGACGTCCATCTGCCATATCTCATAATCATAGTATGCGGCAATTGCTAACATGATTCGGACGGACTTAAGCTTCGCTACGGGAGAGAAAGTCTCATCGTAGTCAATCCCTTGAACTTGACGATAACCCTTAGCGACAAGTCGAGCTTTATAGATGGTGACATTACCATCCGCGTCCGTCTTCTTCTTAAAGATCCATTTGTTTTCTATCGCTCGCCGATCATCGGGCAAGTCAGTCAAAGTCCATACTTTGTTTTCATACATGGATTCTATCTCGGATTTCATGGCTTCTAGCCATTTGTTGGAATCTGGGCCCGCCATCGCTTCTTCATAGTTCGAAGGTTCACCGTTGTCTAATAACATGATTTCCAGGACAGGGTTGCCGTACCACTCTGGTGCGGAACGTGTCCTTGTGGACCTACGAAGTTCAGTAGAACCTTGATCCGAAGTACCTTGATCATCATCATTATTTTCCTCTTCAGTTGGTGTAGGCATCACAGGAACATTTTCCTGAGCTGCACTACTTTCCCGTTCAAGAGGTAGTACTTCATCAAGTTCTACTTTCCTCCCACTTACTTCTTTCGAGAGAAACTCTTTTTCCAGAAAGGATCCGTTCTTGGCAACAAAGATCTTGCCCTCGGATCTTAAGTAGAAGGTATACCCAATGGTTTCTTTAGGGTATTCTATGAAGACGCATTTTTCCGACTTGGGTTCGAACTTTTCAGGTTGAAGTTTCTTGACATAAGCATCGCATCCCCAAACTTTTAGAAACGACAGCTTAGGTTTCTTCCCAAACCATAATTCATACGGTGTCGTCTCAACGGATTTAGACGGTGCCCTATTTAAAGTGAATGTAACTGTCTCTAGAGCGTATCCCCAAAATGATAGCGGTAAATCGGTAAGAGACATCATAGATCGCACCATATCCAATAGAGTGCGATTACGACGTTCGGACACACCGTTTCGCTGAGGTGTTCCAGGCGGCGTGAGTTGTGAAACGATTCCACATTTTCTTAAGTGTGTACCCAATTCGTGACTTAAATATTCTCCTCCACGATCCGATCGTAAGAATTTTATCTTTCGGTCACGTTGATTCTCTACTTCATTCTGAAATTCCTTGAACTTTTCAAAGGTCTCAGACTTGTGTTTCATCAAGTAGACATACCCATATCTACTCAAGTCATCTGTGAGAGTGAGAACATAACGATATCCTCCGCGAGCCTCAACACTCATTGGACCGCACACATCGGTATGTATGATTTCCAACAAGTTGGTTGCTTGCTCCATTGTTCCGGAGAACGGAGTCTTGGTCATTTTGCCCATGAGGCATGGTTCACATGTGTCAAATGATTCATAATCGAGAGACTCTAAAAGTCCATCAGCATGGAGCTTCTTCATGCGCTTGACACCAATGTGACCAAGGCGGCAGTGCCACAAGTATGTGGGACTATCGTTATCAACTTTACATCTTTTGGTATTCACGCTATGAATATGTGTAACATTACGTTCGAGATTCATTAAGAATAAACCATTGACCATCGGAGCATGACCATAAAACATATCTCTCATATAAATAGAACAACCATTATTCTCGGATTTAAATGAGTAGCCATCTCGTATCAAACGAGATCCAGATACAATGTTCATGCTCAAACTTGGCACCAAATAACAATTATTAAGGTTCAAAACTAACCCCGTAGGTAAATGTAGAGGTAGCGTGCCGACGGCGATCACATCGACTCTGGAACCATTCCCGACGCGCATCGTCACCTCGTCCTTCGCCAGTCTCCGCTTATTCCGCAGCTCCTGTTGTGAGTTACAACTATGAGCAACGGCACCGGTATCAAATACCCAGGAGTTACTACGAGTACTGGTAAGGTACACATCAATTACATGTATATCAAATATACCTTTGGTGTTGCCGGCCTTCTTATCCGCTAAGTATTTGGGGCAGTTCCGCTTCCAGTGACCCTTCCCCTTGCAATAAAAGCACTCAGTCTCAGGCTTGGGTCCATTCTTTGACTTTTTCCCGGCAACTGGCTTACCGGGCGCGGCACCATCTTTGCCGTCCTTCTTGAAGTTCTTCTTACCCTTGCCCTTCTTGAACTTAGTGGTCTTATTGACCATCAACACTTGATGTTCTTTCTTGATTTCAACCTTTGCCGACTTCAGCATTGAAAATACTTCAGGAGTGGTCTTCACCATCCCCTGCATATTGTAGTTCATCACAAAGCTCTTGTAGCTTGGTGGGAGCGACTGAAGGATTCTGTGAATGACCGCCTCATCCGGGAGGTTAATGTCCAGCTGGGACAGGCGGTTGTGTAACCCAGACATTTTGAGTATGTGCTCACTGACAGAACTATTTTCCTCCATCTTACAACTATAGAACTTGTCAGAGACTTCACATCTCTCGACCCGGGCATGAGCTTGGAAAACTAGTTTCAGCTCCTCGAACATCTCATATGCTCCGTGTTGCTCAAAAGCTTTTGGAGCCCCGGTTCTAAGCTGTAAAGCATGCCGCACTGAACGAGGGAGTAATCATCAGCACGAGACTGCCAAGCATTCATAATGTCTTGGTTCTCTGGGACGGGAGCGTCACCTAGCGGTCCTTCTAGGACATATTGTTTCCTGGCAGCTATGAGGATGATCCTCAGGTTCCGGACCCAGTCCGTATAGTTGCTACCATCATCTTTCAGCTTGGTTTTCTCTAGGAACGCGTTGAAGTTCATGTTGACATGAGCGTTGGCCATTTGATCTACAAGACATATTTTGCAAAGGTTTAAGACTAAGTTCATGATAATTAAGTTCATCTAATCAAATTAATATAATGAACTCCCACTCAGATTAGACATCCCTCTAGTCATCTAAGTGTTACACGATCCGAGTCGACTAGGCCGTGTCCGATCATCACGTGAGACGGACTAGTCATCGTCGGTGAACATTCTCATGTTGATCGTATCTTCCATACGACTCGTGTTCGACCTTTCGGTCTCCGTGTTCCGAGGCCATGTCTGTACATGCTAGGCTCGTCAAGTTAACCCTAAGTGTTTTGCATGTGTAAAACTGTCTTACACCCGTTGTATGTGAACGTAAGGATCTATCACACCCGATCATCACGTGGTGCTTCGAAACGACGAACTTTAGCAACGTTGCACAGTTAGGGGAGAACACTTCTTGAAATTTTTGTAAGGGATCATCTTATTTACTACCGTTGTTCTAAGTAAACAAGATGCACAAACATAATAAACATCACATGCAATTATATAATAGTGACATGATATGGCCAATATCATATAGCTCCTTCGATCTCCATCTTCGGGGCTCCATGATCATCTTCGTCACCGGCATGACACCATGATCTCCATCATCGTGTCTTCATGAAGTTGTCACGCCAACGACTACTTCTACTTCTATGGCTAATGCGTTTAGCAATAAAGTAAAGTAATTTACATGGCGTTCTTCAATGACACACAGGTCATACAAAATAAAGACAACTCCTATGGCTCCTGCCGGTTGTCATACTCATCGACATGCAAGTCGTGATTCCTATTACAAGAACATGATCTCATACATCACAATATATCATTCATCATTCATCACAACTTCTGGCCATATCACATCACATGACAATTGCTGCAAAAACAAGTTAGACGTCCTCTAATTGTTGTTGCATCTTTTACGTAGCTGCAATTGGGTTCTAGCAAGAACGTTTTCTTACCTACGAATAACCACAACGTGATTTTGTCAACTTCTATTTACCCTTCATAAGGACCCTTTTCATCGAATCCGCTCCAACTAAAGTGGGAGAGACAGACACCCGCCAGCCACCTTATGCAACTAGTGCATGTTAGTCGGTGGAACCGGTCTCACGTAAGCGTACGTGTAAGGTTGGTCTGGGCCGCTTCATCCCACAATACCGCTGAAGCAAGATAAGACTAGTAGCGGCAAGCAAGTTGACAAGATCTACGCCCACAACAAAATTGTGTTCTACTCGTGCAATAGAGAACTACGCATAGACCTAGCTCATGATGCCACTGTTGGGGAACATTGCAGAAAATTAAAATTTTTCCTACGGTTTCACCAAGATCCATCTATGAGTTCATCTAAGAAACGAGTCAAGGGAGTGAGTTTGCATCTACATACCACTTGTAGATCGAGTGCGGAAGCGTTCAAGGGGATGGTGATGATGGAGCCGTACTCGCCGTGATTCAGATCACCGATGACCAAGTGCTGAACGGACAGCACCTCCGCGTTCAACACACGTACGGTACAGACGACGTCTCCTTCGTCTTGATCCAGCAAGGAAGAAGGAGAGGTTGAGGAAGACAGCTCCAACAGCAGCACGACGGCGTGGTGGTGTTGGTGCAGCAGTACTCCGACAGGGCTTCGCCAAGCACGTACGGAGGAGGAGAGGTGTTGGGGAGGGGAGGGGCTGCGCCTTGGCTTGTGTGTTCAGCCCTCCCCTCACCCCTCTATTTATAGGGGAAGGGGCAAGGGGGGCCGGCCCCTCTAGATGGGATCTAGAGGGGGGGCGGCGGCCAGGGAGGGGGGACTTGCCCCCCAAGCAAGGGGGGCGCCCCCTCTAGGGTTCCCCCCCAACCCTAGGCGCATGGGCCCAAGGGGGGGGGGGGCAGCCCTCCAGGGGCTGGCTCCTGCCCCACGCAGCCCATGTGGCCCCCCGGGAGGGGTGGCCCCTCCCGGTGGACCCCCGGAACCCTTCCGGTGGCCCCGGAACAATACCGATATGCCCCCGAAACCTTCCGGTGTCCGTATGACAGCTTCCCATATATAAATCTTTACCTCCGGACCATTCCGGAACTCCTCGTGACGTACAGGATCTCATCTGGGACTCCGAACAACATTCGGTAATCACATACAAGTCTTCCTAATAACCCTAGCGTCACCGAACCTTAAGTGTGTAGACCCTACGGGTTCGGGAGACACGCAGACATGACCGAGACGGCTCTCAGATCAATAACCAACAGCGGGATCTGGATACCCATGTTGGCTCCCACATGCTCCTTGATGATGTCATCGGATGAACCACGATGTCGAGGATTCAAGCAACCCCGTATAGTATTCCCTTTGTCAATCGGTACATTACAAGCCCGAGACTCGATCGTCGGTATCCCAATACCTCGTTCAGTCTCGTTACCGGCAAGTCACTTTACTCGAACCGTAATGCATGATCCCGTGACCAAACACTTGGTCACTTTGAGCTCACTATGATGATGCATTACCGAGTGGGCCCAGAGATACCTCTCCGTCATACGGAGTGACAAATCCCAGTCTCGATCCGTGTCAACCCAACAGACACTTTCGGAGATACCTGTAGTGCACCTTTATAGTCACCCAGTTACGTTGTGACGTTTGGTACACCCAAAGCACTCCTACGGTATCCGGGAGTTACACGATCTCATGGTCTAAGGAAGAGATACTTGACATTGAAAAAGCTCTAGCAAAACGAACTACACGATCTTGTGCTATGCTTAGGATTGGGTCTTGTCCATCACATCATTCTCCTAATGATGTGATCCCGTTGTCAATGACATCTAATGTCCATAGTCAGGAAACCATGACTATCTATTGACCAACGAGCTAGTCAACTAGAGGCTCACTAGGGACATGTTATGGTCTATGTATTCACACGTGTATTACGATTTCCGGATAATACAATTATAGCATGAATAAAATACAATTATCACGAACAAGGAAATATAATAATAATGCTTTTATTATTGCCTCTAGGGCATATTTCCAACGGCTGGTTGGCTGCTCCGAGAGAAACTGACACTTTTCATTGAGAGCATCCCATCCTCCGAGGACTTTGAGCGAAAATCACCAAGTGAGGAAAAACCCAAAACCCAAACACCTACAACCCAAAGTGATATGAGTTTTACTTGTTTTGGTTGAAATTATATTTTTATTCGTCACATGATATGAGTTTTTCTTGGAGCGTCTTCTATGATATGAGTCTTTGTTTGTTTTGCTTTGTGTTTGAAGTGTTGAATCCTTGCTGGATGCACCCTTTTTAGAGAGCCAAAAATTATGTTGTGCTTGCTCCTATGCTTCATTTAATTTTTTAGAGCCATGGACTTGCTCTAGTACTTCACTTATATCTTTTTGAGCACGGTGTGCTTTGTTAATTTTGAAGAAATGCTCTCATGCTTCACTTAGATTTATTTGGGAGTTAGTAAAGTTTTAAGAAATTCTCTCTTACTTCACTTAGATTATTTTGAGAGAAAGAAAAAAAGTATGCTCATGATCTTCACTTATATTTGTTTGAGCTTATCAAAAGCAACATATGAAAATATTCCCAAAGTGATAGATATCCAAGGAGGATATAATAAAAAAATTCATGAAGATCATTGGGCAAAATAAACTTGATTCTTATTAATGGTTTTGAGATATGACGATGTGATATGTGAGTCATGTTGATGAGTAATTGTGCTTTAGTAAGAATATTGATGTTAAGGTTTGTGATTCCCTATGCAAGCACGAAAGTCAATAGTTATGCAATGAAATTTATATCCTACATATGGTGCATTATTCGGTGTTACTTATGCTTAATGCTTGGGCACGAGATTTTTTGTTTTTTGGTTGGTCACTTCTCAATCTTTTTGCTAGCCTTCATTTTGTATTAAGTATGATCATTACTTGTGTATCCAAAACCCTTTAAACCAGTTTTGCCTTATGAATCCACTATACCTACCTATATGCGGTATTTCCGTGCCATTCTAAGCAAATTTGCATGTGCCATCTCTAATGTTCAAAATAAATTTCTCTTTTGTGTGCCCTATTACCCGCGAGGCGGTAAAGGGTAGCCAATATTTTGCATGCTAGATGTGTTATTCTCACGATGAGTGTTTATTCACTTGTCATTGCACGAGAGTACGACAAAGGTACTAGGGATGCCCAGTCCCGAAATGAATAAATGAATTTACTTTATGTTGTCAAATAATAAATTCCTTGAAAAGTGTTGGTATGGAGGGCACCCGTGGATACGGTTAGCCATGGATTTCATAAAAAAACACGATAGCTCTTCAATCCCTTTCAACTCGTGGGGAAAATCTACTGAAACTCTATGTGATGCTAAGTGGTGCATATATGTTTTATTTTTGTGAAAATGATCAAATCTATTATAAAGATTCACCGGAAGTACAAAACACCTCAAACATAATAAAAATTACATCGAGGTCCATGGACCACTAAACAACCATTGTCGTTGCCAGAACAACCCGCCAACACGCGCTGTTATGCCACTTGTCGCCAGTAGAGGAGTTTTAGGGTAACCCTCCCAAGGATACCTAGTGGTGGAGCGTAAACCAAATTCAAGTGTGTCAAAATGTGGGAGCATGGCCTATAAAAAATTAGGGTGGTCAAAGTGGTGGAAGGCTAACGCATTTCACTTGGAAGGGGTACCGGTGCCCAGGATGGTCCTGATGATGCTCCACCACTGGGTACCTTTAATTGGGAATTTCCTTTTATTTTGGGGGCTGCTAAGGCCAACTCCACCGCATGACCCCAAACGGACGTCCGGTTTGGCCGGATTTTGTCCCTTTGGGGCGGCGATGGGTTCGCCCGTGTCCGGTCCTATCCGTTGGGTCGTGCGTGCGCCCACCGTGCGGCCGCACCCTGCTACCTCTTGAGCATGCATTGGTTTTTTCCCTTTAAGAGGAAAGGGTGATGCAGCAAAGTAGTGTAAGTATTTCCCTCAGTTTTTGAGAACCAAGGTATCAATCCAGTAGGAGGCTCCTCAAAAGTCCCACACACCTACACAAACAAACAAGAACCTCACAACCAACGCGATAAAGGGTTGTCAATCCCTTCATGGTAACTTGGGAAACTGAGATCTGATAGAGATAATAAGATAAGATAAATATTTTTGGTATTTTTAAGATATAGATTGGAAAGTAAAAGATGCAAATAAAAGTAGATGGCAAACTTATATGATAAAAGATAGACCCGGGGGCCGTAGGTTTCACTAGTGGCTTCTCTCAAGATAGCATAAGTATTACGGTGGGTGAACAAATTACTGTCGAGCAATTGATAGAAAAGCGCATAGTTATGAGTATATCTAGGCATGATCATGTATATAGGCATCACGTCCGTGACAACTAGATCAAAATGATTCTGTATCTACTACTGTTACTCCACACATCGACCGACTCCTGCCTGCATCTAGAGTATTAAGTTCATAAGAACAGGGTAACACATTAAGAAAGATGACATGATGTAGAGGGATAAACTCATGCAATATGATATAAACCCCATCTTTTTATCCTCGATGGCAACAATACAATACGTGCCTTGCTGCCCCTGCTGTCACTACAAGAAAGATCAATCTAGTAGGCCAAACCAAACTGATAATTCAAAGAGACTTGCAAAGATAACGAATCATACATAAAAGAATTTAGAGGAGATTCAAATATTTCTCATAGATAAACATGATCATAAACCCAGAATTCATCGAATCTCGACAAACACACCGCAAAAAGAGTTACATCGAATAGATCTCCAAGAAGATAGAGGAGAACTTTGTATTGAGATTCAAAGAGAGAGAAGAAGCCATCTAGCTAATAACTATGGACCCGAAGGTCTGTGGTAAACTACTCACAACTCATCGGAGAGGCCTTGGAGATGATGTAGAGGCCCTCCATGGTCGATTCCCCCTTCGGCGGAGCGCCGGCGAAGGCTCCAAGATGGGATCTCGCGGATACAGAAGGTTGCGGCGGTGGAATTAGGTTTTCGTGGTGCTCTCTGATGTTTTCAGGGTACGGGAGTATATATAGGCGAAGGAGGTATGTCGGTTGACGCTCGAGGGGCCCACGAGGGTGGGGGGCACGCCCACCCCCAGGGGGCGCGCTGGGCACCCTTGTGGCCGCCTCGTTTGTTGCTTGACGTCCACTCCAAGTCTCCAGGTTTGCATTTGTTCCAAAAAGATCGCTCCCGAAGGTTTCATTCCGTTTGGACTCCGTTTGATATTCCTTTTTTTCGAAACACTGAAATAGGCAAAAAACAGCAATTCGGGTTGGGCCTCCGGTTAGTAGGTTAGTCCCAAAAATGATATAAAAGTGTAAAGTAAAGCCCATAAACATCCAAAACGGGTAATATAATAGCATGGAACAATAAAAAATTATAGATACGTTGGAGACGTATCACACCCCAAATCACGTCCGCGTTGGACATGATTTAAAAAATAGAAAAATGCAAATAAAATGACTAAAAATAGTAAATAAGTGCCGTTTAAAAAACATAAAACTTAGTTAGGGGGGGGGGGTCACGGCCACAAAACGGCCCAGTTTAGCAGTTCACTTAACGGCCTAGTGCCATAATTAACATAAAAAGAAAAGAAAAAACACCGCCGCGTGCTCCTGCCGCGCCCGTCGATGCCCTGGCCCTCGCCGTCTTCAGTGGCCGCTGGTGTCAATCGTCGTCGCTGACAAGGTCTACGTAGGCCGGCGGCGTCCAGAGGTGGGACGGTGGCGCATGGTATACGAGGGCGGCCTGGAAGGCCGGAGGTGCCTGCACCACCTCCTCCCGTGGCGAGGCCTCCCACTCCGGTGACCGCGGCGGCGTGGGGCACCAGTTCGCGCCCCCACGACATCGGCCATCTCCGGCGCGGTGCACGACTAGCTCCATTGCTGGCCCACCAGGCCGGGGTGGAACGCGGCCACCGGCTCCTCCTCCATCGTCTCCGACCTCCTCTCCTCCTCCTTGATATGTCTTCAACGTATCTATAATTTATGAAGCATTCATGCTATATTATTATCTGTTTTGGATGATTATGGGCTTTATTATACACTTTTATATTACTTTTGGGACTAACCTACTAACCGGAGGCCCAGCCCATATTGTTGTTTTCTTGCCTATTTTAGTGTTTCGAAGAAAAGGAATATCAAACGGAGTCCAAACGGAATGAAACCTTCGGGAGCGTGATTTTTGGAACGAACGTGATCGAGGAGACTTGGAGTTGAAGTCAAGGAAGCTTCGAGGTGGCTACGAGGGTGGGGGGCGCCCCCTCTACTGGGCGCGTCCTCCTATCTCATGCCCCCCCCCCCCCCGAGCGTCCCCTGACAGGCTTCTTTCGCCTATATAAGTCCATATACCCTAAAACCTTTGAAGACAATAATAGATCGGGAGTTTCGCCGCTGCAAGCCTCTGTAGCCACCAAAATCCTCTCGGGAGCCCGTTCCGGCACCCTGCCGGAGGGGGAATCCCTCACCGGTGGCCATCTTCATCATCCCGGCGCTCTCCATGACGAGGAGGGAGTAGTTCACCCTCGGGGCTGAGGGTATGTACCAGTAGCTATGTGTTTGATCTCTCTCTCTCGTGTTGTCTCTATGGAACGATCTTGATGTATCGCGAGCTTTGCTATTATAGTTGGATCTTATGATGTTCTCCCGCTCTACTCTCTTGTAATGGATTGAGTTTTCCCTTTGAAGTTATCTTATCGGATTGAGTCTTTAAGGATTTGAGAACACTTGATGCATGTCTTGCCGTGCTTATCTGTGGTGACAATGGGATATCACGTGATCCACTTGATGTATGTTTTAGTGATCAACTTGCGGGTTCCGCCCATGAACCTATGCATAGGGGTTGGCACACGTTTTTGTCTTGACTCTCCGGTAGTAACTTTGGGGCACTCTTTGAAGTACTTTGTGTTGGTTGAATAGATGAATCTGAGATTGTGTGATGCATATCGTATAATCATGCCCACGGATACTTGAGGTGACAATGGAGTATCTAGGTGACATTAGGGTTTTGGTTGATTTGTGTCTTAAGGTGTTATTCCAGTATGAACTCTATGATAGATTGAACGGAAAGATGGCTTCGTGTTATTTTACTACGGACTCTTGAATAGATCGAGCAGAAAGGATAACTTTGAGGTGGTTTTGTACCCTACCATAATCTCTTCGTTTGTTCTCCGCTATTAGTGGCTTTGGAGTGACTCTTTGTTGCATGTTAAGGGATAATTATATGATCCAATTATGTTATTATTGTTGAGAGAACTTGCACTAGTGAAAGTATGAACCCTAGGCCTTGTTTCCTAGCATTGCAATACCATTGTGCTCACTTTTATCATTAGTTACCTTGCTGTTTTTATAACTTCAGATTACAAATACCTATATCTACCATCCATATTGCACTTGTATCACCATCTCTTCGCCGAACTAGTGCACCTATACAATTTACCATTGTATTGGGTGTGTTGGGGACACAAGAGACTCTTTGTTATTTGGTTGCAGGGTTGTTTGAGAGAGACCATCTTCATCCTACGCCTCCCATGGATTGATAAACCTTAGGTCATCCACTTGAGGGAAATTTGCTATTGCCCTACAAACCTCTACACTTGGAGGCCCAACAACGTCTACAAGAAGAAGGTTGTGTAGTAGACATCACTCCTTGACGGCCACCATCTCCAGCTCGGGGAAGGCGACGTCGCTGGCGGCAGAGAGTGCCAGCGCCTCCTCCAAGCCGTCCCATTGGCGCTCATCGTGCATGTTCATGGAGTCCTCCATGAAACGCTGCATGAGCCAGGCCTCCCCTCCGCTATCATGCAAGGAGGTGGAGGTGGTGACAGAGACGGGGAAGGCGACGGCGTGGGCGTGAGGCCGCGCACCCGCGTATGCCCGCGCACCTCTCAACGTGGCCGCCGCGGCCCCACCACCGTGCCGGCGAAGTAGGACGCGCGGCGCGTGTCGTGCTCATCCTGGATCCACATGTCCCAACTACAAAAAAAGACACATCCGTGACATTTTGGGCCGAATGAAATTTTTTCTGTCATACTTATGACACTTCTATGACGATAATTGTGACAAAACCCAGTATCATCATAGATGTGGTGGGCTCCTACTTCTATGACAAAAAATCATGACAGAAAATGGGCTTTTTGTCCTGGGCGGGCCGGAGACGCAGCTGCATGACATTCTTTGGGCCGTCCATGACGGAAAAAAAACCATGGTAGAAGCGAGGGCGAGGAAAATTTTGGGGAGTTCCCGGTTACGGTGGGTGGTCGGGGGCCGAGCGATGCGCGTTTCTCTCGTACACGTACGCGCGCGTGTGCGAGGCGTTGGCTCTAACTGAACCCGAGCGAGGCGTTGGGCTCTAACTGAGCCCGAGCGATTATACTGCAGGCTACGCGTTACTGAACCCGAGCGATCGATCGATGGCTGTTAACTGAACCCGATCGAGCGATTCCTTCGCTGCTGCTGCTAACTGAAGCCGATCGATGCTGCCTCTGGATGAACAGTGAGCGTTGCAGGGGGGGTGGATGAACAGGACCCCGTGGCGTTGCCTCTGGATGAACAGGACCTCGTTTGATCGAGCCGGTTGGGGCTGGATGAACAGGACCCCGTGGAGGGCTGGATGAACAGGACGACCCCATGGAGGGCTGGATGAATAGTAGATGGTGGAGGGGTGCCCGTGGAGGGGTGGTTGAACAGTAGCCAGTGGAGTAGCGCGTGGTGGAGGCTGGATGAACAGGAGCCCGTGGAGGCTGGAGGGGGTCGACGGTGGATGAATAGTAGCCCGTGAGGCTGGAGGAGGTCGACGGTGGAGATGAACAATATCCCGTGGAGTCCCGTTTTGCGGTACGCCACACCCCTCCCGATCAACAAGACCCCTGTTTCGACCGTAGCGCTCCAACACAAGTCTGTTTCGTCCGTTTTGCGGTACGCCAAACCCCTCCTGATCAATAGGACCCCCGTTTCGACCATAGGAAGTCCGTTTCCTCCGTTTTGCGGTACGCCAGACCCCTCCCAATGAACAGGATCCCGTTTCGGACGTGGCCGGTCGAACACAACGCCGTTTCATCCGTTCTGCGGTACGCCAGGCCTCGTTTCCATCGCCTGTTCCGTCCAAGCCGGTTGGCTCCCACGCGTTCCGTCGCCTCCCGATGAACATGACGCATTCTGTTGCCTCCCCGTGAACACGACGCATTCTGTTTCCTCCCCATGAACACGACAACGACGCAGTTTAGCCGTTCCGACCCAGCCATGTACACGAGCCTTGGCCGTACGTATGCGCGAGTAGGCATTCGAGACCCCGCCCGTATGTACGTACGTGGCCGTATTTTCTTTCTTGCACACTGGCCGCTGTACGTACGTGTACATGTTACGTGCATGCCTCTACTACGACACATGCGCGCCTCTACATCCACCAGTACATACATACACGTCCGCGACTAGAATGACAACACTACGTACGCTTCAACCAGGTGGGTCCCGACTGTCAGGCACTTCCTTGCGTGCAAAGATGTAGCTGGTGGGTCCCAACAGTCAGGGGGGCGAATCGTTTTTTTTTGTTTTGCCCGGACGCACTTCCTTGCCTGTGAAGGTGTAGCTGGTGGGTCCCAGCTGTCAGGGGGGAAACGTTTTTTTCATAAAACGGTGGCCCGTCCGGTGGGTCCCTGCTGTCAGGTGGAGGAATCATTATTTTGCGTGTAATAAGGAGGCACTTCCTTGCGGCCGCCGTGGACCCAGTTGTCAGCCTCTCCAAGTACAGTACTCTTCCGATGGAAGTCGGTCATTGACCACATTGACCACGTCGCGCCGAGAGCACCATGGCCGTGGATGACGGCGAGGCCTAGGAAGGGGACAACGCAGAGCCGGGGAAGACGCAGTAGTGGATACCCACGCGAAGAGGAGTACGAGGGTTCACTGGTTTGGCTGTGGTGTGAGGCTGCCATCGCCGCAGAATAACATGGGGTGTGGGTGAGTAGAGGGATGGACTAGCCAGCAGTGGGAGTAGTAGGGGGAGGTGAGGCCTTCGCGGCATCACAGCCGGCCACGGGAGGCAGGAGCACGCGGCATGACCAGCGCTGGTTTGGGCGGCTGGAGCAAGAAGACCAGAGGTTGAAGAAGCACTACGGTCGTTGGATGAACATCGTAGGGTAACAGGAGCTAGAATCGTTCATATTGACTAAGTTTACAAAGCCCTCCGTCCCCGTCAACTTGGTAGGCCCACAAGTCAGCCTCCCACTATGCTGGGTTCCAGCTGGCAGGGGGAGTATTCATTTTTTTTGTGCGTAATAAGGAGGCACTTCCTTGCGTGCGAAGATAGCTGGTGGGTCCGACCTGTCAGCGGGGGGCACATTTTTTCGCGAAATACAGAGGCCCTTCCGGTGGGTCCCAGATGTCAGGTGGAGGAATCATTATTTTGCGCGTAATAAGGAGGCATTTCCTTGTGTGCGGCCATGGACCCAGCTGTCAGCCTCTCCATGCATAGTCTACTTCTGATGGTGTCGTTCTTTGACCACATTGACCATGCCGCACCGAGCGCATCCAAGGTGGTGGACGATGGCGAGGCCCCGGACAGCAACGAGCCGGAGATGGGAAGACACGGGAGTAGTCACAGACGGAGAGGTGTACGAGGGTTAACTGGTTCTAGTGCGGTGTGGTTCAGCAGTCGGTGGAGAAGAATAGGAGGTGTGGAGGGCTGGAGGGATGGCCTGGCCAACGGTGGAGCAGTGCTTCATAGCGAAGCGTGCTAAGCAGAGCTGCTAGCAGGAGGAGGCGGGAGGTGGTCCCGGCGGCACTGGAGGAAGAAGACGAGAGATTGAAGATGGATGCCGGTCGTTGGATGTAAATCCAATGGCTAACATGTCAGAATCATTTGTTGACTAAATTGACAATGACTCGCGTTGGCTTCGACCTATTGGCCCACATTTCAGCCTCCAAAAATGTGGCACGTATTCAACCCATTTTTCAGAATTTATAGTCTTTTTTGCGCGGTAGAATTTACAGTCAATTTGATCTTTTTTTTGAACTACAACCATTAGATGGGCTGGGTGAACAAATAATGTAGCGTCCATGCGGCCCATTTATTTTATTTCCTAAAAAATTACAGGCCATTTGCACTTTCTCGAGATACACGATTTTGTTGGGGTGATTCTAATTATAATGTTGGGTTGGGCCAGCAATGTTATCAAAAAATAAAAAGGGGCTGAGCATTTTGTAATAAATATATTTAAATAATAAGTGATATTATTACATTCGTCCTTAAATCTTACCAAGCTTTTGTACACAATCACTAGGATTTTCGTGCCAAAACAATCCAGGATTTTATTGTTAAGAAATTATTTTTATAAGTTAATAAGATGTGGGATATTGTTTTCTTACATATGTAAGTATCTGTTAAATATACGATGACAATAAAAATAATATATAATAACATATAAAATAATTTAAATATATATAATATAGTTAGAAGGGAAACATAAGTTGGATCTGGCGTTCCTATTCTTATATAGAAAAATAGAACAGACCTCTACATTTTCTTCAAAAAAATACATAAATTGGGCTACCGATATTCAGGAAAAATAAAACCTCGGATGGGAGGTCCATAGGCCGGTCGATACATGACGGCCCTCAAGAAAATACAAACATGCCTATGGACCTCCCATCCGAGGTCGTGGGCTGCGCATGTTAAAAATGAAAGCCTAGACAGGGCTGTTCAAAACCCAGCTGATACTTGCTGCCCCAGTGATAATAAAGGATACCTGCCAGCTCCCCTGCTGCATTGTGAATTTATCTCCTATAGTAACTACATTGAAGCACCTAAAAAATGTAACTATGTTGACAAACTCGTGGGCCCTAATGTCAGTATAGCATTAGGAGGAAGTATTTTTTCGATGAGGCACTTGCTTGCGTACGGCCATAGACCTGGTGGGTCCCGACTGTCCGCCTCTCCACGTACAGTCCTCTCCAGATTCCTCTCGTTTGTTCAGCATGTTCACAATGGCAGACAACGGCGTCGTGGCGAGCGCACAAAGGCGCAGGAGGGGATCCGACCACCTGAGGAAGTGCCTTATTATTAACGAAACTACTGAACTAGCCTAGTGGCGAAGTGACACTACCCGACAGCTGTTCCGCCCGGGTTCGATTCCACCTGTGTAGGGAAAATATCTCTAAATTATTTGCCTCTGCCTTTATTGACATGTGAGTCCCCATTGTCATCTACGCACACCACATCCAACACTTGCCAAAACTTCGTCCCTCATTTTCTCTGTGTTTCGCACACTCGACATTGTGTGGGCATTTTGACTGTGCATTCATATGAAGATGTGCTATGCATGAATGTTGATCAGCATGATGTTAACTGGTTGATAGTTCCATTTTCGACCATGAATAAAACTTCCAACATGATGTTAACCCTGTTTGTAAAGGCCATGTTAATATAAATGCTCTGCCTCTGAAAGTTGCAGTTTCTTATCTGAAACTGAACTTGCAGTTTCTTATCTGAAACTGATACTTGCAATTTCTTCTCTGAGAATCACATTGTCTACACTTTTATAGTCCTATGAAACTACATTTTTAAGTGCTAAAAATAGATCTCTAGAATTCATAAAATACTTCATATGCTCAATACTGCAAATCTGAAATTCAAAAGACATTCATATCTGAAAGTACTCTCAAAATACACAACACAAAACACAATTCACAACATGCAAATACTGACAACCCTAAGCGCCTCCTGACAATTCACAACCTTCCCGACTATTGGGCTGGGGAGCAGTCCCCTCCTATTCCTCGGCGACAGACAGCCGCCCCGTGAGACAATGTGAACGGCAAGGGAGAGGATGGCGTGGAAGCGTCGTCGGGCCAACTGCTTTTCTCCTCTTGCAGTTGGGTTCGGTCGACGAAGACTCCACCAGCTCGCTCTAGCAGGACACCCTCACAAACGACACCATGTAGATGCTCGATCCTTCAATCTCTGGTGGATGCTCCATCTGGGATCGATACTCCCACCACCCCTCCCTCACGATCCGATTCCATGAATCTGTTTGCTCCATGGCCCAAAGGAGCAGCTCTATGTACTCCGGCGCGACTCCCTCCGGGAGTATCGCCGCCTTTTCGCTCTGTTGCAGATATTTGGCCATGGATGTCGCCGTCGCCGCTAGTTGGTCCTTGTTGTCAAACCAAGAATGTATCTCCAACATCCTAGATAGCTTCACAGGGTCGCCGTCTGCGATCCTCATGTATCGGTTGTACTCCTCCATCGATCTACTTCTCCACAGGACCTTCACTCGCCGGCGGTGGTTTTTGAATGGAAGAGGAGAGGAGCAGCGCTGGTTTTGGATTAGAACGAGAGAAGAGCGACGCTGGTTTTGGACTGGAACAGGAGAGGAGGGGGTGGTTTTGAAATGGAAGAGGAGAGGAGCATCGCTGGATTTAGATTGGAACATGAGAGGAGCGGCGGTGGTTTAAGAGGAGAAGAGCGGAAGAGCGGCGCTGGTCTTGGAAGTAGACATGTATCTGCAGCCTCTGCTGCTGGTAGATTGACTTTTTTATATGGACTGAAAAAAACGGAGGGTAGTGCTTAAGAATGCTACTCTATTCCTGGAATTAGCCATCCCCTTCTTTGACTATTCGACCTGCTCCTCGAAGCAAGGAAGGGAATGAAGATGGCATTGAATGCCCTTTCCGCAAGAAGGATAGGAGTTGGCTTACCGCATCTACCTTCTCATCGACCGGGGACACCTGGCACTGACCCATTCCTGTCTTCTGAGAAGGTTGAAGAAGTCAACCCAGAGGTTCGTGCTCACTTGCGTATTTTGGGTCAAAGTTTGACCACGTACTGTATTTGACAAGCAAAATGTGAATGCATGTCACCAAAAATTGTATCGTTTGGTTCGTATCTGAATGTACTTTCAAATTATATTATTTTGCAACGTATAACATATATTTTATGTGCGAAAATCATGGTCAATTATGATCCGGAATAAAAGGGAGACTAGTTAATGTGGGGTCACTTTCTTAATTGAAGGGTAAATTGATTTTGATTTTGATCCAGTCACAGCGCGCCAGCCCTCTTGTCCAATCCTAAATCGCTGTCGCACGCTCCTCTCCCTCTTCTCCATTGCAAAACCACCTCCTCTCCTCTCCATCATCTCCATTCCAAAACCACAGTCTCGCCTCTCCCTCTTCTGATCTTCTCCATTGCAAAACCACCTCCTCTCCTCTCCATCATCTCCATTCCAAAACCACCGTCTCGCCTCTCCCTCTTCTCTATTGCAAGACCACCTTCTCTCCTCCCATCTTCCAAAGCTAGCACCGGACCACTCAGAAGGACATCTATGGAGAGGATGCAGCAGCGAATCAGGAAGATCGCCGGCGGCAACCAGGCAAAGTTAGCCAGGTTGAAGGAGATCCTTACTTGGTTTGACAATGAGTGGGAGATTTCGAGGACGGTGTGAGCCATGTGGCAATGTATGCGAAAGAGCAAGACGGCGATGATGAGGGCGGCGATGTACATGTACTCCTCGGAGGCAGTCATGCCGCAGTCCTCCGAGTTCATTGAGTATATCCTCTGGGCGATGGAGCAGAGAGATTCGCCCGAGGCGACAGTCAGGCGGAGGTGGTGGGCGTACAGGTCGAAGGTCGAGCACCCAGAGGATAATGAATCGATCGAGTATGGTGTGCCGTTCATGAGGGTGCAGAGCCAGCCATAGCCACAGGAGTATTCGTTCTCCCACCGCAAGAGGAGGCTGGATGGCGCGATGTCGCTTCCCCGCCATTCTCCACGGTTCCCTCGACGCTCGCCTCATTTCAACGACGGCGGTAGATTTTAAGGTAAGCTTCGCACTAACCTAATCTTCCACCTGCTCATGCTTACAATCAGTGTGACAGCTAATGAAAATCATGCTTACAATCAGTCTCCGAGTACTACGCCAATCACCCTAAAATAGCTCTGGACCTTTGGGTCAAAGTTGTGACACAGTGTACAAATAAAGAAAAATAGATTGGTGCTTCTTTCAGAAAAGAGTACTCCCTAGAAAACTGCCAATATAAGCTACTAGTATTTGGTTAGAGGATTTGCTACCAAGAAAGATCCGTCCACAGAGAGCGCCACACAACCCACTGGTGATGGAGGATGCCAATGCATGCATGCAACATGGTTGGTGTCGGTAATTTTTACTTGGCACATCTCGCACTCTGCATATATGCCGGTTCCATACGTACATTTGTGCAGTTCCACCAAAATGCAGCTGAATAACCCTGTTTGCACAGATAATGAAAAAGCGTGATTACATTATAGTGGCACTAGTTGATGAAACACACAAAATAAATAGAAGAAAATATTGCGATAGTATCATAGTATGCCATGCTGCGAGGGCGAGATGGGCCCTGCGACGCCTCATATGGTACGCCTCAGACTAGACATCGTCCCAAGTCTCCCAGATACACCTTCTGCCAGTGATGAACATCCGTGTACAGCGGTAGTACAAGGAGGCGCCTTGAGACATTCAAATCTCTATTTTGTATAGATAAACTAAAATTAAGCACCCCAGTTTGCAGAAACGCTTAAACATTAACAATGGGACTAGTTGATGAAACATACATTAACAAAGAGAAGCACTTTCTTTATCTACATTGGAAATGAAATGATAGAGAGGACACTCGCTCTATTTTAACTGTATTATTACTTCATTTTATCAGTGACACTAGGGTCTAGCAGGTGGCAAATGAGGTGTACCGTGCGTCGCAAGGATGGAGGTCAGGGGTGCTTAGACTGGGATGTTGAAGCTGGCTCTTTCAGTCACCAACATGCATGATTCAATTCATGGGACCTTATGGTGCAATTCACCTAAAATGAAGCAATATCTCGTGAGCTAGCAACTTCTTCAATTTTTTTAAGAAAAGGGCTCCAGCCCCGGTTCCATTTCCATCAGAAAACGAAACCCACAGAGCTTCTTATTCATTAGTTGCAACAAAATTGAGCAACATCAAGGTTGGTTGTGAAGCTCCTGGAATGCTCAACTATAATTTGGATATCATTTGTGCAGTTCAACTAAGATCGAGCATGAAATGTATATCTCTGTTTGCACAAAAAAGGTGGAAAGGAGGGTGACTAACAAGTGATGGAACATGCATCAAATGAAAAGAAGCATGTTCCTTATCTGAATGACAATCCTACAAGGACAGTAGCAATTTCTAAAGCAGTGGCATTGCTAGATATTAGTGTGGGAATTAGGATTAACTATGACAACCGTTAAATACGACATTACTTTGGGCAAGGGAGAGTAGGCGGACCAGGACAGTTGCATTTCTAACGAAAAGAACCAACTTATCTTAATGGGAAATTTAGTAGGACATGTAAAAAAGTGCCATTGATTCATATTACTGGAGGCATTACATTGGAAACAACATTGGTTTAACGTGTCCTTACTTTTAACAGTGCGACTGCTACATTTTACCAGTGGCATTACATAAGAGTGGCTCGGGGCAACAAACGTCAGAACAGGATATCTGGGTTGGTTCCATTTTTGTTCGGTATAGCCACCTTATACTGTGTGAGGCTAGCAAATGTAGTGTTGGACTTACTCTGTTGACTTGTCCCCTAGTCCCCACTTTCTTTCCTTTTTGAACCAATAGATCGGGTTTATATTGAGTTTGTACTGCGTTTCCCTTTATTTCCCTATTAGACCTAGAGACCAGTTGGATAGCCAGTCTCTGCTACTTTTCGTCCCCATTATTTCCTCTTTCGACAAGTCCTAGATTCAGGTAACAAATCCTCCCCCACCCCCACCCCCTTTCTTCCTTGTTTGAACCAAGTACTACTAGATTCGAGTGCATCAACTAGTTTTACCTCTTAAACGTAAAAAAATAGGTGGTTTTCGAACAGCCGATCGATCCTATCTATGAGGGGGCCTGAGAAATAGTAAAAGATACAAATGCAGCGACGTCAGGAGCTCGGGAAGTAGAGCAAGGCCGGTTTCAAAGGAAGTTATACCTGATGGTCGCC
>NC_041385.1:62154110-62163076 GCF_002162155.2 Triticum dicoccoides
AGAGAGAGAGAGAGAGAGAGAGAGAGAGAGAGAGAGAGAGAGAGAGAGAGAGAGAGAGAGAGAGAGAGAGAAAGAGAGTGGCCACCACTGTCGTGTTTAGATCTGGAGAGGCCGAGACAGTGTGAAGAGAGCAACACTAGCAAGCAAGCACGGAGGCTCCTGCCTATATAGTGGAGTAGTACTAGTTTTCTTTTGTCTACCGAAGCCGGCTTGACCTCGTCAATGACTGTCGAGAAGTCTTCATGCACGTGGCCCGGAGGCGCAGTTGTCATCATTTTGATCTGAAGCGCCGGATTATAACATATAACACGAAAAAATGCCACATGACAAGAAATCATAACCTCACTGCCCAAAGGAGACAACATGAATCCCGACGGACAAACTAGACGAGGAACAAAGCTCAAATTAAAGATAAACTCATAGAAAAGGGGTCTGTCGATAGATGTCCTAATTAACATAGCCGACTTGACCTAGATGGCAGCCGAGTAGTCTCCGTGCATGTGCCCCCAATGACTAGCCCAACTCAATTATCGCTGTTTAACCCTCGTAGTGATCCGAAGCACATGACACCTAATTTTGCGAGATGACAAGAAACCTTTTTTTAGATTTCTCACCACAACTACAACCATGTACAACACAGCCTGCACGATATGTAGACGATAGCCAATCCAGACGTGTCTACTAGAGTCTGGTCACATGCATGGACGAACTGATCTTCCGTGTCTTGCAGGGATCGTCCAGGCACCAACATAGTACAACACTTATCTAGTACTATCACTCGTCTCCCTCTTCTATTAAGTCACCCGACTTGCGGGGCCGGGGAGTGTGCCTATGGTCGGTTCTCAATTGCGGTCCCACATGTGTGTGCAAACGCAATATGACGCGCGTTCCATTCGGAGAGCAGCGTGCCAGACCGACCGACAGACCGTCTGGGGTGCGACGCGAACGCGACGGACATGCTGTATTCTCCGTACATGTGTACCGTCGTTTTCTAGAGGCTTTGCTCCATGGCACAATCCATAGATACAAAATTAGTATACTGTACTATTTAAAAGTCGAGGGCGGGGCTTTTCCTGCGCGATAGGCAGGGCAGTTCCGCCTAGTCGGTTCGACAGAGACGCGAGAAGACGAGGGAGTAGCCTGCTGCAAATGTAGGGTTGTGTGATTTGATAGCAAGTTACTGCCTGACAGGTGGGGCCACGTGATTTGACTTGCCATTATCATTTTAACTACGGCGCTACGACCGGCGTGAGTCTCCCGATTCCTGACCACCTCCATACAGGTGCCTCTCCCAATGCTCCACCATGTAGTAGAGGCTGGCTCTTGCATGAGAGCCCACTTCTCCACTTTTCCCTTGCCTCTCTTTCCTCCACATATGCAAAAATGCCATGTAAAGCGCACTATTGTACTTAGGTTGGTCGTAATGGAGAGTATCATATACTAGTATCATGCATATGATACTTTTGTATGATACAACATCCGTAATGCATAGTATCATGTGTTGGTATCATAGGATAGTTTATTTATTGTCATGCATGACACATATTAGCACATCATTTAATATGATACAGTATCATATTATGATCCTCAACTCTCTCTTTTCTTCATTTAATTCGACGTCACCTCATCAAGATTGCATAGTTGGCATGCATGATACTACCTATGATACTCCCATTATAAGAAGCCTTACTTTCTCCTACATGTGCTAAGCTTGCCACATAGGCATAAAGACTGATGTGGCAAGTTAATCAAGAAGAGAGAGACTAGTTTGGTGACACAAGGAAGAAACAGTGCTAAGTGCGTGTACCTAGGTGAAAAGACAATTTTGAGTCGATAGCTAATTGAATGAAGCAAACTTAGCAACAAAAAACTAATAAGCACACCATTTCATTGGAAGAGGTGTCACTCCTTGGCAAATGCAATAAATACTAGTACTCCCTGTGTCCCATAATATAACAACATTTTTGGCACTACACTAGTGTCAAAAACGTTCTTATATTATGGGACGGACGGAGTACGAAGAAAGAGATAGAGAGAAGTAAAAAAATACTTATAGCCAACCTTATAGCTAACCTTGTTGTAGTATGAGTGACTAAGTGATGACTATGTATGACATGCCAACATCAGATAGCCTAACGCACCGTGTTAAATCTCCAAGGGCGCGATCGTGCGAGCGACATGACGGTCGTGGTAGGCGTGACCATGATACGGGCTGCTGGCAGCCCTTGGATCTGAGATCAAACGGTCACATGCTAAGTTGCTGAAAATTTGCAGAATAACCCTCCAGGATAGGATATTCACCCATAGGTCTAGAATCAAGCCATGCAACCGTTCGATCTCAGATCCAAGGGCTCTCGGAAGCCCATATCATGGGAGAATGGAAAGCCACTACCCTGTCGTTCGCACGCTGGCAGTTCGCTCCTACTCATCCCCGCACGTCCTTTAATACTATGGCAGTTCGCTCCTAGTCGTCCCGTCCTTTCACATTATGGCAGTTCCACTAATCCTAACCCTCCTCCCAAATCCATGGCGTCCCAAATCTCCATGATCGGCAGTGAGTACAAGGTTAGAACCATCATCGGCGATGAGTTCGACGTCATCTACACCCGTTCTTCCGCGACGGTGAAAGGATGCCTTTCTCGCTTTAGACGCATGTTCGAAAACTCAGATAATGAGTGGGTCGCTGGACTAGATGTTGAGTACACCACAGTCCTGGGACGAGAGAAGGATCTAAAGGATGAAGAGAGGAAGAAGCCCGCCGTGATCCAGGTTTGCGTGCATGACTTATGCTTGGTCTACCACATATGACATGCCGACGTTGAATGCATGGATTTTAAGGACTTCCTCGAGAGCAACCTAGTCAAAATTCATTACTATAGACTTTAGTAATGACAAAGAAGTCCTGGGTCGGATAGGCCTCGTTGTAGGCAACCCCTTCGACCTCTAGAAGAATCGGCTGGTGTCCTCTCGTCAGCCTTCAATGCTGACCCTGGCAGGAGCCATGGTTCATCCTTCGTACGGTAAACTGGAGAAACCTCCATACACATTTCATCGTTATGCATGGCAGCGGAATGTACTAGAGATAGACCACATCCACTATGCTGCAAGGATGGCTACCTTTGTTTCAATATCTACAAGGGTTGGATGAAGAGCAATAGCCAAGTGTGCGGTTCAAGCAAAGAAGTATCAGGCAAGAGGAAGAGGGACAAGGACGAAGTCGAGGACGTGGACGAGGACTCCAAGTAAGGTGGCAGTGTCGTTGCTCATGGTGGTTCTAATGCAGTGTCTACCGGAATAGTTGGAAAGTTTAATTTCAGGTGTGCTTAATTTAATTTGAGGGGTGTGTTGTGCTAAGCCCCCAGCAGAACTATGTTATGTTTCTTCTCGTTACTTTAACTCTTCAGTACGTACATACTAGTATTTCTTACATTTCATCTTTTAGTTGGTATAGTACTACCACTTGTTTCTTCACATTATATACGTACAATATATATGGACAACATCATATAGCCAGCAGTTTAGTTGTCAAAGAATTTCAGGGTGCTTACTTTTGTCAAAGAATTCCAAGATGCTTAGTTTTATTTGAGGGGTGGGTTGTGCTGGACACCACTATTGTGACTAGCCTTTTTAATAGTACTATATGCATAATTTGGCAACGAGCGCTCTCTATATGTACCACCTTTTTTTAATTTCAAGTTTTGCTCCATGGCGCAATCCATCGATACTACTACTGTACAAAAGTATACATTTTTTAAAAGGCTAGAGGGCAGGGCAGTCTAGCTTGGTCGGCTTCACGAGAGGCGAGGGCCTTTGTGATTTGACGGCTCATTACTGCTGCAAGGCGAGGCCTTGTGATTTAACTGCTCGTATAAATGCACCGACGACCTAAGGAGGAGCAAAGAACTGTGCGGTATACTCAAGTTTTCCACTAGAGTAGTACTACACCGGAGGAGCACGAAACACGGCAGCCCAGTGCCATATGGCGATAAAAAATGATCTAATTTGCTAGTCATCTCATTGTTAGCATTGTTCTATTCATTCCCTCAAAAAAAGCATTGTTCTATTCATGCCTAGCAGAGAACATGACACGTGCGGCGAAACACCCGAAGCAAAAGATGAAACACAGGAGCAAAAGAAGAAAGAAGATTATCACCCCAAATGATCTAATTCGCCGCGGAGTCGTAACTGCTTCTTCATTGCCTCCACGACCTCCACCTCCTTGCGCGTCTCCTCCGCCATCTTCTTCATTCTGTCCATGACGCGGGATTTCTCGACGCGAGCCTTCATCATTTGTTCCACGAACGCATTATGTACCTTGACACCAGCCGGGTGCTTGATGTGGAGCTTCGCCAACTCCTCCTTCTGTTCCATGACGAGGGCCTGCAGCATCTTCGTTGAGGAACTACTATTCTCATGCAGCTTCTTCCAGCCTGCGTTATTCTCCTTCAACAGGTCGATCTCGTGGCAGAGCTTCGCCTTGTCCTCCTGAAGTCGCAGGATTTCACCGGTCGCCTTCTTCTCCGAGGCAATGCTCTTCTTCAGCAGCATCACCAAGCCGGCGGTCAACTCCCCCTGCTTATTGAGCTTAGTGGGCATGTCGTCGAGGCTCTCCTTCAGCAGCTCCACCAAGCCTTGGATGAACTCCTTCTGCTTATTGAGGTGCTTATTGAGCTGATCGGGCATGCCGTCGAGGGATAACGACTCCAGCGCCGCCGACTCGGCATGTTCGCCTCCGCGGCAAGGCACTCCTGGGAGCCATCGCCTGCCCGTGAGAGATCTTTCGAGGTCTCTGCGTGGCGGCGAGCCCTCTTTTTTTTCCGCAGCCTTGGTTGCCACTCCCTTGTTACGAGTAGTTCTCGACCTAGAGCTCTGCTCACCGGCCATGGCAAGGACGGACGAAGAAGAATCACTTATGAGGAGGAAAGGTAGAGTAATTTTCGGTCAGGTAGTTCCCCTTTTTATAACCTAAGTACTAGCACTAGTACCAATACCTGCATAGTGGGAACACGTTCAGGTTTGGTACGTACTAGTAGATGTGAGCAGGCTTTCGAATGTGATGGGAACAAGGTAAAGATTAATTGATGGTTTTGGTTTCGAGGCCCGAAACGGCTCCCGATGAGTTTAGCAGAACATAAATTTCAAGTAGACTACACTGCTCAAATGCATAAATATTATGTTACTGTCAAAAATTGGCACAAAATACGAAGGAGGCCAATGGAAGTACTACTAGCAACCCATGATTTAACTACTCGCTTGCGCGCAGTGGAGTAATAATGTCTTTCTTCCACCCCCCACGTCCACTCAATTTGCATGCGCTGTATTAATTGACCATCAATGAAGTGAACGACTTTACACGCGTCAAATTATCACATAGGGTGGATCTTGGTACAAAATTGTGTCCGCTCGTGTACCCGCGTGTGCGTGCGAGGGAATGAGTGCGTGCGTGGCGTGCGTGCACATCTTCGCTTCATGCATGTACCGCCAGTATGGCTCAGGGAGGACGACTACATTCTTATGGAACGAGCAGCATGTCACTGTGATCAATCCACGCAAGGAGGTCGCAACAACGCCTCCACATGTGCCACGTGGCTTCATGAACTGTAAGAGAGACACTGTGTAGCGTGCCATTGGTATTCTAATTTACGTGTTTTGCACATACTCAAAGTACTAGTAATTTACACGTGCATTGCACGCATCAGATTTTGCAACCAAATTACGAGTAAATACCACACTATAGCATGTAAGCTCTTAGTCA
Organism: Triticum dicoccoides; assembly: GCF_002162155.2. Taxonomy (NCBI): domain Eukaryota; kingdom Viridiplantae; phylum Streptophyta; class Magnoliopsida; order Poales; family Poaceae; genus Triticum; species Triticum dicoccoides. Next base: position 62,159,866 of record NC_041385.1, read on the forward strand.
TATGTGCGTGATGTAGCCCTTCGTTTAATTCTTATAGCTCATCTCATTCAAAATCAAATTAGTTTTTATAAAAAAGCTAAGAACGCGTGAATAGGAAAAACATGGGATTATAGTGGAATGTCGTATTGAATCCTACAGGATTGTACAAGTGTTTGATTGTGCATAGAAAAAACGCAGAATTCTTTCAAAGAGGTTTGAGTGGATGGGATGTTTCCTATGAAATCTAGTGCAAATGAATCATATGGAAAAATTCCTATGGTTTACAATCCTACGAATCAAACAACCAAGATAGGAAAAATTCCTAATGATTAGAATCCTCCAAAATTCCTTTGAGAATCCTTTGAATCAAAGAAGCCCTTAATCTATTTTATGATTCATGGAATTGTGCATTGTAAAGCATAAAGTAAAAACAAATAATGGCAATTCAACTAGAAAAAAAAATTGGGCAGTTATGATACGGAAGATTCTAGAACAAAAGAGAACCACTGTTGTTTTGAGGTTTGTGCATTATGCTTAAGTTCAACCATGGAGTCTGCTAGATTGTACATGTGGCAAAATCCAGTGGGGGGCTAGAAGATGGTGCGAGGGGACGAGTGGAGGGAGACTATGAAGGAATGCACAAGTGCGAGATCGATATTTAGAGAGAGGGGGCGGAGAACTTGTACTATTGCACGCAGTGGCGGAGCCATGAAAAATAAATGAGCTAGGGGGACAAGCATTGCTAATCCTTTACGAGGAGGGTCAATTCATGAACTTAAACCATTTTTAGCAGCAATTGTCTAATGATCACATTCATATTAGCCTCGATATATAGTGATGTTAGGGGGGGCAGGGCCCTTATTGCCCCTATCTTCGCCATTGTGCGCGCGTCTGAGAGATGAAGCGGAAGGCATGGATGATGAGAGGGGGACGTTGGATATATAATTAATGTGGGTGTATTAGCTATATATGTTAATCCTATATAGAGGGGTATAGATTGATCGATGTGAACGTGGGAAAAAGGGTGAGACCTCACTGGATATATCGATTGATCGGTTTGTGTGGAAAACTATGAAAGACCTAGCTATATACACACATACATAGAGGAACATCGATTGTTGCGCATGCACGTGTGAGAGATAAAGAATGCCCGATATGATGGAGAGGGGGATGTGTGTGGGTGTGTGCCTTCATGGGAGACCGACCTGAAGAAAAATATTGCATGTGTGCGATGGATAATGTCGACTGGTAGTGTGTGTGCATGCATGCATGAGAGAAAGTTAGTGGTACAATTATAAAGAGAAGACGACTGTGTGGGTGTAAAATACTAGGTGAGGTCATAATCAATGTAAAGTTGAATTCAAATATTTGAATAAGAGATCCTGATGTTTGAAACCCATGCATGCATGAATATAACGAAGATCTGCGCGGTGTGGTTTGGAAACGAGCATGTTATAATGTATACACATTGAACAAGGTCAGACTGATTTGAATTTGAGATACCGATGGCAGACATCATTTGGCCATGTCGCATCCGTGCATGGACACACTATTCTAATTGGAGATGATGGGTGGCTTTCACATCACATATCTATATCTATACCCCTATATATATTATATATTATATTTTTTTATATTGTGTGTGGGTAACTTTAACTTTGAAAGATGGTCGTTTGATGAGGCGAATCCGATGGTCCAAAGATGGCAAATTTGAGCACTACTGGCCATTGGATATCATCTAGATTCCACCAGATTTCGCCACATGTATAATCTAGGAGACTCCATGGTTGAACTTAAGCATAATGCACAAACATCAAAACACAAGCACTTCTTTGTTCTAGAATCTTCCGTATCTGAATTGCCCAAATGTTTTTCTATATGATTTCCCATTATTTGTTTTTACTTTATGTCTTACAACGCACAATTCCATGAATCTTAAAATAGATTAGCTTTCTTACAAAAACTAGATGATTTTGAATGAAATGAACTATAAGAATTAAACGAACATCTACATCATGCATATATGACTCAAAGCTTACATGCTATAATGTGGTATTTATTCATAATTTGGTCGCCAAATCTCATGCGTGCAATACATGTGTACCTTACTCTAGTCTAAATGGTGTTTGTGTGTGTGTTGTGTGTGTTGAGGTGTAAATTGTATTTTTTTGGTACATGTTAAGCTTGTTCTTCCGAAATTTCAAGCCGCGCCTTGTTATGCCGAAAATTCAAGCTAGCGTCTCTGTCTATCATGCGGAAACTCCCGCCTCTTCAACCCGCGCCTTGTTAGCCCAAAATATTTAAAATATATCTTTGTCTCGTTGTGCTCCGAAAACTCCCTCCATCTCAACCCACGCCTTGCTATTTTGAAATTACAATGCGCGCGAAAACTCCCACCTCCTGTGAAATCCCGACACGCGAAATGACCGTAGTACCCCTGAACCGAAAGAACCGCCTCAAATCGGTGGGGGTACTTTCGTAACTTACCCCACATTTCGAACAAGCGCGTCCCTAAGCCATGTTTCCCCACTGCCATCCCATCCGCCCACCGATTCATACACTAAGGTCGCAAAAACCCGCGACGAAACCCCACACCCTACTCCGTCCGCCACCCAGCCGAAGCCTCTTCCCCGATGACGTCGTCCACAGCAACACCTCGACGTCCCTCATCCACCATACCGGATGAGGATCCTTCGTCGACCTCGTCGTCCCACTGGTTCAGCCACCCCGACGTTCCCCTCGTCTTTCACGCCACCTCCATTCCCACACCGTTGTCTTCACCTGCACCACCGGAAGAGCATCATCATCACCGTTTCCTCGGATGAAGCTGCGGCCTAATCGGCGCCACCAAAGAGGCTGTACACTAATCGCCGCATTTTCTTCTTGATTCTATCTCACAGTGCTGCCGGCGCTCGATCCCGAGCCGACACGGCGTGGCTCCATCCACGGCGGCGTCGTCGGCCACTTCCTCCACGGCGTCGCTCCCTCGGTGGCGACGTCCACATCAGTAGGAGCTGTTGCTGCTTTAGCTCTCGCTCTCGCTGCTGCTCTGCTCTTGCTCTCGGTCCCCTGCCTGGTCTGCTCTTGCTATTGCTCTTGCTCGCGCTACTGCTCTCGCTCTTGCTCTTGCTTGTGATGCTGCTCCGATTTAGCTACACTTCAGTTGACTGAATCGACTTTTGGGTCAGTCGATTTTCAGGGGGGGGGCTCGCCGGGTGAAGGAAGAACCAGC
>NC_041385.1:62163387-62222809 GCF_002162155.2 Triticum dicoccoides
AGGGGGGCTCGCCAGAGAGGTACCCCACTATCTATCTTAGGGTTCAGGGTGGGGGCGGTGGTCGCCGGCGGTGGCGGGGCGGTGGCGTGGGGATCGCCGGAGAAAAAGCTCGGCATGGGGGGCCTAGAGGGATGGCCGGGGCGGCGGTGGACCGGCGGTGGGGAGTGTTTTCGGGGCGGGCGGGGCGGCGCACCACCGGCCGCGGGCGGCGGGGGGCTGCTGTTTGGCCGGTGGTGGCTGGCGGCTCAGGAGGGTGGAGGTTGAAGATGAACCACAGGCCCTTGATTTCGTATCCAACGGCTGCAAAATCGACTGACCAGAGATGAAAAAGTCAGTCGACCGACGTGTAGCCTCACCTTGCTAGTGCGTTCAGTTTCTACAGCAAAATTCAGTTTCACAGTTAAGTTCACTTTCGACAGTTAAATTCAGTTTTGACAGTTAAGTTCAGAGATGAGCAGCTGATGTATTTTACATCTAGCACTTTGTGGTTATGTATTTTACGTCATGTATTGGAGATGCTATTAGAAGTCCACTCAGGTTAACCTTGTCTCTCTTTTCCTGCTTCAGCCTCGGCGTCGTACAACTCACCGGAGCTGCTCCAACGACGAAACCCTCCATCACAGCGGAGCAGTACCTCGGGCTCCATCTCCAGACGCCTAAGATCTTCTTCCCCTCCTCTGATAGCCAAGTCAGCCGGAGCATCCTCATCGGCCAACCCAATCACGCTGAGATCGACATGGCTTCGCCAAAGAGGTTGTACACTTGTTGCATCTCTTTTTTACTCTACATGTTATATATATTGTCCACTGAGCACTCGTAGTAACGGGAAATACGATTATTTTATCCTACTATATGACAAGCAGTGAGGTACCAAGCACCTTAGCTATCCGTGATGGACTCTCTTGAATGCCATCATTATTTATCTCTGCGCGTTTGAGCTGTGCATTTGTCAATGGGCCTGGGAGTTGAGCTAGTATGGCAGTGGCCTGGGTCCAAAGTAATAGAAGTAGCACAAAAACATTTTTTTAGTGTAGGATTTTCCTTGCTCAAGCCCGCCTACTAGAATCGCCAGTGCTTGAAAGGAAAAGTGAATGAAAAACATAGGACTTGGAAAGTTTCCTATGGTACTACTTTTCATGAATTTGGTGCAAAGGAATGGAGCAAAGGAAAATTGTAGGATTTGTTCCTTTAGTGTCTCCTTGAAAGAAAAACCGTAGGAATTCAAATTTCCACTTGTCCTCCTTTTCATATTCCTATTCATCAAGCACAAGACTAAGAGATAGTAGCATAATAGCATTATAACCGTACATTTTCTTGTGGTTTGACTTAATCTCACCATGCTTTTCTGCATCATGTGATCTTCCAATTGTTGTGAATCAAACACCCAGATTGGCAGAAATCCTGTGTTTTTAAATTCTCGTTTTGCACGTGCATTCCTATCCTATTCCTGTCTATTTCCTATCCCTGCATTGTTAGAATCCTCAAATTCAAACAAGCCCTTACTCAATTACTTCTGTTATAGATATGTGTCAAAGAAAACCTTGTGTGGTTTGTCCTGCTCCTGCGGCGCTATGTTCCACCCCAGCTCAGCTGCTCCAACGACGGAAGGGTTCACCACAACAGAGATCCGCTCTCCAGACTGTCTTTAGCCGCCTCAGATCTTCTACTTCCCCGCCGCCGGCAGCCACGACAACTACATTACCATCATCAACCGAGCAGATGACCTTGAGGACTACATGGGTCCGCAAGAGAGGTCGCACTCTTCCGTGTCTACTTACGTTATGCGTCGCTTAACATGATGACATGCTACATTATCGTTGTGTTCACCTATTAGACTCCGAGTCAGGTCCAAACTAATGCTGAAACTTGAGTTTTTAAATGGTTGTGGGGTACATATTGGGGCAGCAATCAGTACTATATGTCTACTATCTGGTTAATCTCCGGTGTCTACTATGAGTTTCATGTTGGGTGCAAACAAACATTAAAGGAGCCATTATCTATATTTTTTAACTAAAGCTATTATCTGCCTGCTATCATTGGTTTTGGGTCTATCCACAGTTTGCTACCATCACTCTGGATTTGTGCATGCACTCCTTACATAATCTCACTATGTTTTATTCCTATGCATACCAGTTATTGTACACAATGGAACTGATCATGTAGAGCAAAAGAGACGAGCCTTGTGTGGCAATAAAATTTCATGCAGACGTCGTTCTATGGTGGGCGCAAAGGCAGCCCCCCTTCCACCCATTTTGGATCGTAATCAAGAGGAAGGTAAATGTTCTGAGGGGGATTCAGAAGGAGAAGAACACTCCTATTTACCCCATGAGGTCTTCGCTCTAACTTGGCATGCTGATGTTGGTAATATCATGCATATGGTGCCTTGCATTGCTTACTGTATACATTAAGGATGTCATCTGCTTAGTTTAGACATGCTTTATGTCAATGCCATCTGTTTAGTTTCTTTATCATATATGCGAATCATGCAATGCCATCTTGTTTAGTCAGGCATCATATATGTGAATTTTGCAATGCCACCCTGGTTAGCCAGTCATCTTATATGTGAATTATATCATGCCATCATTTTTTTATTACGTGTTAAATTTGTCAACAATTTTAGTACATTCAATCACTCTTCCTGTGCATCAGCCATTCGGCACGATCATGGAAAAATCTGGAGTGGAAACAAGGTCTTCAGAGCGGACAATGCTATCTGACGAAGCGCATGTCTTGCTGGTTACCGATAGCTCCTCAGAGGAGGATTCAGAGACAGATGACCAGTCATATCCCCCCCTCCGAGGTGCATGCTCTAACTTGGCAGGGTTGTGTTGCTCATATCGTGCATATGGTATCTTGCATTGCTATGTCATTTGCTTAGTTTAGACATGCTTTGTGTGAATGCCACCTGCTATGTCATATATTTGAATTATGTCATGCCATGATGTTTACATAGACAGCATGTATCTGAATTATGGCATGCCAACCCATTTTCTAAAGACATAATATAGTTATATCATCTCATCCTGTTTACATAGTCATCATATTTTGAATTATGTCATTCTATCCGTGAATTATATCATGCCATCATGTTTCCATCGACGGCATGTTTGTGATTTATGGCATGCCAACCACTTTAATAGACACATCGTATAGTTATATCATGTCATCCTGTTTACATAGTCATCATATTTTGAAGTATGTCATTCTATCCTGTTTAGTTAGCCATCATACATGTGAAATTGTGTCATGCTATCCTGTTTAATTAGCCATCATATATGTGAAATTATGTCCTGCTATTCTGTTTGGTTAGACAACATAAATGTGAATTATTTCATGCCCTGTTTTCTTCCCTACTATCCATTGCACCTGTCTATCTTACAATGTATGTACATTCAATTACTTTTCTTATTTATCAGCCATTTCAATTCGAGGGAGTGATGGCAGTATCTGTGGGAGTAAAACACGGTCTTCAGAAAAGATCGTGCTACGTGTCGATGCAGATAGAACCACGGTTGCACTTGCCCAAGAACCAGCCCCACCACACATAACCCACACTCATGCAGATTGTACCCCTACCCAGTTGGACGGAGAACCAGCTACACCCCTTCTAACCCCAACCCCAGCAGATAGACACCCAGTTCCCATTGACACAACACCATCTCCACCACAGAGCACCCAAACATGAGCAGTTAGTAAGGCAACTGCATTGCCCAAAGCACGAGGACCACCACTCCGAACCCCAAGTCAACGCTTGAAGTAGAAGAAGAATTGTTCTCAGGTCAGGTTCCGTAGCTATGGTTCATACTACTTTGCTCTTGCATCACTGTATTTACTCATACCGACTAATTTCAAATTTGAAGGATGCAATTGAAACTCCAATGATGCAACAGGTATGTTTTAAACCTGTTTCTTCAATGTGTTTGGCTGTTTGCTATTGTAACTTGCTCTATGTTGATTTCAGTTTCAATTGAATAAACAGTTATGTTCTCATTCCATGCACATTACAAGTGTTGTTATTGCTATGTAGTTTCCCACACTTATATTCTGTCTATGCTGCTTTGTCTTAAATAGATATGATTCGAACTGTATCTATCTTGATTTGGCCATACTACATAGATATATGTTTGTTTCATGTTGTTATCCTGTCCACCTTACTACTGAACTGGTTTACCAAAATGAGTTTCATATACTACATTGTAAACCTGTGATGTGTTTGTTTGTTTCTCTTTTAGAACGCGGATAAAATATTGGAGAAGAGTACCCCGTTATGCAATGGTAAAGGAAGTAATGCAGATAAGGTTCAAGATAGTGAGACATCCCTGTTGGTCTCCAAGAAAGCTGGTAAAAACTATATTGAAGACAATGAGACAACCCCAAAGTCCTGTCTTGATGTAGTGTTCGAGTTACTGACTACTACTACTGGCACCAGCTCTTCGAACTCGTCGCCTGAATCAGTTCGGCTTCTTGAGTCTCAACTTCAAGTTGAAAGACATCGATCAGATGTTATGCGACAGGAAGCCGAAGGACTGAGGAAGTCCCTGCAGAATTCAGATGCATACTTTCTTATGGGTACCCAGGATATTGTTTCTTGAGCACCAAACAAGAGAAAGTTAATAAGCTTGCTAAGCATCTTGCCAGCATTATGGGTATTTTTTCTTGAGCTCTCCTGAAGCGGTTCCAGTTCTGGACTTGTTTTGCTGCGGCGTTTATATGCTGTTGTGTTCCCTATATTTGCACTGGTGGCGAACTTTGATGCCCAGTGGATGTAATATGTGTAATAGCCGTGATAGCCTAGCGTAAGTTGCTTGCTTATTTATTTCCTTATTGTCTTGTTTATTTCTTTGCTTGTAGTTAGTGCACTTCTTTTTCCGCGGTTTGCTAGTGGCTGCAATAACATATTTTTTAAAACTAGGCCACAATAACCATGGGCTAATATTTACTGTAGTGACACTGGGCCTCCTACGGGTCGTAGAAACAGTGGGCCTTCTATGGGCCGTAGAAACAATGGGCCTTCTATGGGCCGTAGAAATAATGGGCCTTCTACGGGTCGTAGAAACAATGGGCCTTATACGGGCCGTATCATCAATGAGCCATATACGGGCCGTATGATCGATTGGCCAAACATGGGCCAATAACAGACCGCATTACGGCTGTAAATGGGCTAGAGTTGGAATCGTCCGTTCATGGGCCGACCATAACAGGCCATCGTTAATAGGTCGTATTTGATAACACTATGAAAACGTCCCAACGAATTAACGGACCACAAACGGCCCGACTGTAACCACGGGCTGAATTTGGCCCACAAGAAGAAAATGACAGTAACGGGCCGTAAGTAAACGAATGCTGGAAATGAGCCCAAGAATAAATGGGCTCTGAGAAGGCCAAAAGATAACATGGGCTAGAAACGGCCCAACGGAATAACAGGCCGTTAATGGGTATAAAGTGATACACTGTTCATTACAGGCCAGTTTCACCACGGGCCGTTAATGGGTGTAAAGTGATACACTGTTCATTACGGGTCAGTTTCCCCACGGGCTGTTAATGGGCCAAGAGTTACAAAGGGCCTCATATGGGCCGAAAAGACGTCATGGGCCATACATGGGCCAAAAGTGAAAATGGGCTGGAATCATATTGGATGGCCCAGATGATGCTACTAGGCCTAATTCGAATAGGGCGTAACGGGCCTTTGGTTAGCGGGTTGTAAATGGGCTATATGCGAACATGCCGTTAACAGAATTTCCATGGGCCAGCCCGCCGCCTTTTGACCAAGTCAAACGGGCTGACCTTTTCACAGGAATGGGCCTCTGTTGGGCCATGCCACGTGTCGACATATCATAGGCGCCTTCTGTCCAATGAGTGGATGACATCTGTCCCAACGATGAGCCTACATGTGTTTCCTCCAGCCAATGATGATTTTACACGTGGAAAATCCCCATTAGTCGGGGCTGTTAATGGGTTATCGGATCCAAAACCCGACCCGCTAGCTTAACGGCGTTCCATTATGATGGATGCCACGTGTCGGTCACCCTTGATGAAAGCACTTCTGTGACGCGCAAATTATCGTCATGGAAGTGGACACTTCCGTGATGATAATTTTGGTGATGTCATGGAACACATCTACGACAGCACGGGTATGGCTATCTTGATTCTGTCATCAAATTGTCATGGATGTACATGCATGACAAAAAATGCGACCTACTGTGACAAACACGTATCATCACGGAAGTGTATTTTTTTGTAGTGCCCATAGCACGGAATCGGGGGCGTACCTGTCGTCGTAGTACAGGTTATCGGAAGGAGGCGGCGGCGGCACTCAATCTCATCGCGGCGCGCACGGCCGCCCATCGGCACCGGCGGGATCGGGACCTGGTCTGCGCTGAGGTGCCAGTTGTTAGGGAGGTGGACGTCACTCCACGGGACCGGCATCCTCGTCTCCTAGTAGCGCCGGCACACGTCCGCGCTGAGGTACTGCCGGTCACGCTCGCCGGCGGGCCTAGGGGCGATGGTGAAGGGGGGCGCCGCGGGGGCTCGACGGGAGGAGCGCGGTGGTGACGCGGGCTCATCCTTCTTCACGGAGCCGCAGCGGCGGCCCGAGGAGGAGACGGCCTCGCGGTCATGCTTCCCCTTGCGGCCGTAGTTCCATAGCCCCATGGCTGCGGCCGGCCGGCGAGTTCTATGACGGGGAGCGGCTAGGGTTTGAGCATGTCGGCTTTCGAGGGGGCAGAGAGGGGCCGGAGTGGGAAGTGATGAGGACGACGACCTGTCCATGGGTCCCATTTAAGAAGGACAACGACCGTTCAATGGTCGGATGACAGGTGGGGCCACTGCCAGTGTCAAAACCGGCGGATCTCGGGTAGGGGGTCCCGAACTGTGCGTCTAAGGCTAATGGTAATAGGAGGCAGGGGACACGATGTTTTACCCAGGTTCGGGCCATCTCGATGGAGGTAATACCCTACTTCCTGCTTGATTGATCTTGATGATATGAGTATTACAAGAGTTGATCTACCACGAGATCGTAGAGGCTAAACACTAGAAGCTATCCTATGATTATGATTGTTGTTGCCCTACGGACTAAACCCTCCGGTTTATATAGACACCAGAGGAGGCTAGGGTTACACAGAGTCGGTTACAGAGAAGGAGATCTACATATCCGAATTGCCAAGCTTGCCTTCCACAGTCCCATCCGGACACGGGACGAAGTCTTCAATCTTGTATCTTCATAGTCCAATAGTCCGGCCAAAGTATATAGTCCGGCTGTCCGAGGACCCCTTAATCCAGGACTCCCTCAGTAGCCCCTGAACCAGGCTTCAATGACGATGAGTCTAGCGCGCAGATTGTCTTCGGCATTGCAAGGCGGGTTCCTTCTCCAAATACTCCATAGAAGATTTCGAACACAAGCATCGTGTCCGGCTCTGCAAAACAAAGTCCACATACCACCCTAGAGAGCACAATATTCCACAAACCTAATCTACCAACAACTTTTCATAACGTGACATCACGCCACGACCCGGTTATTATTCGAACCGTTTTTCACAACATGCCATCGCACGTGTCGCGAGGCGGTTTTATTGGCACGTCTTGTCGAAGCAGAGATTGTGTTCCCCTTATCACGAGATTCGCATCAATACAGGTGTGGGTAACCCAACCATGCTTGTTTAATATGACTCCTTAATTTAGGCAAGTCCCAAACGGTCACGCGGGGGACGCTTGATATTCGTCCTCTTTATAAGGGGCCAAGGCCTGTCCCTTTCTTCCCATGCTCGATCCTCCCCCTCCCATACCTCGAGTTCCAACACCCAAGGCTCAAGCTAGGCACTTCGATCCTTCAACCATGTCCAGATCCAACCTTCGAGGCCAGTGGATGGCCTCCTCTATCACGGAAGAGGACATCAAGAAGCTTAGGGAGGCCAAGTATCTCACCGCTGAAATCCCGCACAGGCTGCCTTCTCAAGGGCAGGTCATCCCCACTCCCAAACCCAACGAGAGTGTCGTATTTGTTTCCCACTTCCTCCGAGGGCTAGGTTTTAGTCTTGATCCCTTCGTGAGAGAGCTGATGTTCTATTACGGGCTAGATTTCCACGATCTAGCTCCGGATTCCATCCTTCACATCTCGTCGTATCGTCGTGTGTGAAGCCTTCCTCTGCACCACCCCCACTTCGGCCTATGGCTCAAGACCTTCAACGTGAGGCCGAGAGTGATCGACGGGCGTCACACGGAGTGCGGAGGCGCTATAATAACCAAAGGCGCCGATGCCCCATGGTCGAAGGGTTCCTTCACAAAAACTTCTGACCTATGGCAACGGGAGTGGTTTTACAGCACAATTCCCCGAGGTAGAAAGTGGGCGACCGCTCCAGCGTTCCACTCGGGCCCTCCGCCGCAACTGGCGTCATGGGTCAACAAAGGGCTAGACTGGGGGCCAGTCAATGACGTGCTGACAGTGCAAAGCCCCATCTGAGACCTTCTTAAGAAGGACGTCAGTCTTGTCAAGATAATGCAAGTAATGTTGGTTCGTCGGGTCCTACCCTGCCGACCTCAACCTCTCCATATGTGGGAGTTCAACCCAGAAGGACCGCGAACCATTCAACAATTCTTTGGCACGACGCTCAAAGAGATGTATGGGTTATTCTTCAGATCACGAATAAAGTGTCCGGACACCACCGAGGACGTGGGTCTCAACTGCAATCGTCCGGATACCCAAGTAAGTAATTCCGCTACCGGATGCTTGAGTCCATCAACGACGACCAGTAAGTGCTTGATTTTTGTTTCGCTTCCTGCTTCTGTTGTCGAGGCTTGATGTCCGCATCCTTTGTCTAGGTCGGTGCCTGCAGTGAAAAGGCTGAAAGGGGCCTTAGAGGCCTCGCTTGGGGCAATGCCTCCGTCCGCAGGGGAAGGAGGTGGCGAGGCTCGAGCCTCCCCTGCCCGGTCATCCTCGCGAGGCCAGGCTGGGCGCTCCAGCGTGGGCCCAGCCCCCATGGCCCAGGCGACTCCGGAGGCATCCATGCCCGATGCCACTGCAGCGGCCGCCGGGGATCAGAAGGTCCCGACGCCTGATGTTGTGATTTCGCTGCCGTCTTCTCCTCCTACTCCGCCAACCGCCGTTTCCCCTACTCCTTCTGATGTCTTGGATCATGCTGCCGCTGAGCTAGACCGGCTGCGAGAAGATCTCCAGGGCGCCGACCCCCGCCTGGTGGCCGGGCACCTGGAGTTGGCCTCCGGCTGGGTCCGCTCTGACGCCTCCGTTCGAGCGGCGCTGAGCCAGGCCGTGACGGCCTGCGATGAGGAGAAGCAGGCCATCCTCCAAGCCAAGGCCACTCGCGACGCCGCCTTGGGTGAGGCTGAGGATGTCCGGGGCCGCTGCAAGGCGCTGGAGAGCGAGCTGCAAGGCCTGCGCGACGAGCTCGCCAAGGAGGTCCGTGACCGCCAGGAGAAGGAGAAGGAGATGAAGACTCGAGAAGCTGCTGTCAGGGACCGGGACGCCGAGCTTGATGAACGTCGTGGTCAGTTGGAGACGCTGGAGTAGGCATTGGAGGCGGAGAGGATCAAGCTGGACGGCAAGGCGAGGGTCCTGACCGAGGACTGTGTGGCCTTCACGCAGCTGGAGGAGAGGGCTCGTGCCTTGTTGAAGACACTTTATGATGGCGGCCAGGAAAAGCCGCTAGCTGGCGCCGAGGATGGCCCCGCCAAGTTGGTTCCCTTCCTGGTCCACGCACTTGAAGATGTCGCCGACGACCTTGGCCCCACGGCCGAGGCCGAGGCGCGTGTCCTTTCTTCTGCAGCGCTGGCGCGTGTCTTCACCCACATCTATCTTCGCGACCCCAATGTCGATCTTGACAGCCTGCTGGAGCCTGCGAGCAGCGAGCTTGCCGCTGCCACTGCTGAGGCAGTGAAGGGTCGAGCAGAAGCCCTGCTGGCGAGGTTCCGCGCCTTCAGCACCAAGACAAGGCGAGATGCTGCCAACCCTGGTGCTTCGGGAGGTGGAGCCGCCCAGCGCAACTCCACCACCAGCAATGGCACTGCCGGAAAGTGACCCCTTCACGGCTTCTGTCCTGTTTTAGTTCCTGCAACATGCATCATGCCTCATGGAGGTGTTTAAACTTGTGTTTGGCGTTGTGAAAAAAACCTATGGACTGTAATATTTGCTTTTGAATTCCTTGAGATTTTTGCTTTTCCTTCCTACTTGCCTGTGTTCTACGTCGGCAGGGCCCGGCCCCGCGCATACCTCAGCCGCTATTAGCCCCGACCGGAAACCAGGACGGGACCAAGGAGTGAGGGGCTACGTGACCAGTTAGGCTCCTGAGTCGCGATGCTCAGGAGCCCCCCTTGACACGCGAACAGCAACTAGGGAGGGGAGGCATAGGAGTGGATCTACCATTCTACGTCGGCAGGGCCCGGCCCCACGCATACCTCAACCGCCATTAGCCCCGACCGGAAACCAGGACGGGACCAAGGAGTGAGGGGCTACGTGACCAGTTAGGCTCCTAAGTCGTGATGCTCAGGAGTCCCCCTTGACGTTCAAACGGCCTTCGTACCTTGGCTCCGCTCAGGGAGGGGCGCGCTACGAACCAGGCCCGAGGGGCCTGGCTGGGTGGCGTGCGCCCGGGCGTAGCCCCCATGTCCAGCCCCCTCGCGTGGCACTCCCGTGGGGAGGCATTATGATAGGGCCGGACACTGAGCTCTGGCCTCCCTGAGGTTGATGCGGTCATGGGCCGCCCTCAGTTGTTTATCTCCAGCGCGGAGCATAGCGCTTCCGTATGTGTACGATCATAGCCGCTCCTCGGTAGTGTCGTCAGCCAGTGTGGAGCATGGTGCTTCCACTAGTGCGTGGAAGGGGTCTCCCCTCCGGGAGGAGCACCCGGGGCGTGTGCAGCCCCGCCCTGACACGTGACTGGCACGGTAGGGCTTGACGAGGTTTATCTGGGCACCCGTGAGACAGCGCGGGACTCACGGGGCCCTACCTCAAGGAGGGTTGCACCTGGCTCTGGGCCTTTGTTTGTAATGTGCTCCTGCAAAATTGGTTAGATGCCAACGCTCTACGTCCTCAGGTCCCGGCCCTCGAGCGAGCTCAGTCGCCGCTGGTATGACAGGTCGCGGTGTCGTGGGTCAAGGCCAGGGGGTGAGGGCTGGAGAGCCAGTAAGAGCCCATGAGTCGTGATGCTCAGGCGCCCCCCTTTTAACATGCAAGTGGATTGTGCTGGAGAGAAGGAGAGGAGGCTCACGTCGTGCCCAACGTTACTCCTGGAGCGGGTCCTGCGTACCAATCATGAGAGAAAGCAAGGTCTGCTGTTGCGGTTGCCAGCAAACCATTGGTCACTCCGAGGGAGTGATTGGGGCACTGAGGGCCCGGTGAGGTGGCGCCTTGCGGGGCTACCGCTGCCAGAGCTCGACCACTCAGATTTATCGGCGTTGCAGGCACGAACCTGTGCGCAAGTGTCGTGCCAGAGCGAGCGGCTCCAAAGTTAGGTGTCAATCGAGCAGGCGATTAGGTCGAGCACGTTAAGCATGAAGGAGCAAATCCATTTAGATAGATGCAGAAAAAGGCAAATGCTGCCGGGTCAGGCCCGAGTAGCTTGGGGATAATGCAGCCCGAGGGGCGCCCCCAACAAAGTAACCTAAAGGCATGAACAAAAGACATACATGCCGCAGGGACGGACCCACGCGGCCTGGGAATGATGCAGCCCTAGGGGCGCTCCCAGCTGAAAATGAAACTCGAAGGATGTCACCTGATGATGTTGGAGATGAAGGAATGTTGAAGTAGCGGACGACGTGTGCTGCGGAAGCCGACCTTCACGAGCCTCCAGGCCAAGGAGCCTCGGGAGGCTCTAGAGGCGCAGGTGGCTCCTCAAGGGCCATCTCCATCTCTGCCAGGACTGCGGAATGCCTGACCTCCTGAGCCTCCAGAATGCTCCTCAGCAGGCGCTGATGAGCGGCAACTGCGTTTGGCAGGCCGAAAGGCATGCAAACGTAGCTGTGAGGTGGACCCTCACAACGCCCACGCGTGAAGGCCAGAGGCGCTCCTGAGAGGCGGCTCGGTTGAGCCCTGGTACGTCGATGCAGACGCGCAGCCCACCATCATCGCCTGGATGGGGAGCTACGGCGGGTAAGCGGCGACTGCCATTCATGACTCTTGACTCCTGCAGCTCCTGAATGATTTCGCTGATGAACTCCCGAGGGTTCGGCCCTCCTTGCCTCGTTCCTTCCTGAGGGAAACGTGCTTTGAAGCACGCCTCCAAGTGGTGCCCGAGTGCCTCCCTCGTGACCTTGGCAAAGTCGGTGGGCCTCCAGGAGAGAGCCCCCGAGCCTTGCCCGAGGAGGGCGCTCGGCGCGCCTTCCTATGCGAGAGAAGGAGGTGCCCCTTGAACGAGCGTGGATCCTGACACATCGCCACTGGAGGGGCCTGCCTCCCGTGGGTTCGGACTACGTGATGCCTTCTTCTTCTTAGGGACTGCCTTGGGAAGTCTTCCGCTCCTGTGATCTGGGTCTTCGATTGCTGCGGCTTGAAAAGCACGCTCAAGAGAACACACTGCATCCCTCTCCTCACAAGGCACCGTGATGACTCCACCGCTTCCTGGCATCTTGAGGACATTGTACCCGTGATGAGTCACTGCCATGAACTTGGCCAGAGTTGGGTACCCGAGGATGGCATTGTATGGTAGGCGAATGTGGGCAACGTCGAAGTCAATGAGCTCGGTGCGGTAGTTATTGCGCTGCCCAAAGGTGACAGGAAGGCGAAGTTGCCCTATTGGAACGGTGGAACCATCAGTGACTCCTGAGAAAGGCTTGGTTGGCTGAAGCTGATCGTATGGCACTTGGAGATTGTTGAATGTCTCGATGGACAGGACGTTGAGTCCCGCTCCGCCATCGATGATGGTCCTGGTGACTTGCACATTGCTGATGACTCGGGAGCAAAGCATCGGAAGGACTCCGGCCATGGCTGCGCACTTGAGTTGATCCGCTGAGCTGAACGTGATAGCACACGCTGACCACCTGAGAGGGTGCGTGGCCTCAAGCTTGTGGAGGACTGCATTCACCACGCGAGCAAACTGTTTGAAGATGCGCTAAGAGGCTGGGGCCTGAGCGCCGCCCAGGATGCAAGCGATTGTGCGCGGCTCCTGGAAGCCCCCAGCCCCTTCGTCCTGATGATAGTCTTCATTCCTCCTTAGCGGTGGTGGCAGAGGAGGGAGGCCTGCGTTGCCTTGAGGGCGATCCTCACGAGGCTGATCCCTCCAGCCTCCTTCGCGAGGCTGGTTCTGCCTGCGGTCCTCGCGAGGTCGGTCACGCCACCCTTGGCGAGGGCCACGGTCTTCCCATCATCCTCCACCTCTTCCTCCTCCTCGGCCATAGCCCTGGTCATTGCACTCGGGGCGTCGGCCGGTACGCCCATCTCGCACAGCCCTGAGCTCTTGGCATTCGTTGGTGTTATGGGTATGGAGGTCGTGGTACACGCAGTACCGGCTGCCCTGGAATGACTCAGGCTGATCCCTACCTTGCTTGGTGTCTGGCTTTGCTGCAAGCACAGCAGCCCCCTTGCGCTTCACGTCCTTAACCTTGGGCTTCTTCTCTTCTGGATCGGCAGCCGGAAGCTCGAGGAGGGAGAGGCGCCCTTCCTCAGCCCGGGCGCACTTGGTCGCCAAGTTGAACAGCTCCAGGGATGTGCACAGGTCTTCATGGATTGCTAGCTTCTCTTTCATCTTGATGTCACGCACGCCGTCAGAGAAGGGTGAGATGATGGCTTCCTCAGTCACCCTGGGGATCTTGAGGCAAGCGTTGTTGAAGCGCTGGATGTACTTCTGCAGGGTCTCTCCTGGCTATTGCTTGATGCGGCGCAGGTCGCTCATGGCCAGGGGCCGGTCGCGAGTGCCTTGGAAGTTGGCGATGAAGCGAGTGCGCATCTCGTCCCAAGAGGAAATCATGCCAGGAGCCAGGTTCAGGAGGCAGGTGCGGGCACCGTCCTTGAGCGCCATGGGAAACTAGTTCGCCATGACCTTCTCGTCCCCGTTGGCGGCTTCGAAGCCCATCTCGTAGAGCTGGAGGAACTCCGCAGGGTCAGCCATGCCGTCGTAGCATGGAGGCAGATCGGGCTTGAACTTCCCCGGCCAGGCTACGCTGTGCAGCTCGGCGGTGAAGGTACGGCAGCCCGCAGTGGCCACAGGAGGCCTTTGGTGACGAAGGGCTTGATCTTGAAGGTCTCCGCACGCTACCTCCAGGAGCAGCGCGGGGTCTTGGCTCGCTGGAGCAGGAGCGCGGTCATGACGTGCCGGTGCGGGGAGCACGCGGGCAGCTTCTTGGGGGCGAGGGATCTCTTGGCAGCTCTTTTCTTGTCGCGCGGGCACCGAACACGGTGGGTCTCGTCCTTGGGCCGCACGCCGTGGAGCCAGGGCGCCTTCTTGGGGTGGAGGTGGCGGAGGCACCTCCTGATCCACGCCTCCTGCGCAGGATGGAGGGCGAGGCAGCAAGAGAGAGGGCATAGGAGAGCCCCCTGCAGCACTAACGAGCTCGGTGATGCGGGCGAGCCAGTCCTCATAGAGGTTGTCAACGGGACGGTAGTGCAGGAGCTCTCGCGCTAGGAGCAGCGCGGCGTGCACGTTCGTGGGGGCGCGACGGGCGTGGGACGACGAACCGGCTGGAGTCAGCGACGGGGTGGCGGTGCGGCCTTCTCGCCGCACCGAAGGATGCAGGGATGAGGCCTGCTGCTCATTCCCCGTCGGGCCGGTGGCGGCGTTGGCGGCAGGCGACGGGGAACGACGGGGGCGTCCGCCGACGGGCGCTGTCTGGGCGACGCGGGTGGCGAGAGCAGCCCGACGCTCGGCGCAGGCTCGACGAGCGTCAGACATGGATGCGACGGACGGTGAAACGCAAGACGGCGGAAGGCGTGATTCCAGCGCACCCCTACCTGGCGCACCAAATGTCAGATTTCGGGTTCTGGCAGACCCTTGAGGTTCGAACACTGGGGTGCGCGCGGAGATCACCCCCTTACCGGCTCACGTCTCGTCGCCTCGCAAAGGATCTAAGCTACACGAAGAACAACACAAGGGACGCAAGGTTTATACTGGTTTAGGCCACCATTGTGGTGTAATACCCTACTCCAGTGTGTGGTGTGTAGATTGCCTCAGGGCCTGATGATGAACAATACAAAGGAAGAACAGCCTCGCGAGGGGAGGAGTTCTTGTGTTGGTGTGGGTGGTTCTGGCTAGGGTTCGATTGGCCTATCCCCAATCCCCTTGCCTTGAGAGCGGCTAGTCCTATTTATAGAGCGAGGCCCTGGTCCTCTTCCCAAATATTGAGCGGGAAGGGCGCCAACAATTGGCCATTTTGAAGGGGAACATCTAGTACACTTATCCTGACTAAAGTTGGTCCTCGCCTGCCAAAGGCTCTAATGATGACGCCTTCCTGGCTCCACGATGACCTCCGTCCTGCCGTTCTGCTGGTCTTGGTCTTGTTGCACCGAAATGGTAACCTTTGCCTGATGCCTTGGCCTGTGCTTGCCCCCTTTGCACCGAAGGGGAAACAAGGACACTGCCCAGGCCGGCGCCCGCCTGTCTTCGGTCGTCATGCTTGCGTCACGGGCACCTCGTGAGGTACCCCGCCTTGATCTCTCCGCCTCCTCGCGAGCCAGCCTAATGAGGCTGTGTCCGAGGAAGCTTCATGTCGTCCGCCCCGCGAGGTTTGGCCCCTCGCGAGGGTCTTGAGCTTGTGTTGACGAAGACGGGCCGTACTGGGCCACTCCTTGAGCCACGCCACAGACCGCAGGCAGGCAAGTCTAGGTACCCCCATTCCCAGAATGCCGACAGATGTGGAGGATAAAGTCCTCAATCCAGACCCCAGGGTCTGTCGTTCCGTCGTATGCCTCTATATTCACGGGTTTAAATCCCTCCGGAAATTCATGATCCAGCACCTCATCGGTGAAGCACAGGGGGTGCACAACACCCCTGTGTTTAGATGTGTCATGGCATGCTGTCGACGGTTGTTGTGTTTGGTTCTGATTCCTGGCTGGTATTCGATCAATGTGATTTTTTTGGTAGCTCTGATCCTGTGCTGGAGCGCGCTTCCTAGATCCGTAGATGGATCTGGCCATACCGGACTTTTTGTCTAGGAGCTCACGTAAATCATGTGTTGACTTGTGTGCGGCATCATTAGCCATCCTATCGTGGCCACGGGGTGGTCGATCCGGCTGATCGGCCGTTTTCGGCTTAATGGACTCTATGGCCTCGTCGTCGAATTCGGGTAGTAGCTTGCGCTTCGGATAGCTCTTTGTGTGGCGATCGCCGCCATATTTCTCTTCAATGTCAAGCACCTTGTTCCATATTCTATTGAGTGTATCCTGCGCGGCCTTAAGCCTTTGCTTCTGCTTCTTTAGGCTCCTTGCGGTGGCAATAAGCCTTCTGTGGAGGTTCTCTTGTTCCAAGTGTTTTTTGGATGATGAGTGCATCATCGTCTGGACTGTTCCCCTCTCCGGAGACATGTTGATGGATTTTACCCTCGGGATCGGCGTTATCTGACGTCGGCTCCGGACTATGTTCACCGTCCCCTGGCTCATCCTGCTCCATCGCTGGGTCCATGGGGTCGTAGTTTCCTTTGGAGTCGGTTGGGGTATTATGCTTTCTTGCGCTGTTCTCGTTGTTTTTACTGTGGCAGGATTTAGAGTGGCGCCTACGGCATTGCTTTGGTGATTTATCGGGGGGATTATCCTTCGATGCATCATCGCCATCGCCTTCTTTTGGCGTGTCCACCATATATATGTCATATGATGAGGTGGCAGTCCAACGCCCAGTGGGCGGTGGCTCCTGTTCTTCTCCTGCATCGTCGTAAATACCGTCGATGTTTTCAGAGTCAAAATCCAGCGTGTTGGTTAAGTCATCAATAGTGGCTATGAAGTGGGTGGTGGGTGGGTTACGAATTTCTTCGTCGTCCGCTTCTCACTCTAGCCGAACATAGTCCGGCCAAGAATCTCCCGATAAGGAAAGAGACCTTAATGAGTTTAGCACATCACCCAAGGGCGAGTGCTAGAAAATGTCCGCGGAGGTGAACTCCATGACCGGTGCCCAATCAGATTCGATAGGCATGGGCGTACGCGGTTCGGATCCTGTAGCCGAACGAGTCCGAGGGTCCAATGACACCATCCTCCCAAGAGGT
Source organism: Triticum dicoccoides (assembly GCF_002162155.2). NCBI lineage: Eukaryota > Viridiplantae > Streptophyta > Magnoliopsida > Poales > Poaceae > Triticum > Triticum dicoccoides. Next base: position 62,180,518 of record NC_041385.1, read on the forward strand.
GAGATCAGTGTTCGGCTCCAGCACCGATGAGTGTGCAACCTCCGTGGCGGGGTCCATCCACCCATCCTCGGGAGGCGCGATCTGCTCCGGATTGATTCCCGGGGCTGCCGCAAGTGCGATCTCTCGAACACTGTCTGATGGTAGGTCTAAGTCATGCTCGTCACGACTGTTCGGCGTACCTGACATGGGCTCGAATCCGTTGAAGATCAAATCTCCGCAGCAGTGTAGTTCAAGCTTCCAAACCTGACCTGACGGCCAGGGGCGTAGCTATCGATCTGCTCCAGGTGGCCAAGCGAGTTGGCCTGCAGTACAAAGCCGCCGAATGCGAAGATCTGTCCGGGAACGAAAACCTCCCCCTGGACCGCGTTATTGAAGATGATTGAAGGAGCCAGCAAGCCTTACCACGACGACACAGTGGAACTCTCAATGAAAGCACCAATGTAGGTGTCAAAACCGGCGGATCTCGGGTAGGGGGTCCCGAACTGTGCGTCTAAGGCTAATGGTAATAGGAGGCAGGGGACACGATGCTTTACCCTGGTACGGGCCCTCTCGATGGAGGTAATACCCTACTTCCTGCTTGATTGATCTTGATGATATGAGAATTACAAGAGTTGATCTACCACGAGATCGTAGAGGCTAAACCCTAGAAGCTAGCATATGATTATGATTGTTGTTGCCCTACAGACTAAACCCTCTGGTTTATATAGACACCGGAGGGGGCTAGGGTTACACAGAGTCGGTTACAGAGAAGGAGATCTACATATCCGAATTGCCAAGCTTGCCTTCCACGCAAAGGAGAGTCCCATCCGGACAGAGGACGAAGTCTTCAATCTTGTATCTTTATAGTCCAACAGTCCGGCCAAAGTATATAGTCCGGCTGTCCGAGGACCCCTTAATCCAGGACTCCCTCAGCCACCCGCCCCTGCGTATTGATGTCGGCAGATGGGAGGTAGGTGGCCGCCTCCACGCGGCCCCGATGCGGACAAGCGCGCGTCAGTTTGCCGTCCGCCGCGACCCAAACCAGGTGCAAGTTTGCGCTCGAAATGGGTCAGCCCAGAAACAAAACGGACAAGATGGGTCCGGCTCGCCGTGTGCTAGGCCGCCCGGTTTGTCCCTTTTAACCAAAACGGACGGGGCCAGACAAAATGGGGTCGCATGGTGGAGTTGGCCTAAGTCTCAGTCGACTGAGAATTAGTGAAGTCTCAGTCGACATGATTAACCATACAATTCGATTGATCTGTATTTGTCGCTGATGTATTCCCGTTGTTCAAAACCTATTGGGCTTTCTCTATTTGAGTGGATGGCAGCTGGCTGAGTGCCTTCCGCTACGTGGGCTGCGGGCTACGGTTTGTGGTCCTTCTCATTTTTTCTTTTCTATTTTCTTGTTTTCTTAATATGTATTCCATGTAATATTTATTTTATTTTTCTGTTAGGTATTTTTGGAGATAGCCCCAACCTTGTTTGTAAAGGTTCAGTCGCCGCCTTCATGGGCACCAATAGTGGAATCACGGCATCTCGCATTGTGTCAGGGCGTGAGGAGAATACGGTGGCCCTAGTGGCTTCTTGGGGAGCATTGTGCATCCACACCGCTCCAACGGAGACGTACTTCCTCTCAAAGGGAAGGAACTTTCGTAACACATCCTCTTCTCCACCGACTCCACTCTTGGTTATCTCTTACCTTTACTTGTGCAAGCTTATATTGTGTTGTATCCCTTGCTTGCTTGTGTGCTTGTTGTTGTTGCAGCATATAGGTTGTTCACCTAGTTGCACATCTAGACAACGTACTTTGATGGTAAGTTTAATTTGGTCAAGGAAAGCTAAAAATTGTTAGTTGCCTATTCACCTCCCCCCTCTAATCAACCATATCGATCCTTTCAAATGGTGTTAGAGTTGCGGCATCAAACGGCTTGGCGCTGCGTTGTTGAACAATCCGGGGTGCCGGCAATGAACATCCGCCATGGGAGGCACCGTGGCATTGGACATGACGGTGTACTCGTATTAGCCATAACGAGTAACAAAGGCCGTTTTTGGAATGTCCCGTTCTTAATTTTGATTTGATGGTAGCCCAACCTCAAATCCATCTTAGAGAAGACCATACAGGTCGTTGATCCTGGGGAGTGGATATTTGTTCTTTATGGTGACCAAATTGATGGGTCGATAATCTACAACCATCGGATCCGTACCATCCTTCTTCTTGACGAAGAGGATGGGACAAGCCCATGGAGAAGAACTAGGACGGATGAAACCCTTTTTCAAGGACTCATCGAGTTATTTCTTGAGTTCAGCTAGTTCTAGTGGTGCCATTGATGTGTACCTAAGGCCATTAGTTGAAGAACTCTTACAGTTGTGGAATGGAAAAAGTGTATGTGCATGGGATGAGCTCGGTCAGGAAGAATTTGACCTACATGCATTACTGTTTTTGACCATCAATGATTGGCCTACTCTTAGTAACCTTTTAGGACACACAAACAAGGAATACCGCGCATGCACGCTCTATTTGGATGGTACCGACAGTATATATTTCAATAATTGTAAGAAGAATGTGTACCTAGGACATCATCGATTTCTTTCGAGCAAGCATCCTGTAAGAAAGAAAGGCAAGCATTTCAAAGGTGAGGCAGATCACCGGACAAAGCCTCGCCATCGTACTAGTGATGTTGTAAATGATATGGTCAAGGATTTGAAGGTAATTTTTGGATAGGTTCCTGGCGGACAATCTGTTCCGAATGACGCTAACGGACGCACACCTATGTGGAAGAAGAAATATATATTTTGGGGCCTACCATATTGGAAAGACCTAGAGTTCCGCTCTTCAATCGACGTGATGCACGTGATGAAGAATCTTTGCGTGACCCTGCTTCGCTTCTTGGGCATGTATGGGAAGACGAAAGATACACCAAAGGCACAGGAGGACCAGCAAAGTATGCACGGAAAAGACGACATACATCAGGGTCATGCCAGCTACGCTCTTACCAAAGAAGAGAAGGAAATCTTCTTTGAATGCCTGCTCAATATTAAGGTCCCGTCTGGCTTCTCGTCAAATATAAAGGGTATAATAAATATGAGAGAGAAAAAGTTCCAAACCTAAAGTCTCATGACTTCCACATGATTATAACGTAGCTGCATCCGGTTGCATTGAGGGGGCTTCTACCAGAAAATGTTTGATTAGCCATTGTGAAGCTATGTGCATTCCTCAATGCAATCTCTCAGAAGGTAATCGATTCATAAATCATACCAAGGTTAGAGAATGATTTGGTGCAATGCCTTGTTAGTTTTGATTTGGTGTTCCCACCATCCTTCAATATCATGATGCATGTCCTAGTTCACCTATGCGAAGAAATTGCCGTTCTGGGTCCTGTATTTCTACACAACATGTTCCCCTTTGAGAGGTTCATGGGAGTCCTAAAGAAATATGTTCATAACCGTGCTAGGCTAGAAGGAAGCATCTCCAAGGGCCATGAAAAGGAGGCGGTCATTGAGTTTTGTGTTGATTTTATTCCTGACATTAAGCTGATTGGTGTTCCTGAATCACGGCATAAGGGTAGATTGGGTGGAAATGGCACTCTAGGACTGAATCAAATAATATGTATGGACGGGCATTCTCTCACTCAAGCACACTACATAGTTCTACAAAATTCCACCTTGGTGGCTCCGTATATCACTACAAAAAAATACACTTCCATGATGATACGTGTTTGTCACAGTAGGTCACGTTTTCTGTCATGCATGTACATCCATGACGATTTTATGACAGAATCAAGATAGTCATACATGTGCTGTCGTAGAAGTGTTCCATGACATTACCAAAATTATCATCACGGAAGTGTCCACTTCCATGATGATAAATCGCACGTCATAGAAGTGCTTTTGTCAAGAGTGACCGACACGTGGCATCCACCGTAACATGAAGACAACGAGAGGAGGAGTGGCCGGAGCTAGAAGACGTCCTGGACGCGGCGTACGACAGCAGAGCACGCGGATGACATGCCAAAGCCCGTTGAGGGAGTCCCGAATTAGGGGGTGTCCGGATGGCTGGACTATGACCTTTGGCCGGACTCCCGGACTATGAAGATACAAGATTAAAGACTTCGTCCCGTGCCCGGATGGGACTTTCCTTGGCGTGGAAGGCAAGCTTGGCGATACGTATATGTAGATCTCCTCCCGTTGTAACCGACTCTGTGTAACCCTAACCCTCTCCGGTGTCTATATAAACCGGAGGGTTTTAGTCTGTAGGACGAACAATAATCATACCATAGGCTAGCTTCTAGGGTTTAGCCTCTCCAATCTCGTGGTAGATCTACTCTTGTACTACCCATATCATCAATATTAATCAAGCAGGAGTAGGGTTTTACCTCCATCGAGAGGGCCCAAACCTGGGTAAAAACATTGCGTCCCTTGTCTCCTGTTACCATCCGCCTAGATGCATAGTTCGGGACCCCCTACCCGAGATCCGCCGGTTTTGACACCGACATTGGTGCTTTCATTGAGAGTTCCTCTGTGTCATCACCTTTAGGCCCGATGGCTTCTCCGATCATCAACAACGATGCGGTCCAGGGTGAGACTTTTCTCCCCGGACAGATCTTCGTATTCGGCGGCTTTGCACTGCGGGCCAATTCGCTTGGCCATCTGGAGCAGATCGAAAGCTACGCCCCTGGCCATCGGGTCAGATTTGGAAGTTTGAACTATGCGGCTGACATCCACGGAGATTTGATCTTCGACGGATTCGAGCCACAACCGAGAGCGCCGCACTATCACGATGGGCATGATCTAGCTCTGCCGCCGGACAGTGCCCAGAAGGCCGCTCAGGTGTCTGCTCTGACCCTTAGCTTGGAGCCGACTGCGCCAATCGAGGATGGATGGTTGGATACCGCCTCGGTGGTTGCAGTCTCTACGGCGATCGAGCCGAATACCAGCCCTGTCCTTTGTGAAGCTCGTGACTCCAAGGTGCCGGACTCCTTTCCGGACTCCGAATCTTCCGCACTCCTTCCGATCGAACCCAATTGGGCTCCGATCATGGAGTTCACCGCCGCGGACATCTTTCAGCACTCGCCCTTTGGCGACATCCTGAATTCACTAAAGTCTCTCTCTTTATCAGGAGAGCCCTGGCTGGAGTATGGCCAGCAAGGTTGGGATGCCGACGACGAAGAAATTTGAAGCCCAACCACCACCCACTTCGTAGCCACTGTCGATGATTTAACCGACATGCTCGACTTCGACTCTGAAGACATCGACGGTATGGACGCCGATGAAGGAGACGACCAAGAACCAGTGCCTATAGGGCACTGGAAAGCCACCTCTTCGTATGACATATACATGGTGGACACCCCAAAAGAAGGAAATGGCGATGGAAAAACGGAGGATGACCCCTCCAAGAAATAGCCTAAGCGTCGGCGTCAGCAGCGCCGCTCTAAATCCCGCCAAAGCAAAAACGGCGATTCCGGCACCGGAGATAATAATACCCCGGAAAGTGCTGAAGACAACCCCCTCCAGCAGGACTCAACGTAGGAGGATGAAGAAGCCAGCCCTCATAAGAAAGCGGCAGACAGAGAGGTAGAGGACGATAATTACATGCCTCCCTCCGAAGACGAGGCAAGCCTCGCAGACGACGAATTTGTCGTGCCTGAGGATCCCGTCGAACAAGAGCGTTTCCAACGCAGGCTTATGGCCACGGCGAGTAGCCTCAAGAAAAAACAGCAGCAGCTTAGAGGTGACCAAGACTTGCTAGCCGACAGATGGACTGAAGTCCTTGCGGCCGAAGAGTACGAACTCGAACGCCCCTCCAAGAGCTACCCCAAGCGCAGGCTGCTACCCCGATTAGAGGAGGAAGCAACTAAACCTACATCACCAGCGTATGACGCGGCCGACCAGCCACCCTGTGGCCGCGACAGAGAGGCCTCTCGACCATCAATTCAAGCCGCACCCGGCGCCGCTCAAAAAATACCAAGGCATGGGGAAATGCACCAGACCTGCGTGACATATTGGAGGACAAGGCAAGGCAAACAAGATCGATCTACGGATCACGTGGTCGCCCCACGACACGTGACGATAACCGTCACGCCGAATATGGCAAATACGGCCAGGCCGAACACGGCAGGCAAAGCTCATATGAGCTACGTCGTGATATAGCCCAGTACAGAGGCGCCGCACACCCACTATACTTCACAGACAAAGTAATGGATCATCAAATCCCCGAGGGCTTTAAACCAGTAAACATCGAATCATATGATGGCACAACAGATCCCGCGGTATGGATCGAGGATTATCTCCTTCATATCAACATGGCCCGCGGCGATGATCTACACGCTATCAAATACCTCCCACTCAAGCTTAAAGGACCAGCTCGGCATTGGCTTAACAGCTTGCCAGCAGAGTCAATTGGTTGCTGGGAGGACCTGGAATCCGCATTCCTCAACAATTTCCAGGGCACCTATGTGCGACCACCGGACGCTGATGACCTAAGCCACATAATTCAGCAGCTAGAGGAATCGGCCAGACAATTCTGGACACGGTTCCTAACAAAGAAAAATCAAATAGTCGACTGTCCGGACGCAGAGGCCCTTGCAGCCTTCAAACATAACATCCGTGACGAATGGCTTGCCCGACACCTAGGACAGGAAAAGCCGAAATCCATGGCAGCCCTTACAACACTCATGACCCGCTTTTGTGCGGGAGAAGACAGCTGGCTAGCTCGTAGTAATAACATGACCAAGAGCCCTGGTAATTCGGATACCAAGGACAACAATGGCAGGTCGCGTCGCAACAAGCACAAGCGCCGCATTAACAGCGACAATACTGAGGATACAGCAGTTAATGCCGGATTCAGAGGCTCTAAACCCGGTCAGCAGAAAAAGCCATTCAAAAGAAATACTCCGGGCCCGTCCAGTTTAGACCGGATACTCAATCGCTCGTGCCAGATACATGGCACCCCCGAACAACCAGCCAATCACACCAACATGGATTGTTGGGTGTTCAAGCAGGCAGGCAAGTTAAGTGCCGAAAATAGAGACAAGGGGCTGCATAGCGATGGCGAGGAGGAGCCCCGGCCGCCGAACAACAGAGGACAGAAGGGCTTTCCCCCACAAGTGCGGACGGTGAACATGATATACGCAACCCACATCCCCAAAAGGGAACGGAAGCGTGCGCTCAGGGACGTATATGCGTTGGAGCCAGTCGCCCCAAAGTTCAACCCATGGTCCTCCTGCCCGATCACTTTTGATCGAAGGGACCACCCCACTAGCATTCGTCACGGCGGATTCGCCACATTGGTTCTAGACCCAATCATTGACGGATTTCACCTCACTAGAGTCCTCATGGACGGCGACAGCACCTTGAACCTGCTTTATCAGGATACAGTGCGAAAAATGGGCATAGATCCCTCAAGGATTAAACCCACAAAGACGACCTTTAAAGGCATCATACCAGGTGTAGAAGCCAGCTGTATAGGCTCAGTTACACTCGAAGTGGTCTTCGGATCCCCGGATAATTTCCGAAGCAAGGAGTTAAGCTTCGACATAGTCCCGTTCCGCAGCGGCTATCACGCCCTGCTCGGGCGAACCGCATTTGCAAAGTTCAATGCGGTGCCGCACTACGCATACCTCAAGCTCAAGATGCCAGGCCCTCGAGGAGTCATTATGGTCAATGGAAACACCGAACGCTCTCTCCGGACAGAGGAGCACACGGCGGCCCTTGCGGTGGAAGTACAAAGTAGCCTCTCAAGGCAATTCTCCAATCCGGCTGTTAAACGTCCGGACACCGTCAAGCGCGCCCGGAGTAACCTACAACAAGACCGTCTGGCATGTTCCGAGCAAGCATAGCAGTGCGGCCCCAACCCCAGCCCTCGCGAGATTGCGAAACTAGTACCACGCGTACATAATTACGCTCTGGAAATACCATGGGCGTACGGGGAGGGGCACAACCACGGCACGCCCAGAATGCGGCTCAACCGCACTAGGGGCTCCCGATTTGTCATTTCTTTTTTCTTACTTTCAGGACTCCATTCTCCGGAAGGCCTGTCCGGCAATACAATCGCCAAACACACGATGCAATAGCCAGGGAGACAGCAAGCCACGTCGAATGTCCAGGTGGTCTCTATAACGAGCTAAATACCTGTCTTACTTAAAGTCTCGCAGCTTGCCCCTAGAGGGCGACATGTCAAATAATCCCATCTCTTTCTTATCGCACTATTTATATCGTTCTGCTTTCATAGCAGCCCTTTAATAAACAATACATAGCTCTTGTCTATTATTGCATTCATTTTTTAAACATGTTCAGTTATGACATTATGCAATCATACACTTTGGTACGGCCAATACACCAGGGGCTTAAGTACCCCAGAATATGGTGTGAGAAGACCGAACACTCTCACGAGTGCGGCACCCCGAACTTATAGCATTATATGCATCGGCTCCGAATCATGTCTTGGGTCAATAGTTGGGTTTGCCCGGCTCCCATGTTTTGGTACCTTACGTTCCGCTATATCGGCTAAGGTAGCACTAGGAGAACTACTGCAATTGTGCCCCAGTTGAGCTGGGTTAACACCTCAGTAGAGAAAGCTAAAGCTGACCGTCATGATAGGGCGAGAGCCGGTCACTGTTCGAGAGGTTTTTCGAGTCCCTAAAGACTTATGCCGCTTAGAGCGAGGAGCTGGCTTTGTCCGGCCTAGGCGTGGATAGCGCCCCGAACTCGGTCTTCCGAATACTAGGGGCTTCGCTAAAATTTAAAATTATAGAATTCTATTGCTAAGTGAGAGTGATAAAGCACTATAAGTCCGATTGCCTTGTTCGTTGTGCTGAGCGCCTCCCTCGAAGGATCCAAGAATGGGAACAAGAGCGCTCAGGTTTATCCCGAACACCCCAGCACTCGTGCCATGGGGGTAGAAGCCGACGACTTGCATCTCTCAGATTTAATAAACGGCCGCATAGAAGGTAATATTTTAAATTAAAAAAGCGTTGCTTAGCGCATATGAACAAGTTTTCAGCGCACAGGATAACACGAGCAGGGTTATTCAAAAATTACATCCTTGGAACACTCATTCGCCACAAGGCAGGCACCCTTCAGGACGCCCTCATAATACAACTCGGGCTTGCGATGCTCCTTCCCCTTCGGTGGCCCATCCTTCACTAGCTTCTCAGCATCTAGTTTGCCCCAGTGCACTTTGGCACGGGCAAGTGCCCTACGGGCGCCTTCGATGCATACGGAGCGCTTGATGACTTCAAGTCGTGGACAGGCATCCACCAGCCGCCTCACTAGCCCAAAGTAGCTCCCAGGCATGGCCTCCCCAGGCCACAGCCGGCCTATAAGGCCCTTCATGGCCTGTTCGGCTGCCTTATGGAGCTCGACCAACTGCTTCAGCTGGTCGCTCAGGGGCACCGGGTGTCCGGCCTCAGCATACTGGGACCAGAACACCTTCTCTGTCGAGCTCCCTTCTTCGGCTCGGTAGAATGCGGTGGCGTCGGACACACTGCAGGGCAGACCTGCGAATGCTCCTGGAGAGCTCCGGATTCGGGTAAGTAACAAGTAATTCACTTTCACTTGCTTGCTTTGCATAAAGAATGCCTTACCCGCTGCTATCTTCTTCATCGCCTCTATTTCCTGGAGGGCCTTTTGGGCTTCGGCCTTGGCAGATTTGGCGCTTTCAAGTGCCGAGGCAAGCTCGGACTCTCGAGTCTTTGAGTCAAGCTCTAAACTCTCGTGTTTTTTCATAAGAGCATTGAGCTCTTGCCGCACCTCCGCCACCCGCGCCTCTTGTTTCTCTCGCTCGGTGCGCTCCACGGCCGCATTGTCTTCGGCCTTGGACAGCGCTTCCTTTAGGGTCGCCACCTCGGTTGTGGCCCCTGTAACATTCACGTTGGTCCTGTCACTATTTGCAACCAGGTATTTTTATATATACTTATATAAGGTACTACCTTCCTTCCTTGTCCTTGAGCTGCTTCTTGGCACGGCCGAGCTCGTTCTCGGACCGCTCGAGGCTCTGCTTCAATGCATCAACCTCCGCAGTCAGTGCGGCAGAGGTCAGCAGCGCAGCCTGCATTCCCATATTGACATATCTATGTTAGACTCCTACGTATATCTTTTTAGATCCTCAGTCAGGCTTTTCTTTCCGAACACCAAACTAAGCATCAGGGGCTACTGTCTATGCGGTAACATTTTTATATGTTTTAAATACATACCTCGAAGCCTGTTAGAAGGCTAGCACATGCTTTTGTCAGCCCGCTCTTGGCGGACTGAACCTTCTGGATCACCGCACTCATAATAGTGCGGTGCTCCTCGTCGATGGAGGAGCCGTTAAGCACCTCCAGCAAGTTGTCTGGCGCCTCCGGTTGGACGGAGGCCGCCGGCGTCGTAGGCTTGCCCTTCTTACGAACGGGCCGCCTGCCGGACTCCGGAACCACTGAAGGTTCCGGTGCGGTGTCCGGCCCAGGGCCGGACTTTGATCCCTCTAGGGTTTTATCCCCTTTGGGCCTGGAGTCCGGGAGGTCGCCTTGCGGCGCCTCCTGGACCACCTCCTCCTGGCTTAGCCCCTTGTGGGACTCCACCTCGGCATCGTCCGTAGTGCGAGGGGAGGTAGCAGTCGGGAGTGAAAGACTATTCACATCCGACGAATCCAGGGAGCCGCTCGACGAATCGTCGAGCTAAGCCTTGGGCGGACTACATGATTATATTCCTCGTCAGAAGGTACTGAGCAATAAAGGAACGCCATGAGTTATTCTGGTATCTGGATACTTACGATTTTGCCAGGGGCTTGGCCCTGGATAGCCACTCCTCTCCGCCATCGTCGGCGTCGGAGGCGCAACCCGGAAGAAGGGTCTTCCCCTTCTTGGACCCTCCGGCCTCCCCAGTTGGGGCGGCCTTCCTTTTCTTTCCTCCCCCCCCCCCACCCGTTGGAGGGGGAGAGGCTTCTTCTTCCTCCTCCTCGTCTTCGGAGTAAGAGTGCGCTTCGGGGTCGTCGGGCGATGAATCCGATACCACCAGGCACCGGGAGCTCTTTCGAGTTCCCTTGGCCTTCTTCTTGGCCTTCTTCTCCGGCACCACGTGAGGTGCCGGGACCAGCAGCTTCGTCAAGCATGCATCAGCTGGGCCTTCGGGCAAAGGAGCCGGACAGTTAAACCGTATGGATGTCTTCTTCCAGTCATGTCAAAGGAGCGGAAGCTTAGATCCTGCATAGAATCAAACTATGGAAAACGAGTATCCTGTAAAGGGTAAAACGAGCTTACCACGCTGGCTTGGCGCTTTGCGTAGAATCCGCGATCCTCGGTAATGGGTGGGGGAACCTCGGAGCTCTTGAATAGCACCTTCCAGGCATCTTCGTGCATTGTGTCAAAGAGCCTGGACAAAGTTTGGTGCTGAGCCGGGTCGAACTCCCACAAGTTGAAAGCCCGTGGTTGACACGGGAGGATCCGGCAGAAGAGCATGACCTGAACTGCGTTGACAAGCTTAACCTTCTTGTCCACCAAGTTTTGGACACAGGTTTGGAGTCCGATCACCTCTTCCGGATTACCCCACGACAGGCCCGTCTCTTTCCAGGAGGTGAGCCGTGTGGGGATGCCAGATTGGAATTCGGGGGCCGCTTCCCATTCAGGGTCACGTGGCTCGGTGATGCAGAACCACCCCGATTGCCACCCTTTGATGGTTTCCACAAAGGAGCCCTCGAAACAGGTGATGTTGGGCATCTTGCCCAACATGGCACCTCCGCACTCCGCTTGCCGGCCGCCCACAACCTTCGGCTTGACATTGAAGGTCTTCAGCCATAAGCCAACATGGGGCTGGATTCGAAGGAAAACCTCGCACACGACGATAAACGCCGAGATGTTGAGGATGAAGTTCGGGGCCAGATCATGGAAATCCAGGCCGTAGTAGAACATGAGCCCCCGGACAAATGGGTGAAGAGGGAAGCCCAGTCCGTGAAGGAAATGGGGGAGAAACACGACCCTCTCATGGGGCCTGGGGGTGGGGATGAGCTGCCCCTCATCTGGGAGCCGGTGCGCGATGTCGTTGGACAAGTATCCGGCTTTCCTCAGCTTTTTGATTTGCCCCTCCGTTACGGAGGAAGCCATCCACCTGCCTCCCGCTCCGGACATGGTTGGAGAAGGTCGAGGTGGGAAGTGCGGACTTGGGCGCTGGAGCTCGAATGCGCAGGAATGGATAAGCGAAGGAGGAGGAAGGCGTAGATGGAAAGGGTGGATCCTTATCCCCTTATATGGGCGGCCGAAACTATGTGCCCCCACCAGCCTAGTAAAACTCGCTTATCTCCCAAGCGCTGTGATTAATGGCGCGGTTGGGTTACCCACGCCCATATTGATGAGAATCCCGGAATAAGGGGACATGATCTCTGCTTTGACAAGACGTGCCAAGGAAACCGCCTCGCTAAACGCGCCGAGGTGGGACAGTAAAACGATTCGAATAAAGGCTTGGCTGTGGCATGATGTCACACTACGGAGTACGTCAGCAGATTAGATTTGTACAAATATTATTCTCTCTACGGGGGTATGTGGAACTTATTTTGCAGAGTCGGACACTATCCTTGTGTTCAAACATCTTTTATGAAGTATTCGGAGGAGGAACCCGCCTTGCAATGCTGAAGACAATTTGCGCGCGAACTCGTCGTCATTGAAGCCTGGTTCAGGGGCTACTGAGGGAGTCCCGGATTAGGGGGTGTCCGGATGGCCGGACTATGACCTTTGGCCGGACTCCCGGACTATGAAGATACAAGATTGAAGACTTCGTCCCGTGTCTGGATGGGACTTTCCTTGGCGTGGAAGGCAAGCTTGGCGATACGGATATGTAGATCTCCTCCCATTGTAACCGACTCTGTGTAACCCTAACCCTCTCCGGTGTCTATATAAACCGGAGGGTTTTAGTCCGTAGGATGAACAACATCATACCATAGGCTAGCTTCTAGGGTTTAACCTCTCTGATCTCGTGGTAGATCTACTCTTGTACTACCCATATCATCAATATTAATCAAGCAGGAGTAGGGTTTTACCTCCATCTAGAGGGCCCGAACCTGGGTAAAAATATCACGTCCCTTGTCTCCTGTTACCATCCGCCTAGACGCACAGTTCGGGACCCCCTACCTGAGATCCGCCGGTTTTGACACCGACACCCGTGATCACCGCATAGGCTGGCATGAGGAGAAGACAAATCACTGGCAAAGGTTGTCTAGGGTGGAGTCCATCCAGGGGAGGTTGCAACTGAGGGTGGTATCTTGGTAAAAGATGTTGTGGTTAGATAGGAGATAACCTCTTAAGTTTGTTGCATCAAACTTAATGATGATGCAGTGATCAACAGAGGTGATATTGGAGCCAAATGAATTGCCTGGGAGGTTTATCTTAGGAAGGACTATAATACTTGAGGTTTTGGAAGAATTGGACCACAGCTGAATATAGTTGCTTTGCAAATGCAATTTAGGTCCAGAAACAAGATTAGGATGATGCTCTCACATGGAGTATCAACTTGAGTTCAAATTTGGCAAGGCTTTGTGATTTGGACATATAATAATGATGTAAAAATGTCATACCAATTGGAGCAATATTAGTGATTTTGGGCCCAATTCATACTTCTTTTTTGATTGGAATTCTTATCCTAGCTCGTCCTACTCGCGAGATGTTAGCCTTCAGCCTGATTACAAAAATCATAGCACTTCTGATCAATTTGAATATTCCATTCACAAGAAATTGTTGTATCCGAATTTGCGAAGGTGACAAGAAAAAGCTGGGCACCACACTGGAATTGCTGCAATGGAAGGCAGAGAATGGTGTATCTGACAAGGGATTTGGAAAGTTGCTGCTAATGATAAAGAATATGCTTCCAAAGGACAATGAATTGCCTGAGAGTACGTACGAAGCAAAGAAGGTTGCCTGCCCTGTAGGGTTAGAGGTGCAGAAGATACATGCATGCCCTAATGACTGCATCCTCTACCGCGGTGAGTACGAGGATTTGAACACATGCCCAGTATGCGGTGCATTGCGCTATAAGATCAGCCGCGATGATCCTGGTGATGTCGAGGGCTAGCGCCCCAGGAAGAAGATTCCTACCAAGGTGATGTGGTATGCTCCTATAATACCATGGTTGAAACGTTTGTTCCAAAACAAAGAGCATGCCAAGGTGATGAGATGGCACAGAGAAGACCGTAAGAAAGACGAAAAGTTGAGAGTACCCGTTGACGGGTCGCAGTGGAGAAAAATCGAGAGAAAGTACAGGGAGGAGTTTGCAGGTGACCCAAGGAACGTATGGTTTGGTCTAAGCGCAGATGGCATTAATCCTTTTGGGGAGCAGAGCAACAACCATAGCACGTGGCATGTGACTCTATGTTTGTATAACCTCTCTCCTTTGTTGTGCATGAAGCGGAAGTTCATTATGATGCCAGTGCTCATCCAAGGCCCTAAGCAACCCGGCAACAACATTGATGTGTACTAAGGCCATTAGTTGAAGAACTATTACAGCTGTGGAATGGAAAAGGTGTACGTGCGTGGGATGAGCACAAACATGAAGAATTTGACCTAAAGGCATTGTTGTTCGTGACCATCAATGACTGGCCTGCTCTCAGTAACCTTTCAGGATAGACAAACAAGGGATACCGCGGATGCACGCACTGTTTGAATGATACCGACAGTATATATTTGGATAGTTGTAGGAAGAATGTGTACCTGGGACATCATCGATTTCTTCCGAGCAGGCATCCCGTAAGAAAGAAAGGCAAGCATTTCAAAGGTGAGGCGGATCACCGGACGAAGCCTCGCCACCGTACTGGTGCTGATGTACATGATATGGTCAAGGATTTGAAGGTAATCTTTGGAAAGGGTCCTGGCGGACAACCTGTTCCGAAGGACGCTTACGGACGCGCACCCATGTGGAAAAAGAAATCTATATTTTGGGGCCTGCCCTATTGGAAAGACCTAGAGGTCCGCTCCGCAATCGACGTGATGCACGTGACAAAGAATCTTTGCATGACCCTGCTTGGCTTCTTGGGCATGTATGGGAAGACAAAAATACACCGGAGGCACGGGAGGACCAGCAACGTATGCACGGAAAAGATGGCATACAACAGGGTCATGCCAGCTATGCTCTTACCAAAGAAGAGAAGGAAATCTTCTTTGAATGCCTGCTCAATATGAAGGTACCGTCTGGCTTCTCGTCGAATATAAAGGGAATAATAAATATGGCAGAGAAAAAGTTCCAGAAACTAAAGTCTCATGACTGCCACGTGATTATGACGCAACTGCTTCCGGTTGCATTGAGGGGGCTTCTACCGGAAAACATTGATTAGCCATTGTGAAGCTATGTGCATTCCTCAATGCAGTCTCTCAGAAGGTAATCGATCCAGAAATCATACCAAGGTTACAGAATTATTTGGTGCAATGTCTTGTCAGTTTTGAGTTGGTGTTCCCACCATCCTTCTTGAACATCACGACGCACGTCCTAGTTCACCTTTGCAAAGAGATTAACGTTTTGGGTCCTGTATTTCTACACAATATGTCCCCACTGCCTCCTTGTTACCTTCGATCCTTACACGCACAGTTCGGGACCCCCTACCCGAGATCTGTCGGTTTTGACACCGACATTGGTGCTTTCATTGAGAGTTCCACTGTGTCGTCACCAAAAGGCTCAATGGCTCCATCAACTATCCACGACAACACCGCCCTGAGGGAGACTTTTCTCCCCGGCCAAGTCTTTGTATTCGACGGCTTCGCACTGCCAACAAGTATGTTTTCTTATGGCTCCCTCCTTTAAGGGGTCCAACCATATCAAGCCCCCAGACCGCAGAAGGCCAAGTTATGGGGATTGTTTGTAGGGCGGTGGGTGGCGTATGGCTTTTGTTGGCGAAAAGCTGGCATCCGACACAATTTTGGACAAGGTCTTGTGCGTCTGCTCGGGCCGTCGGCCAGTAAAAACCTGTACGGAAGGCCTTGCTTACAAGGGCCCGAGCTGCGGCGTGGTGACCGCCGAGGCCGGCATGAATTTCAGCCTAGAGCTGCCGCCCTTCCTCCTCGGAGATACATCTTTGAAGTACCCCGGTGGCGCTTTTCTTATAAATCTCTCCCTCATGGACCTTGTAGGCTTTAGAGCGCCGCACAATGCAGCGTGCCTCATTTTGGTCCTCGGGGAGTTCGTGCCTATTAAGGTAGGCAAAAAAGGGTTCGGTCCATGGGGCAATAACAGCCATGATGAAATGGGCCGAAGGTGTTATTTCGGTGGCAGAGCCCCTGATTATGTCTGTGTGTTTGGATTTGTTTTGATTTACAAGCAACGATTGTAGCAAGTTGTCCTCGGTATCTGTGACTCTGTTTTTAACCGTCCATTCATGTATGATATTTGTGTTAATGAACGCAATGTCATAGATTTTTGCTTTTCTGCATCCGACGATCTTCAACCTGCATAATATAGTGAGGATAATTATATATGCATACAATGAAAGAGTTGAAATATATATAGAGAGACTTAACTATAGAAGTAATACTTACAAACAGTAGCAAGTCATGAGTTGTTTGTCGAGGGCCTTTTGATTGTATAACTGGAATAGCTCCACAAATTCAACAGGCAACAGCTCAGTTTCAAAGAAGTCTAGCTCGTTTTTAATTCTTAGCATGAAACTATTCTTCCCAGACTCCCTGCAGGTTTTCATGTACCATTCATGCAATCTTCGCATCATCGTTGATGGAGGAGGATGATCAGGTCTGACAAGAGGCCTCCCGTACTCGTATTTGAAGGGGTCCGCCTCCATTATTTCAAACTCTACATCATTGCTCAGGTAATTTGCAGGATTGGTACCTGGCACCATCCCCGGATGATGAGCGACGATATCTCTAGACACCTTGAGCGGGAGGCACGTTTGGTTCGCCTGTTCGCCGAGCTGGGGAATTTTTTCCCACTTCTTCGTTCTACTAACCTTGCATCACTGCAAGTACTTCCCGACCGCTCCGCTTCCTTATATGTCTTTTTAATAAGGCGGACATAGTTCGAATCCGGCGGAGGCGGTGGTTGTCGCTTCAGGGCATCGATAGTTCGCTTCGCTTTCACTGGGTCTACCATTTCCTTTGGAGGTGGAGGTTTCCGTGCAAAACGGTCCCTCACTTCGGCACAACAGATGTCCTCGTTTTCCTTGTCGGTCCTCTCATATGGTAACTTTTCCGGAGCCTTGAGAGATGGACCGTATTTGAATTGCTTCCTTCCTCTGCTTGTACTGCTAAGCGCCAGAGCGGCGGCCTCTCTCTTCCGGCGTTGCTGACGCGGCGGAGTATGCTGACACGCCGGAGGAGGCGGGCGGCTTGAAGAGCTGCTCCTCGAACACCCCCAGCTCCTGGGGGAGCCTTTGAGAGGCTCTCTTGG
The DNA here is from genome assembly GCF_002162155.2 of Triticum dicoccoides. Lineage (NCBI taxonomy): Eukaryota > Viridiplantae > Streptophyta > Magnoliopsida > Poales > Poaceae > Triticum > Triticum dicoccoides. Next base: position 62,197,843 of record NC_041385.1, read on the forward strand.
TGATATTGTATGCCTCCTTGTTTGTCCCTCGCGGCACGTGCTGCAGTTCCAAGCCAAAGAACCGCTTCTCCACCTTGCGTACCTCCTCTAGGTATGCCTCCATGTGCTTGTCCTTGAGTGTGTACTCCTTGTTGGAGAAGTTGACGAGCAGCTGGGAATCGCCCTTGATGGTGAGGCGTTTCACCCCCAGCGTCGCCGCGGCCTTGAGACCGGCGAGCACGCCCTTGAATTCTGCGATGTTGTTGGGGACCTTCTTCCCCTGCTGGAAATAGAGTTGTACCGCGTCGCAGAGCTTATCCTTGGCGGGTGAGATGAGGACGGCTCCTGCTCCTGCGCCTTGTCGTGCGAACGCTCCGTCAAAGTACATGATCCACCCGTCTGGCTCCTCGTCCCCAGGTAAGAGGGAGCAGTCCTCGCTCACCCTATGGTCGGGGATGTCAACCCACTCGGCCATGAAGTCTGCAAGGGCCACACCCTTGATGACCCTGGTGGTGCTAAACTCGAGATGGAATGCCTGAAGCTCGATGTTCCATTCTGCAACTCGCCCAGCGGCGTTCGGGCTCCGGAGCACCCTCTCCAGCGGGTATGCCGAAACGACTTTGATGGGGTGGCCTTGGAAGTAGTGGTGCAACTTTCGGGAGGCGACGAAGAGCGCGAGCAAGAGTTTCAGAGGCATGGGGTAACGCGCCCGTGCCTCCCTCAGCACCGTGCTGACGAAGTAGACAGGGTGCTCGGCGAGGGGAGAGGCACCGGTGGAGTCTTGTTCTTCTTGAGGATGCAGGCCTTCGGTGGTCTCGCGAAGTCCGTTCTCAGGAGCCCCCCCAGTTGTGGGGTCAATCGCAGCCTCAGGAGGGTTATCGGCCACTGGGTTGGTCAAGGCCCCAGGTGTGTTGTCCTGAGGGTGCTGCGCTTTGCTTGGTGGTTGAGCGTCTTGCTGAGGGTCCATGGACGCGCGGCGGAGGGGCCCCAACCTTAGCCGCATGGTTCTCCCCATCCCATCCCTCCCCTCTGCCGACGCTGAAGGAAGCCGCCTGGGCTGACGGCGATGGCGGAGGAGCCTCTCCTTCTGGCGCGCGAGGGTGGCACGGGGTACCTGGGCGAGCGGAAGTGCGCCCCCAGATCCGAGCGTCCGCGGCAGTGGCTGGCTCCGAACGGCGGATGACTAGTGGTGGGGCTGCTGCATCTGGTCACGGCGCTACAGCACTTCGAATTGGCGGCGGCATGGAGGGGTTTGGTGGGCTGGTCTGCCGCGGGCATGGTTGGTCCTCCGGTCATATTTTAATCTGATCAGAGTGGCTTACTTGCTCCACAACTGCGGAGATCGGTGATGGTCCGTGTGCACGATGCGATACAAAGGTTTGTCGAGCAGATCAAGGTGAAAACCTCGTTCTTGGCTTGTTGCCAAGAACGGCGATGATGGCACTATTTTGTGCCGTTACCTTCTTGAAGGCATTGCCGTGGAGAAGCTCTAGGCCTCTATCGGCTACCTTCGGGGGAAAACCTTAGATCAGTAGATTGGATGACGGCGGCTCTCTTATGTCGTTTCCCCCTTGGGGGCGTCATTCTTGGAGGTGTACACGGGCTCGAGGGACCAGTGGACAACTTCTTTGGTTTCGCAGTGCTTCATCTTACTAATTGATGGCGAGGATCTCGGCGGAACTTCGGAAGCCTCTCTGTACACATTTTCGTCTCCGCCAAAAATAAAATATAGGGGTCCTCTGATTTCTGGAGGTCCAGAAGACCCACGGCCGAAAGCTTAGAATCATAAGCCCATATGATTCATCTATGAAGAATCTGGTCTGGATGGCATTATGCGAATTGAAGAAGCCGTCCAGGTGAGCGTAGGAAACTTTTTCTTTCTCATGCAACATTCCACAATAGGAGCTTCTCATAATAAAATGGAAACTTCTTACTCTCCTTCAAGGTTATCGGTACAAAAAGAACAAGTGGTGTGTTTACATAAAGATAAACTCGGCCACGAAGTGTGTACATTGGGTTAATTCTCCCTTCGTTCACTACCACTGTGAAAGGGGGCTCTCCCACCTTTGCTGCAACCTTCTCTGCTAACTGTTTCTTCATTGTCAAGCCATCAGGGAGCCCCTTGATCCTAGCCCATACAGGAACCATGTTCAGCTTGTAGTTCAACACATCACAGAATCCATGGTATTCTTAGATTACCACCGGTGCTCTACGGAACAACCAGGCTCCTCCATCCATAATTATTTTCCAGTCCCCCGGGCAGTGAGACTGCACAAGAGATAGATTAGGGCCTTTGATACTGAATGTCACCCCTTGTGCCGCCGTCCATGCATTCCGCATTTGATTAAGAAGGGCTGAATGACTAAACGGCTTTGTGGTGTGGACTCAAAATAGGTTTGCAAGTTCGCCTCGCGCACATGTAAGTGCCCTAGATGCAACGTCTTGAGTGTGTCGCATGCCTTCTTCGCTGATGTCTTCGAGATAAGATGCTGCTGCACGTCCACCAGCATCACCGAGCAGATGGTCGTGATAGCCTGGCGATCCTTCTGATACAAGGCACCACCTTTCAGGTACTCCTCACCGCCGGGATCAACGGAGCTTATTGGCCTCGAGCGCCCACTCCATCATGGTCGCCCACACCACGAAGTTCCCACGGTCGAATCGAGGATACTCCGATCTCACCGGAGCAACAATTACTTTAGCCACACCGGAGTACTCCGCCAGTTGCTTGGACTTGTCCTTCTCGTTGTCTGACATGATCTCCCGTTAGTAGACGACCATGGACCCAGTCCGCATCATTGCTACTATCATCTTTCAACTTAGTTTTCTCTAGGAACATATAAAAAACATAGGGAAGCTACAACGCGGGCTATTGATCTACAACATAATTTGAAAAATACTATCAGGACTAAGTTCATGATAAATTAAAGTTCAATTAATCATATTACTTAAGAATTCACACTTAGATAGACATCCCTCTAGTCATCTAAATGATCACGTGATCCATATCAACTAAACCATGTCCGATCATCACGTGAGATGGAGTAGTCTTCAATGGTGAACATCACTATGTTGATCATATCTACTATATGATTCACGCTCGACTTAAGCAAGTCATTGGGATCCAAATGGAGGCGCTTAGTGAGAGGTACATTGGTCTACCAACAGTGGTTGGGAGATCAAAGGACGGAACTTTTAAATATGTCACGGAGAGTTCGAAAGGGAAGGTAGATATAACACCAATATGAATTTAGAATGGGTTCACAACAGTACCTAAGTGGTGATTTATTTTCTTATACTAACAAATCTTGTGAGTTTTTTGTTGAGTTTTGTGTTGTGAAGTTTTCAAGTTTTGTGTGAAGTTTCAATGGACTACAGAATAAGAAGTGGCAACAGCCTAAGCTTGGGGATGCCCAAGGCACCCCAAGGTAATATTCAAGTACAACCAAGCATTTAAGCTTGGGGATTCCCGGAAGGCATCCCCTCTTTCGTCTTCATTCATCGGTAACTTTACTTGGAGCTATATTTTTACTCACCACATTTATCATGAATTAAGGAATAAATAAACACTTTATTATTGCCTCTAGGGCATATTTCCTTCATCTTCGCCCGCACAGAAGAGGGTCATAAGTGTTGTCAGGGATGCCATGGTTTTCGGCTTTTCCTGCCCGAGGTGTCGGGCGAGCAATTCATCTTAAAGGCCGCTAAGGCTTAGGTGTTTGGACAGTCCATGATTTGGTTATTTTTAATGAGGAACCAATTGCAAAGTTTGTGAGCAGACTCTCCGGGTTGCTGGATTATGTGACATAGGTCATCGGCATCCGGAGGCCGGACATAAGTGCGTTGAAAGTTGTCCCGGATAGCATCTTCTAAATCTTCCCAGCTACCAATGGAGTTTTCTGGGATGCTATTCAACCAGTGTCGTGCTGGTCCCTTCAACTTCAAAGGGAGATATTTGATGGCATGGAGGTCATCTCCGTGAGCCATGTGAATGTGAAGAAGAAAATCCTCAATCCATACAGTGGGGTATGTTTTTCCATCGTATTGTTCAATGTTTTCAGGTTTAATCCCTTCCGGAAATTGGTGTTGCATTACTTTGTAACTAAAGCACATAGGGTGTGTGGCAACTCTATAGCTAGCTACATCACGACGTAGTTCGGATGACATCTGTGTTCGGTGCTGCACAAAAATAACACCATGGCAATTCTGATGAAAACAACATCAATCCGGGTTAGTTCCATTCAAATCATGCAAATTATAGTCCAAAACAAGGACAAAAGAGTTTGGGAAAGTAGATACGATGGAGACGTATTAACTCCCCCAAACTTAACCCATTGCTTGTCCTCAAGCAATTTGGTTGACAAACTGAAAGTGATATAGAAAAACTTTTACAAACTTTGTTTGATCTTTTTATTGCAAATATGTAAAGCCAGCATTCAAGTTTTCAGCAAAGATCATGAACTAACCATATTCACAATAACATTTAGGTCTCAAATTTACTCATATCAATGGCATAATCAACTAGCAAGTAATAATAATAGATCTCGGATGACAACACTTTTTCAAAACAATCATGATATGATAACCTTAACCATCTTTGATCAACGAGCTAGTCTAGTAGAGGCTCACTAGGGAGACGGCACTTGTTTATGCATTCACACATGTATTTAAGTTTCTGATCAATACAATTCTAGCATGAATAATTAACCTTTATCATGAATAAGGAAATATAAAATAACAACTTTATTATTGCCTCTAGATCATATTTCCTTCACGTCTCCTCCATGGAAGCAGCGCCCCAAGAAAGCACTAGGCCAACCCTAACTACAACAAGATAGGTCTAATCATTTCAGCAAAGCGCTCAAAATCCTCATTATCCTTTTTCTTGGATGGTTTAGGAGGAAAAGGCATGGGTTTCTGAACCCATGGGGGCCGTAGGTTTCACCAGTGGCTTCTCTCGAGAAAAATAGCAAACGGTGGGAAAACAATTACTGTTGGATAATTGATAGAACTTCAAATAATCATGAAGATATCCGAGCAATGATCATTATATAGGCATCACGTCCAAGATTAGTAGACCGACTCCTTCTTGCATCTACTACTATTACTCCACACATAGACCGCTATCCAGCATGCATCTTGTGTATTTGAAGGAAATATGCCCTAGAGGCAATAATAAAGTTGTTATTTATATTTCCTTATATCATGATAAATGTTTATTATTCATGCTAGAATTGTACTAATCGGAAAATTAGTACATGTGTGAATACATAGACAAAACAAAATGTCCCTAGTATGCCTCTACTTGACTAACTCGTTAATCAAAGATGGTTATGTTTCCTGACCAGAGACATGTGTTGTCATTTGATGAACGGGATCGCCGGTGCCTCCAACGCGGGAAGGTTATGGGTGCACGCTACCCTGATCAGGTAGGCGGACATGAACCTTGTGTGCCGGTTGTTTTTGTATGCAGGGGAGCTCAGGCTACACCCCACAACAACCAGACCCAGCCAAGCACCAAAAGACAACAATTCACCATGCAACGACTAAGTTCCTAAATATTGTAATCGTATAGAACTGGAAGCATATCAAAGTAATTTGTAGGTAGTTTTGTTCCTAGATTCAGAACTGTCTTTGTAGGAATATATTACTCATGAATTAAATCAACTACAAAAATCGTCGGACAATACTTACTGAGATGAATATAATGGCGAGGTGTATTAGAGAGGCAACAAAACTTTTTGGAAATTATTTTTGGGCCAGAAGACACATCGAGAATCAAGAAAGCACCTAGGGAAGGCCCGTGGGGAGCACAACACACCAGGGCGCACCCAGAAGCCCAGGGGTTCTGGCCCCCACGGGAGTCCCTGCACCACCTCTTCACCCTATAAATTCCCAAATATTCCAGAAACCCTAAGGGAGTCGACGAAAAACAATTCCAACCCCCGCAAGTTCCAGAACCATGAGATCCAATCTAACACCATCACGGAGGGGTTCAACATCGTCATCGGTGCCTCTCTAATGATGCGTGAGTAGTCAACCATAGACCTACGGGCCCGTACGCAGTAGCTACATGGCTTCCTCTCTCTCTCTTTTGATTCTACCATCTGGAAGGTTGAAAGTCTATTCAGACTTCTGCACATTGAAACCACAAATGGCTAATTTAATTATTTGATATCTGGTATTGGTCATGGAGAAGTTATGTCACGCTTTATCAAAAAGGTCAGGGCTGCCAAGAAAACCGCCAAGAATAAGAAATCAAGTACTTCCGAGCTGTTTGAACTGGACGATAGCTCTGAGTCGGAGGTAGCTCTTGATTCTCTTAGCTCCTTTTTCAACTATCTTATTGACATTGATTATCATGGGGATGACATGGGGCCAGTCAAGCAGTGGAGGAAGAGGTAACTATCGTTTCCTCAGACTCCGAGCCTTTGCCAAGACAGAAAATTCGAAGAGTAACCCGGAAACTAAGCTTTTCACACCCCTTAGCTCATCTGGATCCTCACTTTCTTTTGAAGCAATAGCAGCACGAGAGCCGGCGATAGACTCGGACCAGCAGAGGTGAAGAATTATCTTCCGGTTAACCAAATACTCTAGCTCCGAGGAAATGTCGAAACAAGGTCAACCCCAATTTAAACTCTTTTTATCCTTTGGCAGGTCTCATTCGCCAACCACTTAATTCTTCCGATTCAAATTATCAGGAGACTTCTCGCTCCCGGAAATGAGCTCGCGGCGGCACGGGATTTCGGCCCCGAGTGGCGCGGGGTGCTTGTCAGGAGCTTCGAGCGGCGGCGTTGGGTTCGTGGGGACCTGCTGAGGTCGCGGCAGTGCTCAAGTGCGAGTTGTGTTCGCGGTTACCACAATGGCGCCATGGACGACGGCGATGAGCTTCAGCAAAAGAATTTTTTTGTTAGAAACTAAAATAACAAAATCAGTTTTTAAATATAACGATAAACCACGGTAATATTAAATAGCAGGAAAAAGAATCACTCAAAAATCTATTTTTATAGTAAAATTATTCAAAAACTAGTGGTTCACACAAATTTCAAAAAATTCAAATTTAAACTATTCAAATTGGAAAACTAACTGCACTAACAGAAAGCTTATAATTTTTATTACCTAAAGCAAAAAAAATCACTGAAAAACTAGTAAGTATTTTGCTGTAAGTAGAAACAAAATAAAATAAATAAAGCAAAAAAGAAAACAAAAAACTAGAAAAAAAATAAAAAAATGTGCCACCTACTGGGCCACCACGGCCTAAATACGACTAGAAACTCAACCATGGGCCAGGATTCAAGCCCGCAGCAGGCCCAGTAGGCCCACAGGCACGTAATGACAGATTAGTCCCGAAAGCCTTCAGTTGAGAGGAGCTCGAGAGTGTGGGCGCAACAGCGCTTATAAACCATTCTCGAGCTCTCTCAACTAGCGAGGTGGGACTAAACTTTTGGCCGCGGGCAGCACAAGGCCTTCGGTCCCGGTTGGTGACCGGGACCAAAGGTCCCTGTTTCCCACCCTTTGGCTGCTGAAAATTGACCTTTGGTCCCGGGTGGTGGCACCAACCGGGACTAAAGGGGTGCATTGGTCCCGGTTGGTGCCACGAACCGGGACCAAAGCTTCGTCTATATAAGCAGCACTTAGGAATTTTTCCACATTCTCCTCAGACGCCAACTCCCCTGCACCTCGACGCCGCTAGGCTGCTCGATCTCCTCGTCGTTGTCGCTATCGCCGCCGCCGCGCCCTGCCCCGTAGCTGCCCGCTCCTTGTCGTCGTCGCCATCGCCGACGCCTCCCCGACCTCGCCGTCGCCTCCCGGTGCCAGCCCCTGCCCTGCCCTGCGCACGCCTCTGCCTCAGCCCGGCTCCGACCTGGCCGTCGTCGCCGCCGCGCCCTGCCCATTCGCCACCCGCTCCTCGTCGCCATCGTCGACGCCTCCCCGAACTCGTCGTCGCCTTCCCGCGCCGGCCCTTGCCCTACCCCGCGCGCGCCTCTGCCTCAGCCCATCCCAACCTCGTCGTCGCCGCCCGCTCCTCATCGTCGACGCCGCCTGATGAGGATACAGACCTGGGGTAGGGCCATGGACCTGACCTATACACCCTATCCAAGGTCACTACCCTAGAAGCTAAGAAGTCCAAGAGGCAACAAAGAACCCCAGTCAAAGGTGTCGAGTGCAATCCACTCGACACATCATATCACTCGGGTATCCCTCCTACCTGTTGTCACTCGACCGTATAAGGAAGCACTCGACCTACTGAAGGCCAGGAGTCGATCAGCACTGCAACGGTCAGAGATTCACTCCGTAGTCTTTAAGGTCATTAATAGCACTTATGGTTGGCGTTATCAGTAACGCCCCTACTTTATGTACATTAAGCCCCTTGTAATGGAGGATGGCTGGGGTCCTGGCGCACTCTATATAAGCCACCCCCTCCTCTGGGACAAGGGTTGGCACCCCCTGTAACATCACACACAAATAATCCAGTCGACCGCCTCCAGACACCGAGACGTAGGGCTATTACTTCCTCCACGACGGGCCTGAACTCGTAAATCCCGTGTGTACACCTTCACCATAGCTGGGATCTTGCCTCTCCATACCTACCCCCCTTTCTACTGTCAGTCTTAGAACCACGACAGTTGGCGCCTACCGTGGGGCACGCGTCTTAGCGACTTGTTGGTGAAGTTGCAATTTTTTCGATCCCCATCATCATGGTTTCCGGCGGTGGATTGGCTGAAGGCCGCGAGATCCGTCTCGGCGCGCTCGTTTTCATCACCGACGATTCCGCTTGGCTTCAGGAAGCTCCCCTTGACGTCGAGGCTCTCCCCGTCCGTGGGGCGACGCATTTTCGCGCGTGCGTATGAGGCGTCTTTCTCTGGCAGTCGTCGACCCAGTATCGGTCGGCTCCGATGATGTCTTTCCTCCCTGCTGTTCACCGCCGCAAACGATCCGGTCGGTGGCGGCTTCAGCGGTGGGTGAAACACGCGGTGGCTCGACATTCGGCCACCCATCAAGTCGCGGCAATCGAGCCCGACGAAACTCTCCACAGCCTATTCGATCTGTCGAGTGGTTCCGTCGAGACCGCATCCGAGTGCGATAGCAGCGACCCTGCGGTTGAAGTCTTGATGGTCGACGGACCATGTAGTATGCCTGGTTTCCGCCGTCAAGACGGCAGAGTTGGTGGTGGTGATCCGTCGCGCGTCCACGAGGAGTACCAACCCGAACCCCTCTCTTCGCAGCAGAGGAAAGAACTTCGTCGCCGCAACATGGATGCACTCCACATGCCCATCATTGGAGAAACCCCCGAGGCTCGGGCCTTGAAACAGGTGCGCTTGGCTTATTTGGCTGAGCACACTCGACTGAAGAACCTCCAGCGCACACTCGACGAGCGTGCTCGGGAGCGGATCCTTGAGTCCAGTCGGCGACAACTTTTCCCGCCTCCACCTAAGGTATACCGCACTCCGATTCAAAATCTCACAGCTGCGGCCCGAATAGCAGAGTCAATCCAACCTTCCCAGTCGGAGGCTGGCAGAGGTTTGATGCAGATCCGGGCCTTACTCCGGGCAGCAGGTGAACAGAACACAGCAGTGTCTCAGCCGCGGAATATGATTCATAGAAGATCCGTGGTAGCGGATACTGTTCAGTCGGCCCACAGTCCAAGATCACCCCTGCAACATGAAAGTCGTGGGCAATATGATCACCGACTCGACTGCGACAATCGCCGTCGAGTGCCCACACCTCCTCCGAGGAGTGCATCATATGTGCCTTGGCAGTACGATGATAGATGCCTTCACAGTGGCGAGCGCAGAGCACTAGTCCAGGCTTTGATGCAAGATCTATCCTCGTTCAAGGTCTAGTCGACCGGAACAGAGCGCATAGGGAAGACCTTGGCAGAGATCGTCCGACTGGCAGCAGAGTTCATGTTTCAGGTCCAGAGTGTTTCAGCAGAGCCATCAGGGCTGCAGTGATTCCTCCCAACTTCAGGTTGGCGACTGGAGTCAGCAAGTTCACTGGAGAGTCCAAGCCTGAAACTTGCTTGAGGATTACCGAGTGGCTGTGCAGATTGGTGGCGGGAATGATGAAGTGGCAATGAAGCATCTTCCTCTGATGTTGGAGGGGTCAGCCAAAGTGTGGTTGACTCAGTTAGCCCCAGGCAGTATATATAGTTGGGAAGAGCTTGCTCGAGTGTTCGTCAGAACTTTTGAGGGGGCCAGTTCTTTTGGGCAATTCTCCGAGAATTGACCCCCTCCCCAGCTTTTCCCAGAATTGCCACTCTATATTTTCTTACAATTCCTAGCTAACTAAATCTTAGTGAGCTAGGAATTGTAAGAAAATATAAAGTGGCAATTCTGGGAGAAGCTGGGGAGGGGGTCAATTCTCAGAGAATTGCCCAAAAGAACTGGCCCTTACAAGCGGCCAGCAGGGTTGACAGAGTTGCAGCATTGTGTGCAGAAACCGAGTGAGACTCTAAGGGATTTCATTCAGAGGTGGACCACTTTGCACCACACAGTGGAAAATCTATCTAAGCATCAAGCAGTGTGTGCCTTCAAGGAAGGCGTTAAATATCGAGAGCTGGTCCTGAAGTTCCGTCGGACTGGAGATATGACTCTGACTCGGATGTTGGAAATAGCCACCTGGTACGCTAACGGGGAAGAAGAGGATCAACTCCGCAGCGGAAAGGGTAAACCAGTCGGTCAAGACGCCGGCGGGGGTAATTCCAATCGGAAACAGAAACGTAAGGCCGAGCCTGTAGCACCCGGTGAAATTGCGGCAGTGGTTCAAGAAAAGTTTAAAGGAAAACCTAAGGGCCCTGGACCCCTAAGAAGGTAAAGGATCAAGCGAGAAATGTTGTGTTGGATTTACCATGTCACATTCATACGAAGAAGGATGAAGAGGGTAATATGATTTATCCTAAACACACCACTCGACAATGTCGACTCCTGATCCAGCAGTTCCGAGAGAAACAACCCAGTGATAAGGAAAAAGAGTCGGACAAAAACGAGGATGAAGAGAAAGATGATGGTTATCCCAAAGTCAATTCCACCCTGATGATTTTCGCTGATGTTGAGAGCAAAAGTCGATTGAAAGTTATCAACAGAGAAGTAAATATGGTTGCTCTGGCGACGATGACCACATACCTGAAATGGTCGCAAACAGCGATCACATTTGACCAGTCTGGTCACCCGGCGCGCATAGCCACCCCTGGGAGGCAAGCATTGGTGGTCGACCCAGTGGTCGAAGGCACTCGACTGACCAAAGTGCTAATAGATGGTGGTAGCGACCTAAATATCCTTTATGCTGAAACCTTGAAGGGGATGGGCATTCCGATGTCCAAACTTAGTGAGAGCAATATAAGTTTTCATGGCATTATCCCTGGAAAGGAAGCTGAATCACTCGACCAGATCACCCTTGACGTGGTTTTTGGTGATTCCAAGAATTACCGTAAGGAAAAGTTGACATTTGAAGTTGTGGTACCTCAAGCTGAAGATGCCTGGCCCCAGAGGTGTGATCACAGTCACTGGCAATCGGCAGAAAGCAGAGGAATGCTTCCAGAAGGGTTCCAAAATTGCCGATGCACAAATGGCAGCAGTTGAATTTCAAGAATATCAGAAGAATGCAGATCCAAGTGATTTGCTCCGAGCTAAGAAGCCTGCTACGGATTCTGCATTTCAGTTGTCTGAAAAAACGAAACCGATTCATATTCACCCGACCGATCCCAATGCTGCACCGACTTATATCTCAACGACACTCGACAACAAATAGGAAGAAGCGCTCATCCAGTTCCTCCGTGAGAACTGGGACATCTTCGCATGAAAACCTTCTGACATGTCGGGTGTACCCAGAGAACTAGCTGAGCACCGTTTACGTGTCGATCCCAAGGTAAAACCCGTCGAAGAGCATTTTCGGCGGTCCGCCGTGCAGAAGAGAAAAGCAATTGGCGAGGAAGTGGCTCGACTCCTAGCAGCAAAGTTCATCCGAGAGATCTACCACTCTGAGTGGCTTGCCAATGTGGTCATGGTCCCTAAGAAAGACGATTCACTTCGTATGTGCATCAATTTCAAGCATATTAATCAGGCCTGCCCGAAAGATCATTTCCCTCTCCCCCGCATTGATCAAATTGTTGACTCGACTGCGGGGTGTGAGCGCTTGTCTTTTCTAGATGCATATTCTGGGTATCATCAGATCCGACTGTATGGTCCCGATGAAATAAAAACAGCTTTCATCACCCCATTCGGGTGCTTTTGCTATGTCACCATGCCATTTAGTCTTAAAAATGCTGGCGCCACATTCATGAGGATGATTCAGGAGTGCCTGCTCACTCAAATCAGTCGGAATGTGGAAGTATACATGGATGACATTGTGGTCAAGTCGCGTAAAGGTTCCAACCTGCTGACCGACCTCGCAGAAACCTTTTCCAACCTAAGAAGGTATGATATCAAGCTTAATCCGTCAAAGTGCACATCGGAGTCCCAGGTGGAAAATTACTCGGTTTCCTCGTTTCTGAACGAGGATCGACACAAATCCAGAAAAAGCCGATACCATCCTCCGAATGAAACGCCCTATGCGTGTGCATGACATTCAGAAGCTTGCTGGTTGTTTGGCCACCTTGAGTCGATTCATTTCTCGTCTCGGTGAAAATGCCTTACCTCTTTACTGATTGATGAAGAAATCTGATAAGTTCGAGTGGACTAATGAAGCTGATGCAGCATTTGCAAAGCTCAAAACCCTGCTTTCCACCCAACCGGTGCTTGCTGCGCCAATCAGCAAAGAGCCTTTACTGCTTTACATTGCAGCCACTGGACAAGTTGTCAGCACAGTACTCACGGTCGAGCGGGAAGAAGGAAAAGCTTACAAAGTTCAACGCCCAGTGTATTATCTCTCTGAAGTTTTGACTCCATCCAAGCAGAGATATCCACATTATCAGAAGCTTGTCTATGAAATCTACATGACCATGAAGAAGGTTGCACACTATTTCTCTGATCACTCCATTACAGTCATCAGCGACGCGCCATTATCTGAAATTCTGAACAACAGAGATGCAACTGGTCGAGTGGCAAAATGGACGATTGAACTCCTTCCATTGGATATCAAATTTGAGGCAACGAAGACTATCAAGTCCCAAGCAATCGCAGATTTCCTTGCCGAATGGATTGAGCAGCAACTGCCAACTCAAGTTCACTCGGAGCATTGGACCATGTTCTTCGATGGCTCCAAGATGCTGAATGGTTTCGGTGCTGGGGTAGTATTGGTATCCCCCGTGGAGACAAGCTTAGCTATGTTCTCCAGATTCATTTTGATTCCTCCAACAATGAAGCTGAATATGAAGCACTTTTATATGGGTTGCGTATGGCCATTTCACTCGGCGTTCGTCGCCTTATGGTCTACGATGACTCGGATTTGGTGGTTAATCAAGTGATGAAAGAGTGGGATGTCAGGAGCCCGGACATGACTGGTTATTGCAACGCAGTAAGAAAGCTGGAAAAGAAGTTTGAAGGATTGGAGCTTCACCATATACCCCGACTGAAAAATCAAGCTACAGATAAATTGGCAAAGATAGGATCTAAGAGAGAGACCATTCCTAGCAATGTGTTTTTGAAGCATATTTATTCACCTTCAGTTCAGGAAGATCCTTTCACTGAAGAGCCCCCACAGCCTAAGAGTACCACAGATTCGACTGAAGTCGAAATTCCAGCCATGGTCGACTTAGTCATGGAGGTTTTGGTCGTCACTCCTGACTGGACAGAGGATGTAAAACCGAGTACCATCATCCTCAAACGAATGGGCCAGCGAATGATGATGTACATGCCCTCTTTCGGTCTATTCCTCCAAATCTCCCACTTTCAGAAAGCTTGACTTACACGACGACTTGTAGTCGAGATAGACAGGTTGAAAATGCACGAAACTAGTGCACGAGACATTGTGTCCCCCTCATAGTTGCTGCCATTGTTGGCCTGCCGCTGACCATCTCAGCTCGCCGCCCTCCCATGATCCTCCAGGGTCCAGTGTCTGGCTGTCCCAGCAAGAGCATACATCAGATCAGATCAGGAATGAACACAAGAAGCTATTTCAGTCTGGCAGCAAGTTAATTATATGTTCACTTGTAGACATATGTTTGCATCGTGGTAAGCAAAAAATATTCACCATCAGCAGTTTGCATATATGGTACTAACTTTGAAATGATGTTCAGCATAAGGTTGAAAGTAACCGAAAAGAAGTAGACAGCCACCACAAGCAAGTAGTCTGGGCTTGTCAAACTGTTTATATTGGAGGACAGAATGCAGTGGGTTAGGTCGCTGTCCTAGACCGTTGAACATTTTCAAGACGCAGACATTAGACAAGTGCACTCATCTACACATCTCTTCCTCCGTTATCATCTCATCCAAGAGGAGTCCTGTTAGTAGACGGCACTAATGGCAGTTAGAGGTATCTCCCTGACTCTCCACCGCCTCTTCCTCCTCCGCCTCCTGCTTCTCCTGCCAGTCGTCACCACCCAAACGATACTCAACATCACCAACCGCTGCCCCTACACCGTATGGCCAGGCGCTATGCCGGTGGGCGGTGGCATGCGGCTGGACTCAGGGAAGACATGGACCCTCAAGGTGCCCTCTGACACCCTTTCAGGAAGCGTGTGGGCGCGCACAGGCTGCTTGTTTGACGGCAAAGGCAACGGGTCATGCCAGACAGGCGACTGCGAAGGCTTGCTCGTCTGCAACACATATGGTCAGCCGCCCATCACGTATGCTGAATTCTCGCTCAACCAGTATGACAACTACAGTTTCTTTCACATCTCCCTCTACCAGGGCTTCAACGTACCCATGGAGTTCCTGCCAATGCCGGCCAACGGGCAAGGGCGATCAGGGTGCAGAAGGGGGCCGTACTGTGGGGCCAACATCACGTCACAGTGTCCGAGCGAGCTCAAGGCGCCGGGAGGCTGCAACAGCGCATGTAACGCGCTTCAAAACCAGTCCAGTTTGTACTGCTGCTATGGAAGACACTGTGAATCCAACAAATATTCGGCCTTTTTTGTGCGGATGTGCCCGGAAGCATTAAGCTTCTCCAGCGATGCTCCGTCACAAACTGCATTCAGTTGTCCATGGGATACCAACTACCAGGTCATCTTCTGCCCACCGATCAATCCAACGTCTTCACCTCCAAGTCATCCTAACAAATCTGGTTTTAGGCCAGCAAGCACAGAACCATCATCTAGGAAAGTAAGAACTGTTGTTTTGATTGCAATTACTGGTCCCATAGTTTTTGTTCTCGCATTGATCTTTTTCGTCGTATATCGGAGAAGAACACGACGGCACCATGAGATGGAGGAAGATGAGGCAGAGTTCGGTCAACTACAAGGAACACCAATGAGGTTTACGTTTCAACAGTTAGAAGCAGCAACAGAGCAATTCAAGGACAAGCTCGGGGAAGGAGGATTTGGGTCTGTTTTCGAGGGACAGCTAGGCGAGGAAAGGATTGCGGTAAAACGTTTGGATCGAGCTGGTCAGGGGAAGAAAGAATTCTTGGCGGAGGTTCAGACAATTGGCAGCATTCATCATATCAATCTGGTCAGGCTGTTTGGTTTCTGTGCAGAGAAATCCCATAGGCTCTTGGTTTATGAGTATATGCCAAAAGGATCCTTGGACAGGTGGATCTATGGTCGACATGAAAATAGTGCTCCTCCGTTAGAATGGAAGGTACGATGCAAGATTATCACTGACATAGCTAAGGGTCTGTCTTATCTCCACGAGGATTGCATGAAGAGAATTGCTCATTTGGATGTCAAGCCACAAAATATCCTCTTAGATGATGACTTCAATGCTAAACTTTCCGATTTTGGTCTATGCAAGCTCATTGATAGGGACATGAGTCAAGTGGTTACAAGAATGAGAGGCACACCTGGTTATCTAGCCCCTGAATGGTTGACATCACAAATCACGGAGAAGGCCGATGTCTATAGCTTTGGCGTTGTGGTCATGGAAATCGTGAGCGGAAGAAAGAACCTCGACACTTCCCTGCCTGAAGAGAGCGTCCATCTTATTACCCTATTGGAAGAAAAGGTGAAGAACAATCACTTGGAAGATTTGATTGACAAGAGCAGCAACGACATGCAAGCACACGAGCGAGATGTGATTCAGATGATGAAGCTCGCGATGTGGTGTTTGCAGATTGACTGCAAAGGAAGGCCTAAAATGTCCGAGGTAGTCAAAGTCTTGGAAGGTACCATAGATGCAGAGAGCAACATAGATCATAACTTTGTCGCAACAAATGAACCAAATTTTGGTATTGCTGGAAATGTGAACTCTTCAGCTCCACCTGTAGCCTCAGATGTATCGGGTCCAAGGTGAAATGAGTCGATCCCGAGAAGACAGACAATTAGATTATCAGGTGCTAAAAGAAACGAGTGAAAGACTTGTCTGTTGTATCTTTACAAACTATTACAATATGAAGCCGCTTATGTTGAGTTAATTTTACCTGCAAAATGTTTTAATATTACGAACCTTCTTGTTTTACAGCAGAAGAATTTATTTATTCTACAGTTTGTTCAGTTTCTCTCTGTAATGCAGATCCGTTTCTTGTTATTCTAGTTGAAATTAATAGCATGTTTCAAAATGTTCCTAGGCTCCTAGCCCACTGAATTAAAACACATTTTAGGAGTAGGGAATAACTAAGACAGAACAATTAGAAACCACAAGTGTTTTAAAGTTCTTTCAATTTCCAGTGTAGCCACGAGCCCTGCCTTAAGCTGTCTGCAGCCTACAGTTTTGCTTCTCTTCCCTTGTTTTGATACAGTAGCTTTTAGGCTTGGCTAGCTTAGTTTTTTTCCCTACTTCTTTTGTTGGCTGATTTTGTTTTGTATACATTGCGGGCATACTAGTGTTCTCATTTCTCATTCTAATACACTTAGCACAAGCGACACACGTTTGGGCGTGTGTTGGAGAGAAAAATTCCAGTGTGTTTTTATGGCACGGATACTGCTGTGCACACACAGAAAGCGTATTTGTACACGAGAAGCCAGCCATAAACTACTTTCCTGCTCATGGAGTGAAAGATCCACCGTGCCTAGCACGTATCGTGCTTGACCGGATCATCTATGCTACTGCTGTGACTAATGCTGCTATTGGTTACCGGGGTGTATGGCACATGAGATTTCACAAACATTTCTGCAATTTGATAGTAGTACTAGTAGGAGTAGGAATAACTAACACAGAACAATTAGGAAGTAAGAAACCCTTTTAAGTTCTCCCGATTTCCTGTGCAGTCGCGAGCCCTGCCTTAAGCTGTTTGTAACCTACGATTTTGCTTCGCTTCCCTTTTGTTTTTGATAGCTTTTTTTGCCCTCTAGTATGCTTAATACAGACAACACATGTTTGGGTGCAAACGGGTGTCTTTTTTTTTTTTTGAAAAAGGAGGAAGACCCCAGTGGCGGATTTTTTAGGTACTACGAACAGTGGCAAATTTAGTACTAATTTGCTGCTAAATATCGATTTTTCAACACTTTGGCCCTCCCCAACCTGTTTTAGTAGCACTTGGCCCCCCTGATACATATTTTCTGGCTCCGCCACTGATCATATATGTCATATAAGATTCAATTCAGTTACCCTTTAAGGCTTAGGGCATCGTGCGACAGCTCGCAACTTTGCGAGTTTGCACACCAGAAACCAGCCATGGACTACTTTCGAATGAAAGATGCACCGTGCCTAGCACGTATCGCTCTCGACCGGATCATCTATGCTGCTACTGTGACCATGTAATGCTGCTATTGGTTACGATTACCAGGGTGTGTGGCACATCAGATTTCACAAACATTTCTGCAATTTGATAGTACTACTAGTCAGGAAGAAGTTGCTGCTTACCGTGCCAATGGTGCGTCCCCTCTGGATTATTCCTCTGAGCTCAGTAGGCTCAAGCTCGTCGCCTCGCCGCCCAGCGCTCAGAATCCTTGCACGAGTAGTTGATTGGTAGGAGGATCCACAAATCTGCAGTTGATTGGAGTACCTGTGAATCAAGATGCGGTGGCCGCTGCAGGGGGGAGGGTGTGCTGGTACGTAAGAGCGGCGGCCTGCCAGAGGAGCGCAGGGACGACCGGGATCCATCAGAAGTGGGGATATGGTCCGCCGGAGCGGCAGCATCCGCCGGGCAGTGCGGCGGGGGCGGCGGAGGAAGGGGACGGGCCCGGCCGATTTCCTCTCTGCTCGGTCTGGGCCACGAACACGTTGGAACTGACGTGCCAGTATGGGCCGAGTTGTCGGGCCCTATCAAGTCCAGGTGGGCTTTCGCTTGACCTGATATCATGATCCAGATTGTTTGCCTAAAAAAAATGCTTGTTTGCTCCACATCCTCGTAGTAGATAGCCGTTGACTTGTTCTTGTCTATAAGTCTCAACTGTTCTCATGTTAGTTTATCAACATGATACCAGTTCAGGCATTTTTAACTTAAAATAATTGGTACCATGTTGTTAAATAAACTGTAAAAGACCTGGTACCATGTTGTTAAGATTTGTTTTCAGTCGGCCGTTGTAAAGTTTTGACTAAATTTATAAGAAAAGTCATCAACATTCTTAATACCAAATCAATATTGTTAGATGTATCATGTAGTTAATCAACATTCATAATTTCCTTCTTAGACCATTTGGCAAACTTTACTTTTATGGATCATGGCAATTTTTTGTTTTGGATCATGGATTTTTATTATTTTTCTAACCATAGAAAGTTATTGTGTGGATCACATGGCGAAGTTATTTTTTGTACAATGGAAAATTTATAATTTATACCATGCCAAATTTATTTCTTGAACCATGTCAACTTTATTTTTTTGAACCGTTGTTAAATTTATACTTTGTACCATGAAAATTTATTGTTCAAACCATTGCAAAAGTTATTTTTTAAAACTTGGAAATTTTTTATTTTAGACCATGATAATTTTTGGGACAATGGAAAAAAAATAAACAATGAAAACTTATTGTTTGGACCATGGCGAATTTGTTTTGTAAACACTAGGGCAACTTTTAATGCATACAACATTATAAATTCTGTTTTCAAAATTATTTTTCAGAACATGGAAATTTGTTGAACAAAGCATGGTAAATTCTTTTTGGTATAATAGAAAATTACTTGAACATCCCATGGCAAATTTACTTTCATTAGACTTTTTCACAAGTTTTCTTTTCAATATTTCTTTTGTCATCATCTTATTCTTATACTTAACAATGGCAACTTAGGTTCAAACATAATTGTTATGTTCTTTTCTTCTATATGTTAAGTTCTGGCTTTTATTAGTTTCATAACTGCGTTGACTTGCTGTAGTATATTTTTTGTACAAGCATAGCTTTTTTGTGTGCCTTACGTTACACTTGATTTATTTATTTCAAAAACATGTGGCACTTTTATTCTCTAGAGCATGGTAATTTTTTTCCCGTGTAGCTGTACCTATTTGGTAAATAAACATATTTTTGTTTATTATTTGCCATGTAACCTTTTACATGATCAAATTAGTTAGCCATGCATGGCAAAACTTACTTGCTTGTATCATTGCATTTTGTTTGTTTTTCTTCTTTTTCCTGTCATTTATTTTTGTGTATAATCGGGCTGTGAGGCCTTGTAAAGGGGCTTGTATGAGGGAAGAGGATTTGGAGCACCTCCGTGTTCCACCACCCTATATCAACATTAAGTTCAAAAAACTACTGAAAAATTTGAACCCCCCTCCCCCAGGGGACTTTAGAATATCAAGCCTAGGTGCCCCATGTACTTCCGTGTGAAATTTTCTAAAAAAAAATACCAGGAAATATATCAATGGCAAAAAAGACAAAAAATATCCTATGTATAGGGAAAAAAACTATTTAGATGGATCGTAGGTCGAACTGTATCTTCTTCATCACGGATAAATTTCTTGGTATTTTTTTTCACAAAGCTTCACACAGGAGTAGATTGGGCACTTGGGTTTGATATCCCAAGATTCCATGTTTATTGAATTTTGATGTTATTTTTTGAATTTAAAATTCATATAGGGGGGTGGAGCGCTCCTGTATATTCCCCCCTGTCTGGGCTTATTCACTCCGGGTGGTTCCCGTGGCGAACGAAATTGTTCGCTCGATCGAACCCCTGAGGGGAATGATTCATTCGCGAGGTTCCCTTCCCTGGAGAACGATCGCTTGTTATTCATGTCCATGCCTAAAGGCCATTTAGGTAACTAAATTCAAAGTAAGCTATCGGTGATGCTCTGAGGTCAAGCAGTGAACCACAATTCTGTCAACTGCACACAAAAAACACTCATGGTAAGTCAAAACCTCATATTTGGCACTGCAAAATGTACAAAAGAATTGCCAAAATTACTTTCCTTTGGATAATACTCCCTCCGTTCCCAAATACTTGTCTTTCTAGGCATTTCAAATGGACTCAACATACGAATGTATGTAGACATATTTTAAAGTGTAGATTCACTCATTTTGCGCCGTATGTAGTCATTTGTTGAAATCTCTAGAAAGACAAGTATTTAGGAACGGAGGGAGTATAATACAGATGTCAGCACGCAAACCAGAGAGTTATGTGGTGAGTGAGACAATGCTCCATATGGTTGACGGCCAGTCAACGAGGCATCTATCTGCTTCCATGCAGCTGCCGACCGCAGAGTTTCTAAAATAAGAAATGGCATGCCTGCAATGTTTTTTATTCATGTGAAAAAGCACAGAAATAAAGCATACTCTGTGATGGTGAAATTAACCAAACATTGTGTTTTTATTAATGTGAAAATACATACAGTATGTAATATTTGCTCAGACCTGGCACCGTGTCTGCATATTCCTTGCAGCAAAAATCATCACACATTAATTATATGGATATACAGATGCAATTTCCCCTTTTCAGACATACTCCCTCCGTTCCTAAATATAAGTCTTTGTAGACATTTCGAATGGACTATAACATACGGATGCATGTAGACATATTTTAGAGTGTAGATTCATTCATTTTGTTCCGTATGTAGTCACCTGTTAAAATCTCTATAAAGACTTATATTTGGAAACGTTGGGAGTAGTTTGCAAGCAAACGAGTTCCACAAGCAAGCCTGGTCCATGCCAAGCAGTTCTCATGTTTGCATGTTGACCGTTGAATTATTGAAATCTGAGCAAGTCTGGTCCCCTTACCGTTGAATTATTCGACACACTGTATGTTCACAGCTGAACTCTTCCACTCTGTTAGCTGTCACAGGAGCCCTGTTGCAACTTCGCAACTCAGAGGGACTCTGGTTCAAGTTAACGGGTGCAAGCAAGAATCATAACGCGCATGGCAGTGATGGCCGTCTCTTCAGCTCACCGCTGTCAGCTTCAGCTTGACCCCAACCACCAGGTACTTCTTGCAAAGTGATCTTCACTCTTGACCGTTACTGTAGTAACAAAGCATGGAGCGGATCAGCAAGGAAGAAGGGCGCGCAATCCAACAAGTTTCTAAAATAAGAAAAGACATGCCTGCTGCAGTGTGTTTTATTCATCTGAAAACACAAAAACAAAAGCCTACTCTCTGATGGTGAGACCAAACAATGTGTTTTATTCATGTGAAAACACCTATGTAATGCTCCCTCTATAAATTTTTTATAAGACGTTTTTAGAGCCCATGACAGTGTAAAAAAACGTATTATATTACTAAGTTACAAAGGTAGTATTTGCTCAGATTCGGCACCGTGTTTGCACATTCCTTGCAGCCAAAATCATCCAGCACATTAATTATACAGATATACAGATGCAAATTCCCCTTTTTGGAAGCCACGCAGATATAAATAATATGCAAGCAAACAAGTTCCACAATCAAGTCTGGTCCTATTCAAAGCAGTTCCCATGTCGCTGTTGTATGTTGACCGTTGAATTATTCAGCACACGAAATCGGGCCCCTGTCTGCTAATCCCACACAACTCTGCCACACGCTGTTAGGCTGGTCATAGTGGGAGTAACATAGATAGTAACATAGATGCCACATAAGCAAAATTGATGATGTGGCAAGTAGTTAATGAGGAGAGAGGCAAATAGAGTAACATAATATGTTACCATCACATAGCGGTTTCCAATGCATAATGAGTCTACAAAGTAATAAATGAAGGCAACTATGTTACCACACCTATGACACTACCCACTATGAAGGTAGTAACATAGACTAGTAACATATGTATGTTACTAGTCTAAGTTACTCTCCACTATGACCAGCCTTAGCTGCCACAGGAGCCCTATTGCAACTTCCTAAATGCTGTGTGACGCGTGCGCGCTATCCAGCACGCTGGAGCGGCCGCAGGACAACCGTTCATCTGGCACGAGATAGCGACACGTGGTGGGTTGACCGACCAGGTGGGATAGGCAGAGACGGTGCCTTTTTGTCGCTTCCCCGTTCCCCTCCCTCTCTCTCCTCCCGCACGGCGACAGGGCGAGATAAATCGATTCGTATGCGAGCGTCGCCGGCGACCGACGACAAGCGGCGGACCGGCGAAGCGAGCGCCACATCAGGGGAAGGTGGTCACCAGCAAGTCCACGGGGCGGGGGGTGGGTGTGGTGAGTTGCTCGCGCGCGCGACCAGGGAGAAGAGGGAGTTGGGCGTGGCGGCGGCCGACGGGGGACGAGGCTCTCTACTACGTGCACGAACAGAGGTGAGTTATCTAGCACTTTGGCCATCGAGTTGCTGTCTTGCGCGCACCAATTTTTGCTTCCCGGTTGGGGCCGCGTGGGGAGGGCAAGCTATTTAGCATCCACGGGGGCAAAATCTCTACTGGAGCATGGGTTTGAGATTTGCTAGACAAGGGAGAAAGGGATTAGAGGACATCTATCCCTCAGAAACTGTCTCGCGTCTTATCCGTGTGGTTTCACGATTGGTTTGATGGATGCACTATAATGTTATATTTTATATTTTCATCATATGTGTGTTCAGTAGGCAAATTCTGTGTAATATATGCGTTTAGCAGGCAATATTGTTGAATGCGCACTCATTTAGGCCCAATTCTCAGATCTCTGGAAATACAGAGGGGCGAGTATTGCTGAAATCGAGAAATTTCCAGAGAAAGACTCAAATTCCGACATACAATCAACAGCTAGAGGTCATAGATATGTCTCCCACGCACAAATCCACACCCCATCGTTTTGGATTAGGGACGGATTAGAGGTGCAGCAGCACACAGTCATGGAGAGGGGGGAAGTGCAGCAGCTCATAGCTGCTTGGATTTTTGGGTGGCAGGCAACAATTCATGTCGCCATCCCATCAGATCCCAGGGATGTAGGCAATAATATGCAGTGTTTTTTTTTACTTTTTAAGCAATAGAAGATTTAAAACTAGGCAATAATAGTGGATTTATAGGCTGTTTTTCGAGTGTGTTTCATGCTGGCAAACAACAACAGCAGATACCAATCAGGCTGTGTATGAAATTAGGTCAAGTGTGGGGTGCATGTTTTTCTGTTATTCCTAATTATGTCCTCTGTGCTTGCCTACATTTTATATCAACTGAACAAAAATCACAGAGAGCACCTGCAATCTTCTATGCAATAGAATATGTTTTTCCAGGCAATACAATGTGTTTTTCTAACTTTTTTGATCTGTTATTATAAGCGGGAGTTACAAATGATATCTCTAGAATATGTGGTAGCACAAGTCTGCAAATTCCCTCATGCTATTCTTGGTTTTCTACTAAAAAGTCAGTTAAGTTCAGTGAAAAGTTTGCTCTATTATCTCTGCTGGGATTTGTTCGTACCTTTTTGCTTGAGATATCTGTTGTCGTACAGATTTACCGAAGGTTTCTTAGATGAAGTATGGTTGCTCTGTTTTTTCTATTTTTTCATCTATTTTTGAATTCAGTAGATGTGCAGATTTAGCAAAGCGCAGTACTTGAGCATAGCCACTTCTCTCTGAGAGAAAATGAGCATGTGTAAGTGTAGGGCTGGCCTTTTCATACCTAGCAGCCTCAGTTTATCTCCAAGGAACTATTGTAGTTCCAGACATTATTGAAGGCATTTTTGGATATATGCAGGCATCTTTTCAACTGCAGATTTTCAGACATTTTGTTTGTAGGCATTTTTGGGTGATACGTAGGCATCTTAATTGTAGTTTCAGACATTATTGTAGGCATCTTTTCAACTGTAGAATTCCTGATATTTTTGTTTGTAGGCATCTTTGGCTAATACTTAGGCATCTTAATTGTAGTTTTAGAGATTATTATAGGCATCTTGAAGTCAAAACAGGCGGTAGGTCCATCATGAGCACTTTTGGTACACATGCATTTTTTTCTGGAATAACATGCAAGCATCTTAATATGTAGTTTTCAGACACCATTGTAGGCATTTTGGACAAAATGCAGGCATATTCAATAGTACGTTCAGACATTTATTTTTTGTAGGTATTTATGTTGGATATTATGGACGTATTTTCATTGTAGCTCCAAACACCATTGTAGGCATTTTTGGATCATAGGAAAACTAGTTTTCTACAACACGGTTTGTCTAAGAACTTCAAGGCTGAATCCTGTTTTATTGGGGTACTATACTAGTTACTACTCCCTTCGTTCCTAATTATAAGTCTTTTTAGGGATTCTAATATGGATTACATATGAAGCAAAATGAGTGAATCTACACTCTAAAATATGACTATATACATCCGTATGTAGTACTTATTACAATCTCTAAAAAGACATATTTAGGAACGGAGGGAGTACAAGACTTTAGCTGAATAATTGAGTTTTTTTCGTTTGACTATCTAGTTCATGTATATGACCTTGTAACTAGTATAGTAAGCCGCCAAACCAACTCGCCTCTCCCGGTGTGCAAGGTCGCCCCATCCGTCGACGAAGTCATGTAAAACCGCACACCCTTCCAAATCGCCTAAGCACGAAGCCAAACTCGCCCATCCTCAGTGTGCTAGCTCACCTCACCCGTCGACCAAGTCACTTGAAAACACCCGCACCCTTCCAAATCGCCTAAGACGCCCAACCAACTCGCCTCTCCCGGTGTGCAAGGTCGCCCCATCCGTCGACGAAGTCGCGTAAAACC
>NC_041385.1:62223667-62225096 GCF_002162155.2 Triticum dicoccoides
ACACCCGCACCCTTCTAAATCGCCTAAGCGCGAAACCAAACTCGCCCATCCTCGGTGTGCTAGATGACCTCACCCGGTGACCAAGTCGCCTAAAAACACCCGCACCCTTCCAAATCGCCTAAGCACGAAACCAACCTCACCCATCCTTGGTGTGCTAGGTCGCCTCACCCGTCGATCAAGTCGACTAAAATCACCCGCACCCTTCCAAATTGCCTAAGCGCGAAACTAAACTCGACCATCCTCGGTGTGCTAGGTCGCCTCACCCATCGACCAAGTTGCCTAAAAACACTTGCACCCTTCCAAATCGTCTTAAGCCGCCCTACCAACTCGCCTCCCCCAGTGTGCTAGGTCGCCCCACTCGTCGACCAAGTCTCCTAAAACCCAGCACCCTTGGAAATCACCTAAGCGCAAAACCAAACTCGACTTAATTGTTACTACTGGTTTGCTTCATAATTGTTGCGGTAGCAGACATATATGTAGCTGAACTCAACCTGAATACAGTTAACAAACATATGCAGTACTGAACCTGCTATATGTAATGTCAGTAGCATATTTACTAGACTTGTAAGCTTATACTGGAATAGTGGCGACGAATCTCTGAGTACTCAATTTACTACAACTGAAAGTACATGAGTCAAACACTTTTACCCTTTTTTTGTTCTTGTAGGCATCTTATTAAGGGGGTTGTGGGCTTGTGGCAAGTAAAGCAGCCAAAATACTACATTTTTTCTTCTGAACTTCAACATTTTTGTGTTCAGAAATCTGTTGGCTTTTACCAGCATTTTTTTTCATAGTAGGCAACAACACTGTAAAACTGTAATGTAAACATGTGACCATAGAAGGCAAAGTTTATACAACACTAGATTTTAGGCAAGTTATCTTTTTTTACAACTTGCAGTGCTTATAGGCAAAATTGTGCCACAAGGCCCACAACGGTCGGCAAGTTTGTCCAGTTTATTATACACAGATTATCAACAGTTTTTATACAACTAAATCACTATGCTTACTCTTTTGTTTTGTTGCAGAAGTCAAGTGCAAGAGAATAGGCAACATAAAATTTCAAGAGCCAACATCTTCTCTATCATCCAGTTCTACAGGGAAGAGGGGAGGCAAGAACATGAGGGGGAGATTTTGTGCAAGATCAAGTTTCGCAACACATGGTACAGGAGGCATTTTTGCAGCTTGTATATCACACAGGGATGTGCAGAGGTGGAGTTCCACTAGCTCTAGAACTAACAGAATCATGCCCAAAAATTAGGGAGGGCCTTTTTACCTTGGTGTGTTCACGTGAAGAAATTTGCCCAGTTCTGAAAAATTCTTTGCTGAAGTTTCTCCATAGTATTGCCTAATCCGCAACAAAGAGTTGCAGACAAAATTGCGTTCTTCTGAAACTTTTTGCCTGATTTTTTCACTTTTTTTTTCTTGTGTG
>NC_041385.1:62225389-62227437 GCF_002162155.2 Triticum dicoccoides
GTGTGAGATCACGTGCGTGAGGGGGAGGATCGCTGCCTTTTTTTTTTTCTGTTTCGTTGCTTTTGGCTGGACGTGGCAACGCATGGGTGGTGGACCTTTCTCATTTTGGCACATCACGTGGACACTTTCCTAAACTGTCCGGCCGCGAGATCCGGCTGCATCGCGCGCGCGCGTTGTGTAGCATCGTCCTTGCAACTTTGCAACTCAGCCTCTGATCCAAATCAGCGGCTGCAGGCAAGAACCATGACGCAAATGGCAGCTGTGGGTGTCTCTTCACCGCTCCTTCTCTCCTCTTGCTCCTCCTCCTTGCTGCCACCAGCGAGGCCACCACGTTTTACATCACCAATGGCTGCCCCTACACCATATAGCCGGCGGCTATGCCGATTGGTGGCGGCATGCAGCTCGACCCAGGCAAGCCCTGGACCCTCAACACGGGCGACACCAACACCACGCGCATGTGGGCGCGCATGGGCTGCTCCTTCGACGGCAATGGCACCGAGACCTGCCAGAAGAGGCTCGACAGATCGTCCGACGATCTAAAACTTTTGCTGTGATAAAATGTCAGTTGTTCAGAGAAAGTGTAACTGGAATCTGCCAGAAATGCATCACGCCAGAAGAAGGTCGAATGATCCTCAATGATATTCACTCGGGAACCTGCGGTCATCATGCGTCCTCTCGGACCATCGTGACCAAAGCATACCGAGCCAGATTTTACTGGCCGCATGCCAACGAGATGGCGAAAGAAATAGTAGACAAATG
The DNA here is from genome assembly GCF_002162155.2 of Triticum dicoccoides. NCBI lineage: Eukaryota > Viridiplantae > Streptophyta > Magnoliopsida > Poales > Poaceae > Triticum > Triticum dicoccoides. Next base: position 62,226,149 of record NC_041385.1, read on the forward strand.
TGAAGGATGTCAGTTTTACTCCAACATGTCCCATAAGCCTGCGTTAGCTCTGAAGACTATTCCACTCATCTGACCTTTCGCTGTCTGGGGATTGGATATGGTTGGGCCTTTGAGGACTGGCAGGAGTGGATTTACCCATGTGCTGGTAGCAGTCGACAAGTTTACCAAATGGATTGAAGCCAAACCCATTAAAAACCTTGAAGCAAGTACAATTGTAAGTTTCATCAGAGAATTGACATTCAGATATGATGTTCCACACAGCATCATCACTGATAATGGGTCGAACTTCGATTCTGACGAGTTCAGAGCTTTTTGTGCTTCACAAGGCACGAGGGTCGACTACGCTTCAGTCGCCCATCCTCAGTCAAATGGGCAGGCTGAAAGGGCAAATGGATTGATTCTCAAAGGACTGAAACCCCGGTTGATGCGTGACCTCAAGCATGCAGCAGGTGCCTGGGTCGACGAACTTCCATCAGTACTTTGGGGATTGAGGACAACTCCTAATAGGTCGACTGGACGAACTCCATTCTTCTTGGTCTGCGGAGCTGAAGCTGTACTCCCGAGTGATTTGCTTCACAATGCACCCCGAGTCGAACTTTTCTCAGAAGAAGAAGCAGAACAGGCTCGGCAAGATGCAGTCGATCTCCTGGAAGAGGAAAGACAAATGGCCTTGATTCGGTCAACCATTTATCAGCAAGACCTGCGTCGATTCCACGCCAGAAACATAAGGGGTCGGGCATTTTAGGAAGGAGAGTTGGTTCTTCGAGTGGACCAGCAGAAACCACACAAGCTCGCTCCTGCTTGGGAAGGCCCCTTCGTCGTCACTAGAGTGCTCCACAACGAAGCATATCGTCTTTTCAATGTCGAACACAATAAAGATGAGCCACGCGCTTGGAATGCGGAGCTGCTCCGTCCCTTTTACTCTTAAGCATTCAGACTGTTGAGATGTAATAAGAAATACCTCTTTTGATTATCAAAGACATAATTTTACAGTCTTCCGAATGATTGTTGTTCATTTTTTACATGTTCCAAATCCCCCAGCGGGTGCATTAGCTGTGAATCCGTTTCGCCTAAGTTGAAAAGAAAAATCCTACCGAGTGGTGAGCCAGCCTCTCACTCGGGGGCTTAGCTGCGAATCCGTTTTGCCTAAGTTGAAAAGAAAAATCCTACCGAGTGGTGAGCAAGCCTCTCACTCGGGGGCTTAGCTGCAGTCTAGTACTCGCCTAAGTTTGAAAAATCCTACCGAGTGGTGAGCCAGCCTCTCACTCGGGGGCTTAGCTGCGAATCCG
>NC_041385.1:62227954-62249852 GCF_002162155.2 Triticum dicoccoides
ACTCGGGGGCTTAGCTGTAGTCCAGTACTCGCCTAAGTGTAAAAAATCCTACCGAGTGGTGAGCGATCCTCCCACTCAGGGGGTTAGCTGCAGTCCAGTACTCGCCTAAGTGTAAAAAATCCTACCGAGTGATGAGCGATCCTCCCACTCGGGGGCTTAGATGCAGTCCAGTACTCGCGTAAGTGTAAAAAATCCTACCGAGTGGTGAGCAATCCTCTCACTCGGAGGCTTAGCTGCAGTCCAGTACTCGCCTAAGTGAAAAAAAAATCTTACCGAGTGGTGCGGGTCGGCCACGACCCCCCCTCCCCCGGGGCTGCACCATCAAGAAGAAGGACGAGATTGTGCGTGCTACCAAAGGCTCATCCAACAGCTGGTGCCAAGGCGAGCTGCTTTGAGGAACGTCAAGACCATTGCTGATTGCCTCGCTGATGAGCCGATCATTGTTGTCAAAGGCTCACCCAACCACTAGTGCCAAGACAAGCTGCTTCCAGGAACGTCAAGGCCATTGATGAGCGCCTCGTTGATGAGCTGATCAATGCTGCTCAGGGCTCGTCCAACAAGTCAACTGCGGCCTCTTCCTCAGAAGCTGCATCAAAAGTACGAGAACCAATCCGAGTGAAGAACGAGTTCCGTTCGAAGAAAAACACAACATATTCAAAGATAAACCAAGTTCAGATAAATCCAAAGGTTCCAAACCGCGGATTAAAGTGCTCGGGCGTCAGGCCCGAAGGAGTTTCAACGATTACAAAATCACTCGGCATTCCGAGGCAAATAAAGGTGAAGCATAATGTTTTTCGATCACACGTCAGGAGAAGGGCTGGCTGGATCACAGAAGCTTTCAAGATCAATGTTGTCTGCAATACGAGTGGCAGCCTCAAGGAAGGTGTCCATGAAGGACTGGAAGGTGTGCTTCTTAGTATTCACAACCCTGAGAGCCGCCAACTTGTCTTCTCTAGCATCCTTGCAGTGCACTCGGACCAATGACAGGGCGACATCGGCGCCACAGCGAGCGGACGACTTCTTCCATTCCTGCACTCGGCCAGGGATCTGATTTAGTCGACTCATCAACGACTTGAGATCTTGCGAAAGTTCCGTCTGAGGCCAGAGTTCGGTGTCAACCCGAGTCATCGCCGTCTTTAGTCGAGCCAGATAAGCAACAACGCCGTCCAAGTGTGATTCCAACCATAGCAAGTTTATCGCAATGTCATCTTTCACAGAACAATTGATGGGGTCGAGACCTGTCTCGACCCGCCCGGTCTCAGCTTCAAAATCCTGAAAAAGTTTTGCACAATCATGAAAAATAGTGAGTTGATAATATAACAACATACTTCAAACGACGACAACTGACCAGTTGAGCGGCAGTACCTTCAAGCTTCAGAACTAGTTTTGCGGCAAGTTGTCCCAGATTGGACTCTAGCTCGCCTGTCCTGGCTCTGAGGCCTCCAACTTCATTGGTAAGGTTCTCCCTGTCCTTCTTCAGTTGCTCAACTTCTCAATTGGCTTCAGAGATGGCGATCTTCAGCTTCGTGTTCTCTTCTTCCAACTTGCCGACCGAAGCCAGCTTCTTGTCCGCAAGTGTTGTCTTCTCTCGTGCTTCCTTCTGAGCAGCAGCAAGGTCCTGATCCTTCTTCTCTAGAGCTTCCTTCATTCTCTCTAAAGAAACAACACTCTTCAGACGAGCCTGAAGCTGACGGTTTTCACTACGCACATCTGCTTGTGTGAAGTCACTCGGTTCAAAGAGACTGAAAGAAAAAACACTGAAAGGCGCGAGCTACTAGGTGGAAAAGTGTCGATTGATTACCTCCCATGATGGTTGTTTCTTCTTGAGCAGCCTTGAGGTTCTTCTTTGCAAGTTCAAGATCAAGTTCGAGGTTGATGTGCTTCTTGTTTAACTCAGAAAGCCAAGCTCCAAGATCACAAGACCTCTGCAGCCAGCGAGAGAGATATATCAGTCAACAGAAATAAAATACAGTGACAGTGAAAGTTACTCTAAGACTACTGCCGAATCAAATATTCAACAGTAGTCTCGGGGACTACACCAAGTGGGTGCACTTAGCGTGCCCCCACTTATCTAGATCAACACTGAGCATGGTCTGCCCAGTGTGAGTCAAAAAAAACAAGGTAAAAAGAAGATTCTAAGACCACGGTCGACTGCCAACAGTCGACCGTGGTCTCGGGGACTACACCCAGTGGGTGCACTCAGCGTGCCCCCATTGGTCCGAACAGAATACTAAGACTGAGCACGAGTCGAGTGGAGTGGAAGACTTCCTAAACTCTAAAAACAGGCACACCTAGTGGGTGATCAGATATAAAACATCATTCAAATTTCAATCGGGAGTTCACTGACCTTAACACTGGTCCGCAGAGTGGTGCTCGCATTATAGGCCACCTGGCTGGCCTCGTGCATCACCTTCACCTGCTCCATAACAAGGTTCACCTGGCGAAGAGCCTCCCTGGCAGCACTTGGTGAATCATCTGGGGTCTGGTATGCAGCAAAAAGTGATGGCTCCAGGGCGACCGAGGCAGCTACTGGGTCGGATGCGTGGAGTTGCACTGGAGCAGCAGGAGCTGGAGCAGTCGACCCCGACGGACTATCAGTTGTCAGCGGGTTGGCAAATGTGACATTGGTCCGAACCGGATCTCCACAACGCTCGACCACCGCCTCAAGCACCGACGTCAACTGAGGGACTTGAACTTCAAGCCCTCTCCTGCTTGAGCCCCTGTCTCTCCTCCTCCTCTCCTGTAGAGGCACTTCTTCTTCTTCATCATCGGGAAGCACGACGATGACTCGCGGAACTGCAGCGAAAGCAAAATATCAGAAATTCAGCCGACCGATAACTCAATCTACTAATGAGTTCTGGTCGAACGGACTTACTAGCTCGGGAGGTGGCCTCGTTGTCGGTCTCCTCATCTCCTGGAGCTTTGTTGATATCCATGTCAGTCGCAGAAGAGGTTGGGCTAGAAAGATACATGATCCATTTGGTTAGAACAGAAGCTTCAGTCGGCCTAGATAAATGCAAGAAAGATACTCACCCTGAAGTAACAGGAACGTCCATGTTGATCCTCGGCCAAGTCTTCCGAGTCTTTGGAGGAGCAACCTTGGGCTGCTTGGCGACCTTCTCTGTCGGCTCCGGAGTCGGCGTCCGAGTGCGCTTCTGCGTGTGGGTACTTGGGGCCACGCTCTTTCCGCACCCGCCCGCCGGGTCATGGTGTTGCTTGGATCGGCGTTCAGAGCACGGCGGCGAGTCGACCGCTTCCTTGTCGTATGACTCCTCGCTTTCCTCCTCCTCGTCTTCATCCGAAGATTCCCATTCACCGCTCTCCTCCGCGCTGGCCTCTCCCTCCTGGTCCTGCTCTAGAACTTGTTCACCGTTGGGCATCGAATACATGTCAGTAAAAACCTACAAGGCAAGAATTCGAGTAAAAGTCAGTCGAGATCAAGGACAGTCGGAATGTGTATGCAAAGACAGTCGGAATAAAGAACATACCTTGTCGGGCTGATTGTCGCCACTGAAGGGGACGACTCTCCTAGCTCCTCTGGGATTGTCCTGGTTGCCTGTAATACTCTTCTACAACATGGCCACGGTCTTGGCCGACACTTCCTCTGGATGAACACGAGCGGTGTCGTCAGCCCCAGAGTACAGCCACATGGGATGGTCACGGGCCTGAAGAGGCTGGATGCGTCGACTGAGGAATACTTCTAGCAGGCCCATGCCAGTGACACCCTCATTGATCAATTGGACCACTTTCTCAACCAGCATCTTCGTCTCCACGTTCTTAGCAGTAGTCACTTTCAGTGAGGAAGGAGTCTGGACACAGTCAAAAGTGAAGTGGGGAAGGCCGGTCGACTGACCTGGAGTTGGGAGGTCCTGGCAGTAGAACCAGGCCGACTGCCAGCCCCTAACCGACTCAGGGAGAGTCATGGAAGGGAAAGAACTCCTCTGCCTCTTCTGGATACCCAAACCCCCACACATCTGAATGACATGGGTTTTCTCGTCACTCGTTTTTGCTTTCTTCATCGACTGGGAACGGATGGTGAAAATATGTTTGAAAAGACCCTAGTGCGGTCAACACCCCAAAAAGTTTTCACACATCGACACGAATGCGGCAAGGTACGTGATGGTATTGGGAGAAAAATGATGGAGTTGGGCACCGGAGAAGTTCAAGAAGCCCCGAAAGAAGGGGTGCGGAGGAAGCGAGAAGCCCCGGTCGACGTGGGTGGCGAGAAGTACACACTCACCCGGTCGAGGCTGCGGCTTCATCTCCCCCTCAGGCAGCCTTGCTGCACCCTTGGCGATCAGCCCGGACTCCACCAGCTCATCCAGACCTTCCTGCCGGAGCGAAGACCGAATCCAATCGCCCTGGATCCAGCCTGGCGGCAGCCCCGAGCGCGATGTTGGAAATATGCCCTAGAGGCAATAATAAAAGGATTATTATTATATTTCCTTGTTCATGATAATTGTCTTTTATTCATGCTATAATTGTATTATCCGGAAATCGTAATACACGTGTGAATACATAGACCACAATACGTCCCTAGTAAGCCTCTAGTTGACTAGCTCATTGGTCAACAAATAGTCATGGTTTCCAGACTATGGACATTAGATGTCATTGACAACGGGATCACGTCATTAGGAGAATGACGTGATGGACAAGACCCAATCCTAAGCATAGCACAAGATCGTGTAGTTCGTTTTGCTAGAGCTTTTCTAATGTCAAGTATCTTTTCCTTAGACCATGAGATCGTGTAACTCCCGGATACCGTAGGAGTGCTTTGGGTGTACCAAACGTCACAACGTAACTGGGTGACTATAAAGGTGCACTACAGGTATCTCCGAAAGTGTCTGTTGGGTTGACACGGATCGAGACTGGGATTTGTCACTCCGTATGACGGAGAGGTATCACTGGGCCCACTCGGTAGTGCATCATCATTATGAGCTCAAAGTGACCAAGTGTCTGGTCATGGGATCATGCATTACAGTACAAGTAAAGTGACTTGCCGGTAACGAGACTGAACGAGGTATTGGGATACCGACGATCGAGTCTCGGGCAAGTAACGTACCGATTGACAAAGGGAATAGTATACGGGGTTGATTGAATCCTCGACATTGTGGTTCATCCGATGACATCATCGAGGAGCATGTGGGAGCCAACATGGGTATCCAGATCCCGTTGTTGGTTATTGACCGGAGGGCCATCTCGGTCATGTCTGCATGTCTCCCGAACCCATAGGGTCTACACACTTAAGGCTCGGTGACGCTAGGGTTATTAGGAAGACTTGTATGTGATTACCGAATGTTTTTCGGAGTCCCGGATGAGATCCCGGATGTCACGAGGAGTCCCGGAATGGTCCGGAGGTGAAGATTTATATATGGGAAGTTGTCATACGGACACCGGAAAGTTTCGGGGGCATATCAGTATTGTACCGGGGCCACCGGAGGGGTTCCGGGGGTCCACCGGGAGGGGCCACCCCTCCCGGAGGGCCACATGAGCCGCAAGGGGCAGGGAACCAGCCCCTGGTGGGCTGGGCGCCCCCCCTTGGGCCCATGCGCCTAGGGTTGGGGGGAGGAACCCTAGTGGGGGCGCCCCCCTTGCTTGGGGGGCAAGCCCCCCTCCCTGGCCGCCGCCCCCCCCCCCTCTAGATCTCATCTAGAGGGGGCCGGCCCCCTTTCCCCTTCCCCTATAAATAGAGGGGCGAGGGGAGGGCTGGTCAGCTGATCCAAGGCGCAGCCCCTCCCCTCCCCAACACCTCTCCTCCTTCGTTAAGTGCTTGGCGAAGCCCTGTCGGAGTACTACCTCTCCACCAACACCACGCCGTCGTGCTACTGCTGGAGCCTTCTTCCTCAACCTCTCCTTCCCCCTTGCTGGATCAAGAAGGAGGAGACGTCGTCCGTTCCGTATGTGTGTTGAACGTGGAGGTGCTGTCCGTTCAGCACTTGGTCATCGGTGATTTGGATCACGGCGAGTACAACTCCATCATCCCCGTTCCCTTGAACGCTTCCGCACGCAATCTACAAGTGGTATGTAGATGCAATCTCTCTCCCATGACTCGTTGCTTAGATGAACTCATAGATGGATCTTGGTGAAACCGTAGGAAAAATTTTAATTTTCTGCAACGTTCCCCAACAGTGGCATCATGAGCTAGGTCTATGCGTAGTTCTCTATTGCACGAGTAGAACACAATTTTGTTGTGGGCGTAGATCTTGTCAACTTGCTTGCCGCTACTAGTCTTTTCTTGCTTCAGCGGTATTGTGGGATGAAGCGGCCCGGACCGACCTTACACGTACGCTTACGTGAGACAGGTTCCACCGACTGACATGCACTAGTTGCATAAGGTGGCTAGCGGGTGTCTGTCTCTCCTACTTCAGTTGGAGCGAATTAGATGAAAAGGGTCCTTATGAAGGGTAAATAGAAGTTGACAAAATCATGTTGTGGTTATTCGTAGGTAAGAAAACGTTCTTGCTAGAACCCAATTGCAGCCACGTAAAAGATGCAACAACAATTAGAGGACGTCTAACTTGTTTTTGCAGCAATTGTCATGTGATGTGATATGGCCAGAAGTTGTGATGAATGATGAATGATATATTGTGATGTATGATATCATGTTCGTGTAATAGGAATCACGACTTGCATGCCGATGAGTATGACAACCGGCAGGAGCCATAGGAGTTGTCTTTATTTTTTGTATGACCTGCGTGTCATTAAAGAACGCCATGTAAATTACTTTACTTTATTGCTAAACGCGTTAGCCATAGAAGTAGAAGTAGACGTTGGCGCGACAACTTCATGAAGACACAATGATGCAGATCATGATGATGGAGATCATGGTGTCATGCCGGTGACGAATATGATCATGGAGCCCCGAAGATGGAGATCGAAGGAGCTATATGATATTGGCCATATCATGTCACTACTATATATAATTGCATGTGATGTTTATTATGTTTTATGCATCTTGTTTACTTAGAACGGCGGTAGTAAATAAGATGATCCCTTATAATAATTTCAAGAAAGTGTTCCCCCTAACTGTGCACCGTTGCTAAAGTTCGTCGTTTCGAAGCACCACGTGATGATCGGGTGTGATAGATCCTTACGTTCACATACAACGGGTGTAAGACAGATTTACACATGCAGAACACTTAGGGTTAACTTGACGAGCCTAGCATGTACAGACATGGCCTCGGAACACAGAGACCGAAAGGTCGAACATGAGTCGTATGGAAGATACGATCAACATGGAGATGTTCACCGATGATGACTAGTCCGTCTCACGTGATGATCGGACACGGCCTAGTCGAATCGGATCGTGTAACACTTAGATGACTAGAGGGATGTCTAATCTGAGTGGGAGTTCATTAAATAATTTGATTAGATGAACTTAATTATCATGAACTTAGTCTAAAACTTTTGCAAAATATGTCTTGTAGATCAAATGGCCAACGCTCATGTCAACATGAACTTCAACGCGTTCCTAGAGAAAACCAAGCTGAAAGATGATGGCAGCAACTATTCGGACTGGGTCCGGAACCTGAGGATCATCCTCATAGCAGGCAAGAAAGATTATGTCCTAGATGCACCACTAGGTGAAGCACCCATCCCAGAGAACCAAGACGTTATGAACAATTGGCAATCACGTGCTGATGATTACTCCCTCGTTCAGTGCGGCATGCTTTACAACTTAGAACCGGGTCTCCAAAAGCGTTTTGAGAAGCACGGAGCATATGAGATGTTCGAGGAGCTGAAAATGGTTTTCCAAGCTCATGCCCGGGTCGAGAGATATGAAGTCTCCGACAAGTTCTATAGTTGTAAGATGGAGGAAAACAGTTCTGTCAGTGAGCACATACTCAAAATGTCTGGGTTGCACAACCGCCTATCCCAGCTGGAGATCAACCTCCTGGAAGAGGCGGTCATTGACAGAATCCTTCAGTCGCTCCCACCGAGCTACAAGAGCTTTGTGTTGAACTACAATATGCAGGGGATGGTGAAGACCATTCCTGAAGTATTCTCAATGCTGAAGTCAGCAGAGGTTGAAATCAAGAAAGAACATCAAGTGTTGATGGTCAATAAGACCACTAAGTTCAAGAAGGGCAAGGGTAAGAAGAACTTCAAGAAGGACGGCAAAGATGTTGCCGCGCCCAGTAAGCCAGTTACCGGGAAGAAGTCAAAGAATGGACCCAAGCCTGAGACTGAGTGCTTTTATTGCAAGGGGAAGGGTCACTGGAAGCGGAACTGCCCCAAATACTTAGCGGACAAGAAGGCCGGCAACACTAAAGGTATATTTGATATACATGTAATTGATGTGTACCTTACCAGTACTCGTAGTAACTCCTGGGTATTTGATACCGGTGTCGTTGCTCACATTTGTAACTCACAGCAGGAGCTGCGGAATAAGCGGAGACTGGCGACGGACGAGGTGACGATGCGCGTCGAGAATGGTTCCAAGGTCGATGTGATCGCCGTCGGCACGCTACCTCTACATTTACCTACGGGATTAGTTTTAAACCTCAATAATTGTTATTTAGTGCCAAGTTTGAGCATGAACATTGTATCTGGATCTCGTTTGATACGAGATGGCTACTCATTTAAATCCGAGAATAATGGTTGTTCTATTTATATGAGAGATATGTTTTATGGTCATGCCCCGATGGTCAATGGTTTATTCTTAATGAATCTCGAATGTAATGTTACACATATTCATAGTGTGAATACCAAAAGATGTAAAGTTGATAACGATAGTCCCACATACTTGTGGCACTGCCGCCTTGGTCACATTGGTGTCAAGCGCATGAAGAAGCTCCATGCTGATGGACTTTTAGAGTCTCTAGATTATGAATCATTTGACACATGCGAACCATGCCTCATGGGCAAAATGACCAAGACCCCGTTCTCCGGAACAATGGAGCGAGCAACCAACTTATTGGAAATCATACATACTGATGTGTGTGGTCCAATGAGCGTTGAGGCTCGCGGAGGATATCGTTATGTTCTCACTCTCACCGATGACTTGAGTAGTTATGGGTATGTCTACTTGATGAAACACAAGTCTGAGACCTTTGAAAAGTTCAAGGAATTTCAGAATGAAGTAGAGAATCAACGTGACCGAAAGATAAAGTTCTTATGATCGGATCATGGAGGAGAATATTTAAGTCACGAATTTGGTACACACTTAAGAAAATGTGGAATCGTTTCACAACTCACGCCGCCTGGAACACCTCAGCGTAACGGTGTGTCTGAACGTCGTAATCGCACTCTATTGGATATGGTGCGATCTATGATGTCTCTTACCGATTTACCGCTATCATTTTGGGGATACGCTCTAGAGACAGCTACATTCACTTTAAATAGGGCACCGTCTAAATCCGTTGAGACGACACCGTATGAATTATGGTTTGGGAAGAAACCTAAGCTGTCGTTTCTAAAAGTTTGGGGATGCGATGCTTATGTCAAGAAACTTCAACCTGAAAAGCTCGAACCCAAGTCAGAAAAATGCGTCTTCATAGGATACCCTAAGGAAACCATTGGGTATACCTTCTACTTAAGATCCGAAGGCAAGATCTTTGTTGCCAAGAATGGATCCTTTCTGGAAAAGGAGTTTCTCTCGAAAGGAGTAAGTGGGAGGAAAGTAGAACTCGATGAAGTACTACCTCTTGAACCGGAAAGTAGTGCAGCTCAGGAAAACGTTCCTGTGGTGCCTACACCGAATGGAGAGGAAATTAATGATGATGATCAAGGTACTTCTGATCAAGTTTCTACTGAACTTCGTACGTCCACAAGGACACGTTCCACACCAGAGTGGTATGACAACCCTATCCTGGAAATCATGTTGTTAGACAACGGTGAACCTTCGAACTATGAAGAAGCGATGGCAGGCCCAGATTCCAACAAATGGCTAGAAGCCATGCAATCCGAGATAGAATCCATGTATTAAAACAAAGTATGGACTTTGACTGACTTGCCCGATGATCGACGAGTGATAGAAAACAAATGGATCTTTAAGAAGAAGATGGACGCGGATGGTAATGTCACCAAATATAAAGCTCGACTTGTCGCTAAGGGTTATCGGCAAGTTCAAGGGATTGACTACGATGAGACTTTCTCTCCCGTAGCGAAGCTTAAGTCCGTCCGAATCATGTTGGCAATTGCCGCATACTATGATTATGAGATATGGCAGATGGACGTCAAAACGGCATTCCTTAACGGTTATCTTAAGGAAGAGCTGTATATGATGTAGCCGGAAGGTTTTGTCGATCCTAAGAATGCTAACAAAGTGTGCAAGCTCCAGCGATCCATTTATGGGCTGGTGCAAGCATCTCGGAGTTGGAACATTCGCTTTGATGAGATGATCAAAGCGTTTGGGTTTATGCAGACTTATGGAGAAGCCTGCGTTTACAAGAAAGTGAGTGGGAGCTCTGTAGCATTTCTCATATTATATGTAGATGACATACTTTTGATGGGAAATGATATAGAACTTTTGGACAGCATTAAGGCCTACTTGAGTAAGTGTTTTTCAATGAAGGACCTTGGAGAAGCTGCTTACATATTAGGCATCAAGATCTATAGGGATAGATCGAGAGGCCTCATAGGTCTTTCACAAAGCACATACCTTGATAAGATTTTGAAGAAGTTCAAAATGGATTAGTCCAAGAAGGGGTTCTTGTCTGTATTGCAAGGTGTGAGATTGAGCTCGACTCAATGTCCGACCACGGCAAAAGATAAAGAAGAGATGAGTGTCATCCCCTATGCTTCAGCCATAGGATCTATTATGTATGCCATGCTGTGTACCAGACCAAATGTAAACCTTGCCGTAAGTTTGGTAGGAAGGTACCAAAGTAATCCCGGCAAGGAACACTGGACAACGGTCAAGAATATCCTAAAGTACCTGAAAAGGACAAAGGACATGTTTCTCGTTTATGGAGGTGACGAAGAGCTCGTCGTAAAGGGTTACGTCGACGCTAGCTTCGACACAGATCTGGATGACTCTAAGTCATAAAACCGGGTACGTGTATATGTTGAATGGTGGAGCAGTAAGCTGGTGCAGCTGCAAGCAGAGCGTCGTGGCGGGATCTACATGTGAAGCGGAGTACATGGCAGCCTCGGAGGCAACGCATGAAGCAATTTGGGTGAAGGAGTTCATCACCGACCTAGGAGTCATACCCAATGCGTCGGGGCCGATCAAACTCTTCTGTAACAACACTGGAGCTATTGCCCTTGCCAAGGAGCCCAGGTTTCACAAGAAGGCCAAGCACATCAAACGTCGCTTCAACTCCATCCGTGAAAATGTTCAAGATGGAGACATAGATATTTGCAAAGTACATATGGATCTGAATGTCGCAGATCCGTTGACTAAACCTCTCTCGCGAGCAAAACTCAACACCAGAACTCTATGGGTGTTCGATTCATCACAATGTAACTAGATTATTGACTCTAGTGCAAGTGGGAGACCGTTGGAAATATGCCCTAGAGGCAATAATAAAAGTATTGTTATTATATTTCCTTGTTCATGATAATTGTCTTTTATTCATGCTATAATTGTATTATCCGGAAATCGTAATACATGTGTGAATACATAGACCACAATACGTCCCTAGTAAGCCTCTAGTTGACTAGCTCGTTGGTCAACAGATAGTCATGGTTTCCTGACTATGGACATTAGATGTCATTGACAACGATATCACGTCATTAGGAGAATGATGTGATGGACAAGACCCAATCCTAAGGATAGCACAAGATCGTGTAGTTCGTTTTGCTAGAGCTTTTCCAATGTCAAGTATCTTTTCCTTAGACCATGAGATCGTGTAACTCCCGGATACCGTAGGAGTGCTTTGGGTGTACCAAACGTCACAACGTAACTGGGTGACTATAAAGGTGCACTACAGGTATCTCCGAAAGTGTCTGTTGGGTTGACACGGATCGAGACTGGGATTTGTCACTCTGTATGACGGAGAGGTATCACTGGGCCCACTCGGTAGTGCATCATCATTATGAGCTCAAAGTGACCAAGTGTCTGGTCACGGGATTATGCATTACGGTACGAGTAAAGTGACTTGCCGGTAACGAGACTGAACGAGGTATTGGGATACCGACGATCGAGTCTTGGGCAAGTAACGTACCGATTGACAAAGGGAATAGTATACGGGGTTGATTGAATCCTCGACATCGTGGTTCATCCGATGACATCATCGAGGAGCATGTGGGAGCCAACATGGGTATCCAGATCCCGCTGTTAGTTATTGACCGGAGAGCCGTCTCGGTCATGTCTGCATGTCTCCCGAACCCGTAGGGTCTACACACTTGAGGTTCGGTGACGCTAGAGTTATTAGGAAGACATGTATGTGATTACCGAATGTTGTTCGGAGTCCCGGATGAGATCCCGGACGTCATGAGGAGTCCCGGAATGGTCCGGAGGTGAAGATTTATATATGGGAAGTTGTCATACAGACACCGGAAAGTTTCAGGGGCATATCGGTATTGTACCGGGGCCACCGGAGGGGTTCCGGGGGTCCACCGGGAGGGGCCACCCCTCTCGGAGGGCCACATGAGCCGCAAGGGGCAGGGAACCAGCCCCTGGTGGGCTGGGCGTGCCCCCCCCCTTGGGCCCATGCGCCTAGGGTTGGGGGGGAACCCTAGTGAGGGCGCCCCCCTTGCTTGGGGGGCAAGCCCCCCTCTAGATCTCATCTAGAGGGGGCCGGCCCCCTTTCCCCTTCCCCTATAAATAGAGGGGCGAGGGGAGGGCTGATCACCTGATCCAAGGCGCAGCCCCTCCCCTCCCCAACACCTCTCCTCCTCCGTTAAGTGCTTGGCGAAGCCCTGTCGGAGTACTGCCTCTCCACCAACACCACGCCATCGTGCTGCTGCTGGAGCATGCTTCCTCAACCTCTCCTTCCCCCTTGCTGGATCAAGAAGGAGGAGACGTCGTCCGTTCCGTATGTGTGTTGAACACGGAGGTGCTGTCCGTTCAGCACTTGGTCATCGGTGATTTGGATCACGGCGAGTATGACTCCATCATCCCCGTTCCCTTGAACGCTTCCACACGCGATCTACAAGTGGTATGTAGATGCAATCTCTCTCCCATGACTCGTTGCTTAGATGAACTCATAGATGGATCTTGGTAAAACCGTAGGAAAATTTTTAATTTTCTGCAACGTTCCCCAACAGTCTGGACACAGTCAAAAGTGAAGTGGGGAAGGCCGGTCGACTGACCTGGAGTTGGGAGGTCTTGGCAGTAGAACCAGGCCGACTGCCAGCCCCTAACCGACTCAGGGAGAGTCATGGAAGGGAAAGAACTCCTCTGCCTCTTCTGGATACCCAAACCCCCACACATCTGAATGACATGGGTTTTCTCGTCACTCGTTTTCGCTTTCTTCATCGACTGGGAATGGATGGTGAAAATATGTTTGAAAAGACCCTAGTGCGGTCAACACCCCAAAAAGTTTTCACACATCGACACGAACGCGGCAAGGTACGTGATGGTATTGGGAGAAAAATGATGGAGTTGGGCACCGAAGAAGTTCAAGAAGCCCCGAAAGAAGGGGTGCGGAGGAAGCGAGAAGCCCCGGTCGACGTGGGTGGCGAGCAGTACACACTCACCCGGTCGAGGCTGCGGCTTCATCTCCCCCTCAGGCAGCCTTGCTGCACCCTTGGCGATCAGCCCGGACTCCACCAGCTCATCCAGACCTTCCTGCCGGAGCGAAGCCGAATCCAATCGCCCTGGATCCAGCCTGGCGGCAGCCCCGAGCACGATGAGGACCCGCGGTTCTGCTTCTTGCCTTTCGCCGCCCCCTTCGCCTTCTTCGCATGCTCCAGCGCCACCGTCTTGTCCTTCACCATGATGGCGGAGCGGCAGCGTCGAGAGCAGAGGAGCCGGATGCAGTGGAAAAGTAGAGGAAGGAGAAAGAAAAATAGACGTGCACAGTGCAGGCGCCTCGGCTCCGTCGCCTTATAAAGGGCTGCTTCCGAGTGGCTGATGCATGGGACCAGGCGATCCTATCAAATCCCGCAACAGTCACGTGAAACATACGTGCCGAAAAAGGTGGCGCAGGGATCGAGGCGCTACTGTTTATCCACCCCGCTTACTTCGGCACGCCCCGTCCCGCGTGCTTCCCTCAAAATTTCGAATCCCGTGAAATCTGGGATACACTGCAATCAATCGCGCCAAAGATTCTGTGCCCCAAGACAACACTCGGCGGATGATGCTACAAGTTCATTCGGCAACTCTCTGAATCAATCAAGGCGACTGAATCGAAGCTGAAGGATCAACGTAAGCCTTCCGTCCTGCGTAAAACACTCGCGAGACGCAAAGCTCAGAACAACTTCAACTTCAACCTACTTTCCACTCGAACCTTAATCCATTCGGGGGCTACTGATGAGGATACAGACCCGGGGTAGGGCCATGGACCCGACCTATACACCCTACCCAAGGTCACTACCCTAGAAGCTAAGAAGTCCAAGAGGCAACAAAGAACCCCTAGTCAAAGGTGTCGAGTGCAATCCACTGAACATATCATATCACTCGGGTATCCCTCCTACCTGTTGTCACTCGACCGTATAAGGAATCACTCGACCTACTGAAGGCCAGGAGTCGATCAGCACTGCAACGGTCAGAGATTCACTCCGTAGTCTTTTTTTTCGAGAGTACGCAAATTGCGTACCTTAGCTTTATAGAAGGCAGAGGGTTAATTACAAGAAATACAACGGGTGGCTAATCCCACATCAGGAGCCAACCCAACTCCACTCCACTCCACACACTATGCAACTACTCGGCAAGCTGTTGGACTCCTCTCCTTCTAGCCACTATCCAAAGTCTTAGCTCTCGAGCAATAATGTCTGCGGCTCCCCACTCATTGGCATTGTTGGAGTGCGAGAACACTCTGTCGTTTCTTTGCTTCCAGAGATTCCAGCATATCAAGATGACAAGCGCGTCAAATCCCTTACGGTGCGGTTTGATGATGCGTTTCCTGGAGATTGACCACCATGCCTCCAAGTGATCCTGTTGTGTTGGGAGTATAGAAAGCTCAATGCCTAGTCGCCTGAAACAAATGAACCAAACTTGGCGAGCATAGACGCATTGCAGCAAGATGTGATCCACCGTGTCCTCTTCCTGCACACAGAGAAAACATGGCGAGCTATGTTCTTGAAGGCCATGCCGCTGCCTCCTATCAGATGTCTAGACGCGGTATTGCAGCGCCGGCCAAATGAATATCTTGCAGGTTAGCAGCGCCCAACATTTCCATATTGCCGATGAGCATTGAAATCTGATGCCTCCCTCGCATAACATCATATAGGCGGTGCGGGCTGAGTAGATACCATTAGCGCTCCATTGCCAAAGAGGTTTGTCTTCAGAGTCAGGAACCAGGCTCATACCAATGACCAGATCCCAAAGCCGGATGAATTGCACCAGGGCATCCGTGCTCATATCCCCAACAATGTCGGAAGTCCAAGAATGAAGATGTAGAGCATCCTTAACCGATCTCTTATTGGCGACTTGTGTCTTGATCATGGCTCTGATCATCGGAGCCACCTCAGCGATGGAGCTTCCATTGATCCATCTGTCCTTCCAAAGCAACACATGTCTCCCATTGCCAACCTCCCATTTGATCAAGCTGTTAAACGCCATGGTTACCTGTTTGTCGGCCATCAGGTTCAGCCCTTGCCATGGCCGGAGATCGTCCGTGCGCTTGAGCCACTCCCAACGCAAACGGAGCATGATCCCTTGCTTGAAAAGATTCAGCACGCCAAGACCTCCTAGGTACTTCGGCCTGCACACACGCTCCCATGCGACTAGGCACTTGCCTCCATGGACCTCCTCCGTCCCAGCCCAGAAGAACTTTCTGCATCCTTTGTCAATTTTTTCTAATGCCCACTTAGGAGCCTCCGCTATGATAAGGTGGTGTGTAGGCCGTGCTCGAACCACGTGATTGACCAGAGCAAGTCGTCCCGGCCTGGTGATAAGCCCTCTTTGCCATCCCGGCATCAGTTTAAGCACTGTCTCAATGATCGGTTGCCAATCAGATCTCTTGAGATGCTTGATACTCAGCTGCAACCCTAGGTACTTGATCGGAAATTTCTCCATTGTCCATGGAAGCGCCTCCTTCACCAGTTCCTCCTCTTCCTCAGAGGCTCTGATCATGACAGCCGAGGACTTGGCAAAATTGACGACCAGCCCTGATGCCTCTCCGAAGATTTCAAGAGCTTCCTTCACAAAAAACAGATCCGACCTTATCGGCCTAATGAAGAGGACAACATTGTCCGCGTAGAGAGACAACCGCTGCAGAGGCGTGCAGCCAGGAATCTTGCTAAGCACCTGCAACTCTTGAGCCTTGATCATCATCGCAGTAAGCACATCCATAGCAATGACAAAGAGGAGAGGGGAGAGGGACTCTCCTTGGCGCAGCCCTTGCGCATGCATAAACTTCTCTCCCGCACATCCATTGACCACGATTCTGGAGCTGGCTGAGGTGAGCAAGGTTGCAATCCAAGAGGTCCAGCGGGCAGAGAACCCCTTGGCTCGAAGCACCTCGAAAAGAAACGACCAGGATAGGGTGTCAAAAGCTCTCGATATGGCAAGTTTCAGCAGCACACCTTTGGCTTTCCTCTGATGAAGCTTGTGGGCCATTTTTCTAACGAGCAAGAAATTGTCGTGGATGCTTCTACCCTTGATAAACGCAGACTGATTGACACTCACTATTTCTCCCATCCGCCTACTCAGTCTGGATGCAAGCAGCTTTGAAGCAAGCTTGGGCGCACTATGAACAAGGCTAATCGGCCGGAAATCCTTGACCTGGCAGGCATCCGACTTCTTTGGCAGCAGTGTAATCAGGGCCTGATTAAGTCTTCCAAAACCCCTGCCATTATTGAGAAATAACTTGTGGATTGCTGCAATAACATCTCCTTTAATAATAGCCCACGCTTTTTGGAAAAAAATTCCAATGAATCCATCCAGCCCAGGTGCCTTGTCCGCGGGCATGTCTTTGATCACCTTCCAAATTTCCTCCTCATGGAAAATAAGATCTTGATCCGACAGATCAATAGGAGAGATGCCCACAAAGTCTAGATCAATAGTATGCTCGCGAGCCGTAGAACGGCCAAGCAGATCTCTGTATGCCTCAAAGAAGGCACGCTCCTTCCCCGCCTGATCAGCAATGACATGCCCCTCCAAGTTGATAGCAGGGATGAAATTTTTGGATTTCCTGCCATTGGCCACTAACTGAAAAAGCTTGGTATTAGCGTCTCCATCTTGCAACCAGTTCATCCTCGACCTCTGTCTCGCAATCGTCTTCTCCAACGAAGCAAGGCCAAGCACCAGTCGTTTGAGAATGTTCCTAAGACCTCTCTCCTCATTAGACAACACACGGGATTCTTGAGCACAATCAAACCTGAGAATCACTAGATTGGCCACCGCTATCTGAAGCTTGATGTTCCCGACTCGCCGCTGTCCCCATGCCGTAAGGTGTTTGGCACAGTTTCTAAGAAGAATATCCAGACGCAAGAAGGGGTCAGCGATGGAATGGTCGCAGACCCATCCTTCGGCCACGGCATCCAAAAACCCCTCCAGTTTCACCCAAAAAAGCTCAAATTTGAAGCGCCTGCGTGGCTGCAAGTGATCTTCCATAGATAGGTAGAGGGGACAGTGATCCGAGATTCCAGTGGAAAGAGCCTGCAGCAAGCACTCCGGGTACTCTAATTCCTAGTCTATCGAAACGAAAGCTCGGTCAATTTTCGTCATCGTAGGAGCGCTCCTTTCATTGCTCCACGTGAACCGCCTGCCATGGAGGAATAGCTCTTTGAGAGCATTGTCATCCACAAACCATTTGAATCTCCCCATCATCCTTCCATCTAGAAGATTGTTGTTCTTGTTAGCCGCATGGAGAATGAGGTTGAAGACACCTATCGCCATCCAAGGTCCCGGGCACAGTGCTCTGATGTCCAAGAGTTCTTGCAAGAACACGACCTTTTGCGAGTCCTCTTGAGGCCCATATACCACCGTAAGCCACCAAGAAGCTCCTTCCCTCGGTGTGACAAATCCCGTGATGAAGTTAGTGTCTCGAACTGTGTTAGAAACCGTCTCCTTGGAAGAGTTCTAAGCAATGATGATGCCACCTCGAGTGGCCGAAGCCGGCAAGTACGCAAAACCATCATAAGATGGCCCTAAACATTGCATAATCACATAAGGGTCTACATGCTCTAGTTTAGTCTCTAGGATGCACCAGATCGACACATGCATAGAATCCGCTAACTCTCTCAACGCATCCCTCCTAGATGGACTATTGAGGCCACGTACGTTCCAGCATACTAACTCCATAGGTGAGTACGACATAGGGAGGCAAGACTCCAATGTCGGTACCACGCGTTCTACGCGGACGAGGCCACGAGCTTCTCCATTTCTCCCTCAAGGTTTAGCGGAGCTGCTTTGCCAAAGATCGCAGCAATCGCCCTTAGTTGTGGCTCTTGGAGAGGCAAGTCAAACATGTCCCGAAGTTGACCAAGGGCTCCCTCGGACATGGCCAGATCATCATGGGCAATGCCTAATGTTTTGAGCAGGATCGTTTCAGCTGCAGTCGCTTTGGATTTAGATTGTGCCGAAGAGCACACAGATCTGGTGTTACGCCGGGGTGTTAATGGGTCCTGTCCAGCGCAAACACCACGCATAGCTTCGATCTCCTTAAGCAGCAGGGGGGGGGGCAAGTTTCTTGAGCAGTCCAGTGCAGAAGGTTTTGATGTTGCCCAAGGCAACCTGTTCCTTCGAAGTGAGCTTATCTCCTTCCGCCAGAGTTCCCACCCCTTGGACGGCCAATCCATGCGACGAGGCCACAATTTGCATGTCGTGCGACGTATTCACGTCACATGCACATGCAGCATCCACCAGATCCCTAGGTGGCCCCACCACCACATTAGCCTGGAGCGACCCGTCCCGGTGATCACCCGCGCTGTCACATCCATCCAGCACACCGATAACTGGGCCCGTGGGGAAACTGGGTGGGATGAGCTCCGCCATTGGCTGCCAGCCCTTCGTCTCAGGTTGCGGGGCATGCAGCAGTTCAGGCCGGATCGAATGCGCCTCCGAGCCCAGGTTTGCAGCGACAGCTGTGGCTGCCACACCACCGTCCTGGGGCATGAGATCCGTCGTGTCCATGAGAGCGGCAGACGGTCCCGCTAGCTCCACCACCTTGGCCGTTGTAGACTCGGTCTCGTCGGACCTCAGTTCCGAGATCTGCGTCTCCCCCACCGAAGCTGGCTCTGCCAGCCCAGCTACCGATGGGGCGGCCAGAGGGACCGGTGTGGGATTCACAACTGCCAGACCGTGGTCTCTGGAAGGCTCCACCGCAGTCTCCACCAATGGATTGGCCTGTGCGCCTTCCAAAAGAGCCGGCTCCACCATCTGCGCACCTGGGCCAGCGGACATGACCAGGTCAAAAGCACCTCCAACTCCTATGTGGCTCTTATCCGCCGGTGATGGGATGCCAAGTGTTGGCATCGGATTCGCCAACGACACCACCGTGCAAGGCCTCTGATTTGAAATTCCTGGTCTTCCCGAGCCTGGCACATGAGGGCCCCCAGCAGGAGCTTTAACAGACAGCTCTGACGCCATAGGAGGAATCCTCCAATCCGAGGGCCCCGCACGGCCAGCCAGAACTTGCCGGTAGGATCAGCCACCGCCGCCTCCAATCGCCGGACCGAACAAACGCCAACCAGCACCGCGATCATCCAAAACTCCTCGCGTCCAGGGAAGAACTTGCACGTCCCCACCGGGGCCCAGATCATCGGATTCATCCGGCAGCCCGCTCTGCCCGCTGTCATCCGAGCTCCCTTCCCTTCTCCAGAGATCCGGAGCGGAGTAATCCCTCATCCGCCCGATGTGAATGATGGTGGGGTACTCCAGCAATTGTAGGAAGGACGGATGGCACGCCGCGGGGTCCGGGATCAGCTCCGGCGGCTCAGGCACCCACAGCCGCTTGGCAACCGGCACCTCGTCCGGATCCACACACCATGCATGAAGCTTGAACAGAGAGAGGTCTTCTCGGCTAGCGGTTTCTGGAGCCAGGCTATCAATCCAGCAAGAATCCCCAAGGAGTTCAGCCGTCGTGCCACGCGACCAGGCATGCGAAGGAACACCCTCAATCATGGCTGGCGTTATCAGTAACACCCCTACTTTATGTACATTAAGCCCCTTGTAATGGAGGATGGCTGGGGTCCTGGCGCACTCTATATAAGCCACCCCTCCTCTGGGACAAGGGTTGGCACCCCCTGTAACATCACACACATATAATCCAGTCGACCGCCTCCGGGCACCGAGACGTAGGGCTATTACTTCCTCCGCGAAGGGCCTGAACTCGTAAATCCCATGTGTACACCTTTACCATAGCTGGGATCTTGCCTCTCCATACCTACCCCTCCCTTTCTATTGTCAGTCTTAGAACCACAACACCGCCCCCAGTGAGCCCCCGCGCCCCTGCCCTGCCCCCCTGCCGCCGCCACCGTGGCCGACGCAATTTTTTCAGAATCTTTATTAATTTTATGTTGATGTATGTGTATGTATGTTGATGTATGCATATTTTTTTTCATATTTTTATTAATTTTATTTGTTCATATATATGATGATATTTTTGTTCATAGATGATCATATGATTTTTTTTCATAGATGATCATATGAATTTTGTAGGCTAGTAGATATTGGGTTAGTGGAGAGGAAAAAGGAAAATAAGGAAAAAGAAGAAAAGAGGAAGAAGGAAGAAGGAAGAAGGAAGAAGAAGAAAAAGAAGGAGAGGAAAAAGGAAAATAAGAAGAGGAAGAAGGAGAAGAAGAAGAAGAAGAAGAAGAAGAAGAAGAAGAAGAAGAGGAGGAGAAAAAATAAGAAGAGGAAGAAGAAGAAAAAGGAGAAGAAGAAAAAATAGAATTTTTTTCTATTTTTTCTTATATTGTTTATTCTTCTTATCCTCCTCTTTTTTTCTTCTTCTTCCTCTTCTTATTTTTTATCGGGAACGAGGGGTAAACGAATTTTGTGCTGACTCCTAGACCCGCTCTTTCCACAACCTCGCACCCGCCGACCGTAGTAGGGATTCCAGTGATCCCATAGGTGTCGTTTTCCACCGACAGCTTTGGTAATTTGTCCAGTATGTATAGTAGCAGGGGCTGTGGGTGTAACAACGGTATTGATGTCCTCATCATCCTCCCCTTCTTGAAATGAAGTCATCCTTGACGCAAGCTCATATTCCTCACCAAAATAATTTCATAATCATAAAATGCAGCAATTGCTAACATGATTCGGACAGACTTAAGCATCGCTACGGGTGAGAAAGTCTCATCGTAGTCAACTCCTTGAACTTGTCGAAAACCTTTCGCAACAAGTCGAGCTTTGTAAATGGTAACATTTCCGTCTGCATCGGTCTTCTTCTTAAAAATCCAGTTATTTTCTATGGCTTGCCGATCATCGGGCAAGTCTACCAAAGTCCACACTTTGTTCTCATATGTGGATCCCGTCTCAGATTTCATGGCCTCAAGCCATTTCGCGGAATCTGGGCTCATCATCGCTTCCTCATAGTTCGTAGGTTCATCATGGTCTAGTAACAGGACTTCCAGAACAGGATTACCGTACCACTCTGAACATATCGCACCCGACTGCAACTGCATGTCTTCTAACCCGACCGCAACTTGACATTTTTGTTCTGTCGGAGGGGGCGCCGGGAGAGGGGGCGGGCCAGTTGCAAGCCTGACAACAGCCCTGCAACTTCATGTCCCCCAACATGGCTGCAACTCAACTTTTATTTTTTGGATGGGGCGTCGGGAGAGGGGCGGCCCAGTTGCAAGCCCGACAACAGCCCCTCAACTGCAAGTGCCGCACCAGACCACAACTGCTTCTCCCCCAACATGGTTGCAACTCGACTTTTGTTCTGTCTGAGGGGGC
>NC_041385.1:62250548-62263335 GCF_002162155.2 Triticum dicoccoides
CCCAACAATCGCCCCACAACTGCAAGTGTCGCACCCGACCGCAACTGCATGTCCCCCAACATGGTTGCAACTCGAGTTTTGTTTTGTCAGAGTGGGCGCCGCGAGAGGGGCCGGGCAAGTTGCAAGCCCGACAATAGCCCCGCAACTGCAAGTGCCGCACTCGACCGCAACTGCATGTCCCCGAACATGGTTGCAACTCGACTTTTGTTTTGTCAGAATGGACGCCGGGAGAGCGGGCGGGCCACTTGCAAGCCCGACAACAGCCCCGCAACTGCAAGTGCCGCACCCGACGGCAATTGCATGTCTTTTAACCCGGTCGGAATTAGACTTTTTTGTTCTTTTGGAGAGGGCATCGGGAGAGGAGGCGGGCGAGTCAAATGACACGTGTACTCATAGTGACACACATACGTACATATGTGACTAGATGACACATGCGTAGACATGATAATCACGTATAGTACACTCTACAGACCCATATCCATCCATTTGCATGCACATGCATCTGTACGTGGGCATAGCTCTTTTCTTTTTGAGCAAAACGGGGGCATATCCATCACCGTACTTCCGTGACCGCCGAAGAAAAAGAAAGAAAAGGGCCCGGCCTAATGACAACAGAAAAAGTGAGCAGCCCGGCCCAAAAAAACAAACAAACAAACAAGTAAAATGAAATAAGCCCAAGTGCTAAGCCATTTCAACCCAGCAGAAATAGAGCTTCCCCTCTCGTTAGGGTTTCTCTACTCTCGGCAATGGCGGCGTCCTTCCCGTAGAGATCTTACCTACCCTACCCTTCCAAACCACCGGCGATCGCTCGGCCTCCTCGGGGGTCTCGGCTTCGGTGGGGATTGAGTAACGGAGTTAGGGATCATACCGCTCGCGGATCAAACAACCTCGGGCAAGAGAATTATGGAGGAGACTGCGTCAAGTTCAGGCACGGCCAATTCTGATCTGGAAGCAATGATGGCAGAGCTGGGGTTGAAAGAGGATGAACTCCAGGATGTGGTGGTGGATGAAGGCGATCTGCCGGAGGAGGCAACTCGTTGGATGGCGATTGCTAGGGTTCACACTGAAAAACCCTATAGCCAGTATTGGTTCTATAGGAATATGAGAGTGGCCTGGGACTTGGCACTGGAGGTGAAGATCAGACCGCTCGAGGAGAATCTCTACTCGATGCAATTTTCATGTCTCGGTGATTGGGGAAGAGTGATGGAGGAGGGACCATGGTCCTTTAAGGGGAAGGCAGTGGTAATGGCTCCGTATGATGGGTTCACGAAGCCTACCCTTATTGAGTTAAACAAAATTGAAATATGGATACAAATTCATGATCTTCCTGATGGTTTCTTCCCCAAAGTTAAGGCCTTATTAGCAATGGTGGGCGAATTCATATTTGCTGAACCGAAATCACAAGACTTTGAAGGGAATTTTGTCCGTGTTCGTGTAAGGATTGATGTAACCAAGCCTCTCAAGAATGTTGTTTTACTTGTGATCAGGAAGAAGGACACAATGGAACGGGTAATCTTTAGGGTGAAATATGAGAGGTTACCTTATTGGTGTGCTGTATGTGGCAATTTGGGACATCTGTTTAAGGAGTGTGGAGATGGGATCCATCCTCCCAATGCGCTGGTATTTAAGGATCTCAAGGCAAGCTGGTTCAGAGGACCGGGCAGAGGGCCTAGAGAAGGAAGTGAATCTAGGGGAGGCCGTGGCAGGGGGCGTAACGGAAGAGGAGGAGGCCGTGTTAGCATGCAGGTCAACCCCTTCAGCAGCCAGGAACATGAAGATAAAGAATTCTCAGGGAAGGATGTCCCCATGCAGGATGCAAAACAGAACATGAAGAGATGGGCAGTAGTGGCAGTAGATCCGAAGAAAGTCCAGAAGGATCCAACCAAAGCGGGTACTGCAATGCCTTTGATGCTTCTCCCTCCGGAGTTACCTTCTAGTCCTCCGCCTAAACAGGAACAGAAGAGGAATAAGCCAAGTCCAACTGCGAGTGAAGGTGGTACGGGGAAGAATCCAGTCCTCAACAAAAACTCTGATGCGCGTGTGGTGGGCCTCCCAGGGGGGGTCGCGCCTAGCGCAATGAGTCTGCTTGTATGGAACTGTCATGGGGCTGGCAAACCCGCGACAGTTCGTGAGCTTCGTGACTTCACGAGGCAACTTGCCCCCTCTATAGTTTGCACTCTTGAAACCCAAATAGAGGGATCTCGTGTTGAGAATATGGTTGGTACTTTAGGTTTCAATAAAAGTTTTGCTGTTGGAAGCTTTGGTAGGAGCGGAGGATTAGGCATTTTCTAGAATGAGGAAATAAAGCTTGAGATTATTGGTTATGCTGAGTATCATATCGATGTGATGGTTGATGAATTAACATCCACAAAAACTCGTATTACCTTTGTATATGGGGAAGCTCAAGTCCCTCAACAATACAAAACATGGGACATGCTCCGAGGAATTGCAGGAACAGGAAACAATCCTTGGATGGTGATAGGGGATTTTAACGAGGTCTTGCATGGACACGAACATGACGGAATTGGTAGCAGAAGCCAGGCGCAAATGGATGGATTCCGTGATGCACTTGATACATGTGGTCTTTCTGACATTGGTTACACAGGGACTGACTGGACATTTGAGAAAAAAGTTGCTGGAGGTACGTTCACGATAGTGAGATAAGACAGGTGTGTAGCAAATCCAGAGTGGGCGCTTTCCTACCCATCAGCTACACTAGAGCACAAAGCAACAGCGAGCTCAGATCACGTAGCATTGCACCTATGTTTTGATGGTTTGCATGCATGCAGTGGGACCCCAAAGCCATTTAAATATGAGGTGTGCTGGGAGCGGGATCAATCATTGCCACCGGTGATCAGGGAAGGATGGGAGAAAACAAATGGCGACTCACTGCCGGCGGTTCGCGCCAAGCTACAGGGCCTGTCGGCCGACTTGTCGCATTGGGAACGCACACATTTTGGCAGTGTCCGTCAGGAGATAGCTCGTTTAAAAAATGAATTAAAGATTCTGCGGGAGATCCCAGGAAGAACTGAACCGAGCCGAGAGGAAACTAAAGTAGCTGACCGTCTAGTCGAGCTGTTCTATCGGGAGGAGATCCTCTGGCGGAAACGAGCGAGTTGAATGGCTGGCCCACGGCGACAAAACACTTATTTTTTCCACTTGCGAGCAAGTCGTCGGCGATGGAAAAAACCAAATAAAATCGCTTCAGCTGCCAGATGGGAGTTTGACAGAAGATACAAGTGAGATGGAGGGGCTAGCTACAAACTTCTACAGGAACCTGTATACATCAGAGGGTGTAACCAACATTGATCAGGTTCTCCAAACTGTGCCCGTCAAAGTAACCCAAGCGGTGAACGATTTGTTGAACGCTCCTTATTCACATGAGGAGGTCAAGGTGGCTCTTTTTCAGATGTTCCCGACTAAGGCACCGGGGTCTGACGGTTTCCCGGCCCACTTCTTTCAACGTCACCGGGACGTTTGTGGACAGGAGGTAACGATTGCGGTCCTTCGTATAATTGATGGCACTGAGTCGGCTGAGTGCATAAATGAAACATTGCTGGTGCTAATCCCGAAGGTAAAAAACCCATCTTCTTTAGCACAGTTCAGGCCCATATCCCTCTGCAATGTTTTATATAAAATTGCGTCCAAGGTCATATCCAACAGATTGAAGGTGGTACTACCTGATATTATCTCAGAGGAACAATCAGCCTTTGTCCCCGGCAGACTCATCTCAGATAACATAATAGATGCTTATGAATGCTTACATTTTATGAAGAGGAATAAAGCTGCCGGAAACAGGTACTATGCGCTGAAACTAGATATGATGAAAGCCTATGACAGAGTTGAATGGGATTATCTACAAGCTGTAATGATGAAGCTCGATTTCACAGAAAGATGGGTGGACATTGTTATGGGACTGGTGAGGACAGTCAAATTTTCTGTGTTATTTAATGGTAAGAAGTTAGAGGAGTTCCAACCTTCACGTGGAATACGTCAGGGAGACCCAATTTCCCCATATTTATTCTTGATAGCAGCGGAGGGCCTTTTGTGCCTTTTAAAATCTATCGATGAGTCATCAAACTTGAATGGGATACAGGTAGCTAACACAGCTCCGCCTGTAAACCATTTACTTTTTGCAGATGACAACCTGCTGTTTTTCAAGGCTAATTCTAATGGGGCTAATGAGGTCAACCAGGTGTTGAACCCTTATTGTCAAGCATCGGGACAACGGATAAACAATGAGAAGTCGTCAATATTTTTTAGTAAGGGTTGTCCTGATAGTGTGAGACAGGAGATAAAAACCTTGCTGCATGTTCCAAATGAGGCTTTGAGTGCTAAGTATCTTGGGATGCCAACAGAAGTAGGGGCTTCAAAGAATGAGGCTTTCAAATATTCAAAGGATTATTTATGGAGCAAAGTTCAAGGATGGATTGAGAAAACTTTATCATCGGCAGGTAAAGAAGTGTTAGTCAAATCAGTTGCCCAAGCAATACCAATTTACTCTATGTCCTGTTTCAAGTTGCCTAGAGGATTGTGTGAGCATTTGAATATGTTAATCCGTAAATTTTGGCGGGGCAGCAAGGATGGCCATCGAAAGCCAAATTGGGTGTCATGGGAATCAATGATCCATCCTAAAAGTATGGGTGGTTTGGGCTTTAAAGACTTTGAGTTATTTAACCTGGCATTACTAGCAAAGCAAGCTTGGAGGATTCTTCAATCTCCAAATTCTCTGAGTGCAAGAATTATCAAGAGTGTCTATTTTCCAAATAATTGAATTCTTGATGCAGACTTGGGGAGCCATCCGAGCCAAATTTGGCGTGCGATCATTGAGGGACGTGATTTGCTGAAACAAGGCCTAATAAGGAGAATAGGCAATGGAGAGAACACTAATATCTGGTCGGACAACTGGATCCCGAGGAAGGAAATGTTGAGACCATATGGAAGTTGCCAGAACAACCCGCCGACTCTTGTATCAGACCTTATTGATCAAACATCAGCAGTTTGGGACATGCACGGATTACAGGAAATCCACCTCCCTATTGATATTCCAGCTATAATAAACATACCTTTGTGTACTACAAACTTACAGGATACATGGGCTTGGTTTTTCGAGAAAAAACGGTTGTTTTTCAGAAAGATCAGCATACAGAATGCTGCTGGACAAGAAGTACATAAGGGAAGCTTGGATCGATGGCACTGCAGGTTCCTCGAGCAGTGATCGTGATGCGGACTCTTGGAAAATGCTTTGGAAAACATCTGTCCCGGGAAAGATTCGTATGTTTCTATGGAGACTTGCTAAACACTCCTTGCCTACAGAAAATGTCCGTGCTCATAGGAAGATGGCGACATCCAGTACTTGTGGTTTGTGTGGTGCAGAGGACTCATGGAGGCACTCCTTGCTCGAGTGTTCGATGTCTAGATGCATATGGGCCATGGTAGACGGAGAACTGGCAGAACACTTATGTGAAACCACGGAGCCTAGCGCGAAACAATGGTTGTTTTCGATGATCGACACGCTATCTCATGCAGCGTTTGTTCGCCTAGCAGTCACCTTATGGGCTACTTGGTGGGTTCGTCGCAAGGCAATCCACGAGGCAATTTACCAGAGTCCCTCTTCGACACATCAGTTTATTGCCAGGTATTTGGCTGACCTGGAGCTTCTGCCGAAGAAATTGGAGAGAGCTACCCGACAGCCCAGAGGAGGACCTATTCGTCCAAAGGCACCACCAACGGGATTCTCAAAGATTCATGTTGATGTTGCAGTTTCCAAACTACATACCCGGGGAGCAGCAGCTGCTGTGTGTAGGGACAGCTCAGGTAACTATGTTGGAAGTTCTGCGCTCGTTATACATGGAATAACAGACCCGGCAGTCTTGGAGACAATTGCATGTCGAGAAGATCTTATGCTACAAAATTTTGTGCTAGCTTCTGACTCCAAACAGGTGGTGGATGACATCAAGAAATCAAGCCAAGGAGCTCATGGAGCTATAATTACTGAGATTAGACAATGTTTATTACTTTTTAATTGTAATATAACTTTTGAAGGCAGATCCGCGAATATGGATGCCGATAGGTTAGCCAAGTTTGCTCAATCCTTAGATCAGGGGCGTCACGTCTGGTTTGGCGCACCCCATGATCCGTTTTGTATCCCACACCATGTGGACTTTGAGTAATAAAACTTGGCTTAACCCCTAAAAAAAGCAGAAATAGAGCTAGTTAACAGGCATAATCTATATGTGATGATGTTAGCCGACTGAGACTTCGCGGAGTCTCAGTCGACTGAGACGTAGATAGACCCTTTTATTTTCTCTTAATCTAGTAAAAAACATCTAATTTTGGTTGTCCTCTAAGCTGCCATGCTAGTCGAGCCGGTCCATTTGTGTTTCTGGATAGGCCTTACTTTTTGGGCTAACCCATGAAGCAACTGGTCTGCAGTAGTGTGATTCGTGGGCTCAATTCTCCACTCGACCAAATGCAGAGAACAAAGATTCTCAAATAAAAACCCGTAAAAAAAATTCTCAAATAGGAAAACTCTACTCTAGCATATTTTGCGGCTAAAAATATATTTGAAAAACACTTACATATGAATAAAAAATGGTCGTCAAATATATGTTTTAATTAATCACAATTTATAAGTTCTTCCATGAGGATCCATACAGTAGCTATCCATATGTCCATGCACAACATATACATCCATTCCCTGCAAAAAAGAGATATATATCCATTTATTTGTTACTATAATTAAAGCATTAATAAAACATTTAATTCATACTTAAAATTAGCTAGGCGGGTACACCAATGTACTTACGGGTCTATATATAAACAACACAACAAATCACAAATAACAACACAGAGAAAAGAAGAGCTGTAGGTACGTTAGGTGTGGTTAGCCTCCTCCTGTACTGTACATCGATCATGGTGATGCTGAAGAAGAACACGAGCGCCCTGTGCTGCTTCGTGGCCGCCCTCATGGTGGTCATGGCTGCCATCCTTCTCTCCTCATGCGACGCCTGCAAAGATGTTAATCACTTAAAATTTCTATCTAATTTGCAAAGTCGCCGTCGAGATTAGATGATGAAGCAATTTTCTATCTTTACTTTTTTTCATCGTTTGTTTCTTTACACCCATATGCAGATGGATGAGCCCCATTCTTTTCCCCTGCCAGCTTCGTGCTACTCAGAACACTTTCCAAACTGCACCGACGAGCGGTGCAAGAAGTTCTGCGGTGGCGATGACATGTCGCCGGTCCCTGGGGCCTTTTGCAACAACGACAACAACTGTTGTTGTCCCATTTAGTTAATTATAAGCGTCGTTGAAGTGATCCAAGAAGAAATGTAGATGCCAATAATATAAGCAAGATATCAGACCTTTTATAATCTTTGTAAACCAGCTTTTCCGGCAATTTCTGTAGTAACGATTTTATCATTGTATGTCTCATTGGTTCGTGTACGTCGAGACAAATCAAAAGTAATGAAGCTTGATAAAAAAAGGTTGATACCTGCGTGTTTACAGCATAAGCACAAACAAGTTTTTCGTTTATCGACTAGATGGACATGAGTATGTGAGGAAGTACTCTTGGATTTTTTAAGTTCACCCAAATGCAAGTCTCTCTACACTTCCAATACACATTTGTTAACGACATTCCTATTTAGCCCCACATTAATTTCATCAAGGATTGACAAAAACCTACATTAATTTAGCCCCATAATAGTACACCCAGGAGCAAATGCTCCTGGTGCGAACAGTAAAAAAAACTGATTTTTTTCTGTGCCATACTTCACAAAATTTTTTTGTGCATGCAGAATTTGAGAACATTTTGCAAATCCATGAACATTTTTTGACATCTAGGAACATACTTAAAATCATGAATAATTTTCAAAGCCACATTTATTGAAATCCAGTAACAATTTTTAAAATTCATGAATATTTTTTGGAACCTGGATTTTTTTCTAACTATCAAGCATGCAGGTCAAATCAATAGGCCCCATTTTCTAGCACAAAGATCCTCACTTGCCTTTTAAACTGTACTATATATCTGACATGGTTAATTTATGATTTCATTCATCTAAGAAATATGGATAGATATCGGAAATCCCTTTTGGAGCTCGGGCTCCAGTGAGGCCTCCAGATTCAGATTTGAAATTTCATTGAAATTCGTATTTTTACATCTCAAAAAATTCTGAAAAAAATCACAGATATACATGAAGGCATAATACACATGTGTGTAAATTTTTAGTTCAAAATACATTGAAATGAGGGCTGTGCAAAAAAGACAAATATGGGGTTGTTTAACACATGATACTATTCATCCTCCCAGGCCATGGATTTGTCTTTTTTGTACAGGTCGCAACTCAAGGTATTTCATCATGAATTTTTACACACATGTGAGTTACATCCTTACATACACGCATATTTTTTTTCAGAATTTTTTGAACCATAAAAGTTTGAATTTGAATTTTTTAAAAATAAAGGCCTCCATGGAGCTCGGCCTCCAAAACGCCTTTCTCTCCGCATATTTGCTAGGAAAATAATGTATCACCATAACTTTCAAATTAAATCGCGAGCCAAGATAAAATTAAATTGTGCATGGCTCAAACAAGTTCCATAAACTTTTCATTAAAGTTCGGGCAAGCTGCTTATAAACTTTTACGGTTCCAAATATATTTTATAGCAAAGTTCTTTAATATTTTTAACAAAGTACAAACCCACCATTCAGAAAGTTTTTCAACTCCTGATTATGTTTATTTAGTAGTCCCTCCGTCCTAAAATAAATGTCTTGACCTTAGTAAGACTTTATACTAAAGTTAGTACAAAGTTGAGACACTTATTTTGGGACGGAGGGAGTACCTTACAATGAAAATGAGAAGTTCTTCACTGTTTCCAGCAAAGTTCGTCACTGAAAACACCGATGAGATTCTAGAAAACCATATTTCAATTTCAGTTAACAAATATGTGTTAAAATTCATCCAAGACTGATCTTGTTCTAAAGATCTTGGCTTGATGAGTTCAAATATATACAAAGTTTCAAAAGAAAAAAAAATTGATTTTAAAGATGGGAACCATCTAAACTGTCAAAAGAAAACTAAAAGTAATGAAGTTTGAGGAGAGGGGAACGATAATGTAGGCATGCATGTGTTGTGTGAGAAGGAAAAGGGAGAAAGGGGCCATGCACACCAAAGGGCTCCGATGAGTTAGGAAACGCTATATTCGGTATCCGAGAGTCCCATGGTTTGTGGCACGGCGCAGCGCAACGCCCGGGGCGTATCGCCACGCGCGGCAGCCGTCGTCCCCATCGGCAACCCTCCCTAACCGCGGACGCGCGTGAGGCCGCGACAGCGTCACGCCGGGCCGAGGCGCGCATGGAGCTGTTCGAGCGCGCCAAGACGGTGCGGCTGCGGAGCCACCAAAACAAGTACATGTACGCCGACGAGGACGAGTCCCACGTCCTGCAGGACCGCAACGCCGCGTCCCCGAACGCGCGGTGGACCGTGGAGCTGGTGCCGAACGCGCCGGGCGTCATCCGCCTCCGCAGCCGCTACGGCCGCTACCTCACCGCCTCCAACGAGCCCATCCTCATGGGCGTCACCGGACGCAAGGTGATCCAGACGCTGCCCCACCG
The DNA here is from genome assembly GCF_002162155.2 of Triticum dicoccoides. NCBI lineage: Eukaryota > Viridiplantae > Streptophyta > Magnoliopsida > Poales > Poaceae > Triticum > Triticum dicoccoides. The sequence goes on from NC_041385.1 coordinate 62,260,168, forward strand.
CCTCGACTCTTCCGTTGAGTGGGTCCCAGTCGGCGAAGGCAGGCACGCTCGCCTCCAGACTCGTTACGGCAACTTCCTCCGCGCCAACGGCGGCCTCCCGCCGTTGCGCAACACCGTCACCCATGACGTCCCCCACCACCGCCATGCCGGCTGGGTCGTCTGGTGCATCGAGATCGTGCAGGTGCTCGTGCAACCGCCTCAATGCTCCGACCCCATCACCACCGCCTACTCTCCTCCTCTACCTTACAAACCACACTCTCGCTCGCCCTCGCCCTCGCCCGCGCCCTTGCCGACGGGAGCGCTCAGGCCTCCTGCGCCGCACCACCGTATGGCGACTCCATTGACAGTGCAGCCCCCGCCACCTCCCCCCGGCTCCCTAGCGCCCCCTGTCGGATTTTCAAGGCTCGAGGTCCGTACGCCCACCTGTTCCACGACGAGTCCAACAACCCAATATAATGGTGGGTCACCGACTTACGCTTTTGTTATTTTTGGTTCTCCATCGTCGTGTTTGCGGACGCATGCAGTCGGCGGACTCCTTCTCGGTGCCGGTGCACAAGGTGGAGGGGCGGCACATCCACTACCATGTTGCGGATGACAGCGGTTATGTGCGTGAGGGAGATGAGGGGCACTCGTTCCTATTCAACGGGACAAGCCTTGGGGAGCTGCTGGAGAGACTGCAGGAGGAGACGGGGCTCAAGGACGTGATCATCTGCTCCCGCAACCCGATCACAAGCAAGTTGATGCCGCTCCGCCTGCAGCTCCCACCCAACAACAGCGCCATGCACGTCGTGCTCGTGCGCAAGTCCTCAAAAGGTATGACAGAGGATTTTCCACCATACACGGGACCTCCTGTGCATGCATACATGCATATGTTTTTTATTCTTGCTTTGTGGGTCCATTGTCTCATCTATAGTGTTTTTTTCTATCCTCTAGCATGTGCTATTCTTTAGTCATTGAGTTTAATTCAAACAAATAGATGCCTAATATATTTTGAAATAATTTTTTCTTTTACTTTCTGTTTACACAAATGTGTTTTTTCAGCAAGATCTTACCAAAAATCAATAATGTTTTATTCGGTTCCGCATAAATAATCTTATTGTTTCAGTATGGCTAGCCATGTTCCGTAGTGTATCATAATGTTACACTGTTTACCTAACTGTTTCATCGTGTTAGTGTGTTCTGAATTGTTTCATACGGTATGTAAAAGTTAGCAACTAAGAGTAGTTCATATCCAGTTTCATTTGGGGGCATCGTGTTCCAAAGTGTACCATCGTGTTTCACCATGTTTCAAAATATGAATTTTAAAACTTGTTGAAATATAGTCAAAAGTGGTCTCGTTTTAAAGTCATCGTCATCATAAACACAAATATGCAAATGGATCATAAAATGAACACCCGGTTGAGAAGATAAAACGTAATACTAGCATGGGATGGTGGAGCATAGCTAGAACAGTAGTGAGAGAAGAATCTGACTAACTATAAGCAGTAGTCAATGAATGCATGTGGATCTTCAAGAAAATTAATGGCCTACATGCACGGGATACATGCCTTTCTCCAAAAGGTACACATATATGGACATGCTTTCTTTTATTATTACTAGGTAATTGCTAGGTTTATGGCCCCCAGGAGGATTGTGATAAAATCTGATTCCTCCATGAGATCAGAACAATAAGATCAAGTGCTTCAGGACCGTGGCTCCTCTCAGGCTATGAGAACACCTGATTGTTAGTGCGGAAGATAAGAATAAATTGGTTAGTGATGTTCTGTTGCATGATTTTAACCTTAATGGCCGTGCTTTCACATGGACAAACGCAACAATCTATACGGTTCTCTACAAGATTGATCGCATGTTGGCCTCTCTGGAGTGGCATGATCTCTTCCCGGACAGTTTTCTCCAAGGAATTTCCTCGACCGCATCCGACCACTGCCCATTGCTTCTCGCCACAGTTCACAAAGTTGTTGGGTGTCGCAGATTACGTTTTGAATTTTGTTGGTTATCCAGGGAAATGTGGACTCCTTGGCGCGGTCAAATCCAGCCCTCTGTGCTATTTCTAACCCGCTGATCAGTCTATGTCATATCCAGCCCTCTGTGCTATTTCTATCCCACTGATCAGACTATGTCTGCAAGATCAGTTTCATCACAGACAAAACTCTTCAAATCTGGAGTGCCAAAATCTTTGGTAATATTAAAGAAAAATTGTCTGGGCGACTGGATCAAGTGAAAGACAGTTGCACTCTCCATTTCTCTGAGACATGGCTTCAAGAGAATTAAAAAGGAAGCTGCTCGGACTTTATTCAGTGGATGGAATGATGGCTCCTCAAAGATCTAGAATCACATATTTGGAGGCAGGGGACGCCAACCTCAACTTATAGAAAATCTGATGAGTTTGATGCTAGCATATAAACTATTTTGAAAGGATAAAAAAGTTGACTCACATTTGATCTTTATATTTTTTTATGTACTTCTAAATACTTTGGACGAGGACGGAATTATTTTTCCAAAAAATAGCCATTCTCCACATTATTGACTGCGCTATGATCCTTATACAATATACAGACTGTCACCCTCTAATACAGTTTTCTTTCGTGTTGAATCATTTTCAGTGGCAAGATCTTTTTCATAAAATTCATGGTCCACAAGCTTTGGATGATGTGTACGGCAGAAGGTAAAGCAAACTGCAAGATTGTGTATGTGTTTTCTATATTGTACCTTCTGTTTTTGCTAATTACGAAAATTCACTGTTCTTTTTTCAGTTACAGGGAGCTTCTTGTAAAGTGTTTTTTTTATCTGGGCATGTTGACCATTTCATTATCGTGGGCTAGATCTGGGCAGTGTAGGTGAAGAGCCGTGAAACCGTGTATAAATTTATTTCTCAGATTTTTGGTTTCGTTCTTCGAAGTCTGAGTGACATAGAGATGTTTCTGCACAATCTTTTTACATGTCACATGATATAGAATTTCACGTCAATGATTCATCGTTCCAACCATGCAATGTCGTGGGCGGGTGTAACCGAGCAAAAGTGGCACTATACATGTCTACCACCTCTGGTGTTAATGTGTAGTATTGACCCCAGGACGTCCACCAAACACACCGTGAATGTCACAACACATACGCCATGTGGGTGGAACGACAGGTGTTACAAAACAATTGCACAAAAGAATTACAATA
>NC_041385.1:62263846-62271346 GCF_002162155.2 Triticum dicoccoides
ATCCAACAAGTCAAATATAACAAACACACACACAACGAATCCAACAAGTAAAATATGACAAAGGGTCATACAACAAAGATGTGGTTCTCACAACGGAAGTGAAAATGTACCTTAGACAGGTAAAAATTAACAAATGCCTTATTAAGAAGGCTAAAAAAAGATTAGATGGCATTCATATCCTTGCTCGAACAACTGTCCGGGATAACCATAGCTAAGTGGTCCTTCCCCAAGAGATTACCTGATTTCTATGCTGCTATCTGATTTGCAGTATCAGGATGAAAAGAATAGATAAAGCAAGGTTAGTACTAATGAGTGATATTTAGTTTTGATAATAGATAATGAGTGATATTTAGTTTTAATAATAGATGATGAGGTAGCACATCAGGTTACGAATTTCATTTTGAGAATAGGTCCAAGGGTGTTCCTTATAATAGTTTTATGTCCTGCACGGCGTTTGCTGTATCGAATGATTGTAATAACATGTTAATCGATTGATTCCCGCAAAAAGCATTTTAATTGATTAATTTATGGGGTTGAGTTTTTTCAAAAAAATAGTGATAATTTCCTTTTATTTTCTCTTAATATAGTAAAATAACAAAATTCTAATTTGGGCTATGCTCTACCCGTAGAGCTGCCATGCTAGTTTTGCCGGTCCATTTGCATTTCTGTGAACGGACAGATGTTTCTCTGGAGAGGCCTTATTCTTTGGGTTAACCTATGAAGCAAGTGGGCTGCACTAGTGTTGATTTGTAGGCTCAATTCTCCACTCGACCAAGTGCAGAGTGTAAAAAATCTCAAATAGAAAAGTGCAACGAGTAGTAGGTACTCTAAAAAATTTTGTGGCTAGAAATATATTTGAAAAACACTTAAATTTGGATAAAAAATCATCGTCAGCCATATGTACTAATTAATCACAATTACTCCCCTAATATTAGTTCAAAACTGCGACACTTATTTTGGATTGGAGGGAGTAGTATGTTCTTCCATAAGTATCCAGTAGTAGCTATCCATGTGTCCATAGATAACATATACTTATATCCATTCCCTGTAAAAAAGGATATATATCCATTTATTTCTTACTTGAATTAAAGCATTAATTAAAACATTTAATTCATACTTATAATTGGCCAGGCAGGCACACCAATGTACTTACGGGTCTATATAAGCAACACAACATATCTCAAATAACAACACAGCGAAAAGAACTGCAGTACGTCAGCGTAGCTAGTCTCCCTACTGTAAATCGATCATGGTGATAGTGAAGAAGAACACGAGCGCCCTGTGCTGCTTCGTGGCCACACTCATGGTGGTCATGGCTGCCACCCTTCTTCTCTCCTCGTGCGACGCCCGCAAACAGGTTAGTCAGTTAAATTTGCTATATATAATTTGCAATGTCGCCGTCGTTGAGATCGGAAGTTGGAGCACATGTTTTTCAGATTAGATATCTAATCTGTGCATATTTTTATCGTTCATTTATTTACATGCATATGCAGATGGTTGAGCCCCGTGCTTTTCCCCTGCCGGCTTCGTGCTACTCCAAACACTTCCCGAACTGCACGGACGAGCGGTGCAAGAAGTTCTGCGGCAGTGACGACATGCCACCGGTCTCTGCGGCCTTCTGCAATGACGGCAATAACTGTTGTTGTCCCGTTATCTAGGAGGAAATGGAGATGTCAATAATATAAGCAAGAGATCAGACTCTTCCTAAAATCTTTGTAAACCAGCTTTTTCGGCAAAAAAAATTGACGATTTTATCATTGTGTGTCTCATTAGTTCGTGTACGTGGAGACATATCGGAAGTAATGAAGCTTGAACAAACATGGTGTGTTACCTGCGTGTTGACAGCACTATCGCATACAAGTTTGTTGTTTATCGACTAGATGGACATGAGAATCTCAGCAAGTTCTCTTACTGTTTCAAACTTCACCCAGAATGCAAGTATCTCTACACTTCCCTTAATGATGTTCCTATTTAGTCCCTAAATAAATTCATCAAGGATTGACAATTTTTCTATTCTATTTGTGGAGGGGATATGAATTACATATGACCTTAATTTACAATCAAAAATAGAAATGTTTCACGTTCTACATGAACTGTCAACCATTAATTTAGTTCTTGCAAGCAAAATATATCAGTCAAATCTTAGACAAGGATATATGTTTTGTCTTAACTCTATTGTATCATCATAACAATGTGCTCGTTGGCATATGGCATATCAACATTACTTAGCTCCATATATGCAGAGAATATATGCATTGGTCAATATATAAGTAAGTTGTATCCAGAGTTGTACAACAAAATTAGGAAATGTAGCATAAAGCAACACATTTACACTACTAAAAACTACCATTTTACCTAGGGCCAAGGTCTTTACCTAGAGTTCATTGGCCTCCTCAAGGGAAAGAAAATGCACGAGGGCATCTCCAAGGGAGACCCGCAAAACTCCAGTATATGTTCGACCGGGCACTTTCATTCACTTTTGCAATCCAACACGGTTCTGCATCGGTCCGCGAAGTGGTCCGGACGTACATTTTTTGACAAAGTGGAGACAAATATGAGGGAGCTATACCGGAGTCCGGACATCCACCTGACCAACCAAAAACCTCTGACTGGTCCTCCTCTCTTCTCTCTGTCCGCACATGCATGGTCCCCCTCTTCTCTCTCCTCCCAACTGGACACCACACCACAATATCCCACCACATGCATGGTCCCCTCCTACTTTTTCTCCTCCTAGCCAGATTACTTTGTAAAGTTAGCGTTAGATGGCTCCCTCCTGTATGATGTCCGCGGACCACGTCCTGACACAAAAATGGACATATACCAGAGGAATTTGCGGGTCAGCATTAGAGATGCACTGAACAGTATACCCTAGGGAAATATCATTTTCTAGTAAAAAAGAATTTGAAACAAATTCACCTAAGGTTGGTAGCCAGCGCGACATATGTTTGGCTTCAGTTTTGCACACATTGAGCCCACTTATCAGCGAGAGTCAGACATGACATGCGAAGGAAATATGCCCTAGAGGTAATAATAAAGTTATTATTTTATATTTCCTTATATCATGATAAATCTTTATTATTCATGCTAGAATTGTATTAACCGAAAACTTGATCTATGTGTGGATACATAGATAAAACAGTATGTCCCTAGTAAGCCTCTACTAGACTAGCTCGTTAATCAAAGATGGTTAAGTTTTCTAACCATATAGACATGTATTGTCATTTGATGAACAAGATCACATTATTAGGAGAATTATGTGATGGACAAGACCCATCCGTTAGCTTAGCATATTGATCGTTCAGTTTTATTGCTATTGCTTTCTTCATGTCATATACATATTCCTTTGACTATGAGATTATGCAACTCCCTGATACCGGAGGAATACCTTGTGTGCTATCAAACGCCACAACGTAACTGAGTGATTATAAAGATGCTCTATAGGTATCTCCGAAGGTGTTTTTTGGGTTGGCATAGATCGAGATTACGATTTGTCACTCCGAGTATTGGAGAGGTATCTCTGGGCCCTCTCGATAATGCACATCATAAGAAGTCTTGCAAGCAAAATGACTAATGAGTTAGTTATAGGATGATGCATTACGAAACGAGTAAAGAGACTTGCCGGTAACGAGATTGAACTAGGTATGAAGATACCAACGATCAAATCTCGGCAAGTACGTACCGATAACAAAGGGAATAACGTGTGTTGTCATAGCGGTTTGACCGATAAAGATCTTCGTAGAATATGTAGGAGCCAATATGAGCATCCAGGTTCCGCTATTGGTTACTGACCGAAGAGGTGTCTCGGTCATGTCTACATAGTTCTCGAACCCGTAGGGTCCGCACGCTTAACGTTCGATGACGATTTTGTATTATATGAGTTATGTGATTTGGTGACCGAATGTTGTTCGGAGTTTCGGATGAGATCACGGACATGATGAGGAGTCTCGAAATGGTTGAGAGGTAAAGATTGATATATAGGACGATAGTATTCGCACACCGAAAGTGTTATGGAAGGTACCGGGTACATACCGGGTCACCGGAAGGGGTTCCGGGCACCCCCGGTAAAGATATGGGCCTAATGGGCCAAGAGGGGAAACGCAGCAGCCAGCAGGGGCTGTTGTGCCCCCCATATGGGCCGCACCAGAGGGAAAGGGAAAGAGGAGAAGAGAGAAGGAAGGGGAGGGATTCGGCATCCCCCTTCCTTCCCTTCTCCCCTCCTCTTTCCTTCCCCCTCTGGTGAATATGGTAGGGGGGAGCCGAATTGGACAAGGCCCAGGATTCCTCCTACTTGGGGCGCCCCTTGGCTACTCCCTCTCCCTCCCATCTATATATATGAAGGGGGAGGCGCCTAGAACACACAACAACATCTGTTAGCCGTGTGTGGCGCCTCCCTCCACAGATTACACCCTCGGTCATATTCTCGTAGTGCTTAGACGAAGCTCTGCGCGGATCACTTCACTATCACCGTCATCACGCCGTCGTGCTGATGGAACTCATCTACCTCCTCGACACTTTGCTGGATCAAGAGTTCGAGGGACATCATCGAGCTGAACGTGTGCAGAATTCGGAGGTGTCGTACGTTCGGTAGTTGATCGATCGGAATAAAAAGAAGTTCGACTACATCAACCGCATTGTCAAACGCTTCCGCTTTCGGTCTACGAGGGTACGTAGACACACTCTCCCCCTCTCATTGCTATATATGCATCTCCTAGATAGATCTTGCGTGAGCGTAGGAATTTTTTTGAAATTGCATGCTACATTTCCCAACAACATGTAGCAAGAAAGTGCGTGAAATTTCGGGCATCTTCTCTCTGTCCAATTCCAAATCCTCCTCTCCCAAAGCAGAGAGCTTCCTAGATCTAGGGCGTGCCCAACCCCGGACAGCCAAGCTTCCCCGCCACCTAGGTCATCACTTCTCTTCCCCTTCCTTTGACCCCCAATACCACCGTCTGCTAGGGTTTCTCCTTCGATGTCACCGCCACTATATGTATATATATATATAAAAAAAGTGAAAGTAAAGCAAAAAAAGAAAAAAACTTTCAATAAAAACGGAAGAAAAACAAAACAGAAAAAGTAACATGATGTTAGCAGGCGAGCCGCAGCTACTGGGTCACGCAATACGCGCTGCACTTGCTGGCGAGCTGTGGTACGGCTAGCAATTTTGGGAGGAACCCTATTTAGCGGTTAAGGCGTTGGTTATAGGGCTTTCAGCCCATTTAGGTACTGCAGGACGTTCGTCACGGAAGGTTTGAAAAGCTTCTGAAGCAAGCTTGCGAATAATTTTTCTGTTTTTTTTTCATTTCCATTTTCTTCAGGTTTTCTATCTTTTTTTCTCATTTTTCTCTTTCTTTATTTTATCTTTAATTTCATGAACTTTTTCTTCCAACTCATGAATTTTATTTAGAATTGCAAACAATTGTAAAATTCACGGTCCATTTTGATTTTTTTTGATTTTTTTTAATTCGTGAACTTTTTCTGACTTCACATAATTTTTCAAATTGAACTATTTTTTAATTCACAATATTTTTTCTAAATTCGTGAACTTTTCTGTAAAATTCTTTCGAATTTGTGAAATTTTTCTGACTTTGCAGAATTATCCAAATTCACTTTTTTTTGCTTTCGCAGACTTTTAAAATTCAGGAACTTTTTTCAAATTCACAAACTTTTTTTTTTGGCATCGTGAACTTTTTTCAAATTTATGGAAGTCTTAAAAATTTCCTAACATTTTGAGAACCAACGTTTTCTTCTATTTGTTCAACTATTTCAAAATCAAAGGAGGCGAGAGATGGTTTTCTCCCTTACCGAGCAGACAGGAAGAGCCGAGGTGAAGTGTACGAGGCGTTGAAAAAACTAACAAATGGATGCCTGTCATCAGGCGCTAGCTTTCCATTTCAGGCGCCGGTTTTAGGAGCCCCCCAGATTTGGATCACTGTTCAAACAAAAACAGATTTGGACCATGCATTTGGTGTGAGGGTGATTGAAACTTGGAAGGAACGACAGTTAGGCAACATGCCATGCTCATGATCGAGTAGAACTCTTCGCCAAAGTACTATATATAGAGAGAAGAGCGACGCGGACAATACTCCTATATCAACACACAACGAAGGCAACAACTGTAGCACGTACGTACGTAAGTGTAGCTAGCCTCCTCCTGTACTGCACGCCATGGCGCTGCTGAAGAAGAACACGAGCTCCCTGAGCTTCGTCGTGGCCGCCCTCATCGTGGTCATGGCTGCCACCCTTCTCATCTCCTCGTGCGACGCCCGCAAAGTGGTCAGTTGATTAACTTTGCCATTTGTTCGCGACGTGCGTCGTCGAGATCGGACAGATGATTTGAAACTCATAATATTTTTCAACGTTTCTGTGTGCACGCATGCAGAAGGATAAGCCCACCGCTTTCCTCGTGGCGGGGAAGTGCTTCTCGAGGTTTTTCCCGAACTGCACCGAGCAGCGGTGCAAGAAGTTCTGCGTCCAGCCACTCCCCGGAGCCGTCTGCATCGACAAAACCCACTGTTGCTGCCCTATTGCTTAATTATAAGCGCCGCTGAAGCGATCGGGCTAAGAAATAGTACTAGTTAAAGATGGCAATAACCAATATTCGTACACTTCCAAATATATACTACTCTGTTTCTAAATATAAGGCATTTTGCAGTTCAATTCGGTTGAGCTGCAAAAACGTCTTATATTTAAGAACAAGGTAGTATATGTTAATGTTGTTTCTAGTTATGAACTGTCGACCCAAAGATTTATGTATTGAATTAATTGTATAATTATATCACCACAACAACGTGCTCATGATCAACATTAATTACTTCCATTTGGTTTGAGATAGAGTGATCAACTGATCATCGCATCGGTCGTACGACAGAATTAGAAAAGATAGAATAAAGAAACACATTTAAGATGTCGCAAGGTGCCACCCAGGGGTGTACGATGTGTTTTTTCTGGAGGGCGAGTTGACAAGTAGGCAATGATGTTGGCACAACATCGTAAGGGCAATCAAATACACAAAGGATAGCGGAGAGATCAAGTCGATCCCAGAGAGAAAGAGAGGCTTTCAGTCTGATGGTTAACCTCTATTTAACGGCTGCTAACATTCTGGTCCCACCTTCTACATAAACTGTCAACCATTAATTTAGTTCCTGCAAGCAAAATATATCAGTCAAATCTTAGACAAGGATATATGTTTTGTATTAATTCTATTATATCATCACAACAATGCGCTCGCTAGCATATGACATATCAACATTAATTAGCCCCATATATGCAGATAATATATATGCATTGGTCAATATATAAGCAAGTAACTTGTGACCAGAGTGATCATTGCGTTGATTATACAACAAAATTAGGAAATGTAGCATAACCAAACACGTTTACACTACTAAAAACTATTATTTGACCCAGGGCCAAGGTCTTTACCTAGAGCTCATTGGCCTCCTCAAGGGAAAGAAAAGGCATGAACAGGATACCCTAGGAAAATATAATTTTCTGGCAAAA
>NC_041385.1:62276346-62302191 GCF_002162155.2 Triticum dicoccoides
CGGACATTGGCTATGTATGGGGCACTCACTAATCACTATTAGTAGGAAACAACTAGTAGAAAGAAAGATGAACGCACTTTCACTCCTTGCTCTTCAGCACGTACTCACACGAGGGACTCTCAAATCTCTATTTCAGACCATAATCTTTCAATCCCTTCACCGAAGTGATTGATAGTAGGGCTAAAAAATCATAAGGCTTCTTCTATTTTTAGTGTGAACTCACTTCTATTCTATATCAAGATAGGGGCTTCAGTACTTGGCTGACCGCCCGGTGGAAGACCTGGTTCTACCACACAAGGGCAGCTTTCGTAGTCCAGGATTATTTTCCTCATATGTAATTTCACCTCAATGTGGAAATGTCCGATCTTATTCAAAATAGAAGGTCTTCATGAAGGTCTGTCTTGTTTCAGGAATATAGGTACCGAAGTTCAATAGCGGTAGGTACCAAGGAGAAGACGAGTCAGGGCCGATTGACAAGACTAGCTAGGCTGACCTTCCGGCCATACTCCATTCAATATCGAACGGAAGTGCTAAAGGTTTCATGTGATGCTGACCTCAATGAACCAGACCTCGAGAATTCGTTCATCCCTTCGCTCCGAGGATTGGTCGAGTACTTGGCCACATGCATGAGTAGGCCTATTGCCGGGATGTCCCATTAAAAAGGCAGGTCCCATATTTGAAATACAAAAATAAGATCAAATAGCGCTCAAGAGGTTTTTCTCCATACGAGAAATCCTTCACTCGCAGGGAATCCAAATAAGCAATGTTGTCCCTATTTATGACCTGTCAACCAAAGACCTGATGATCCGGCCCATTAGAGTGAGCCTAATGCCAGGTTAGCTTGAAGGTCGGAACGGAATTCCCGATTTGCCGCTTGTTGCGTCGAACTGTCAACGCAACACACATAGCTGGCGATCGAAGTGCTCACGTGGGTCGCCCGTTAATTAATTGGGCACTTTTCAGTTTTGGGAACCCTCTAGAGTTTCCCCGCCGGGTTTTTCTGGTTTTGGGAAACTTCTAGAAGGTTCCTTGAACCCATTTTTTCTTTTATCAATTTTTCTGTTTCTTATTTTCTCTTTTTTTCTTTCTTTTCTTTTCCTTTTCTATTCCTTTTTTTCGTTTCCTTTACATTTCAAGTCCATTTTTATAAAACAAATCAGGTTTCAAATTTCGTTCAGAAACTCGAAAACATGTTCATACTTTTTAAGTATTTCAATTTTGTAAAAAATTTCGTGCTTTCAAAAATTGTTTCTGAATTCAAATAGTGTTCGCATTTTCAAAAACAAATCAGGCATTTCTAAAATTGTTCTCATTTTTCAAAAATTATTTGGAATATTTTTTCACTTTTTTGGAACTTTTCAAATAATGACCGGGATTTAAACAAATGTTTATGTTTTCAAAAATTGTTCTTGTTTCCAAATTTTGTTCAAGTATTAAAAAAATGTTCACGTTTCAAATCTGCTTGGAATTTTCAAAATTGTTCTCTGTTTCAAAGTTTGGTATAAAAATATTCTTGTTTCCATTTGTGTTTCTTTTTTATTTTTCATGTTTTTTTTCGAAAAAAGTTCATGTTTCAAAACTTGTTCGTAACCTTAAAAAAATTGTTGCCACTTTTAAAAAATGGTCGTGTTTTCCAAAATTGTTCATAAATTCAAAAAATGTTCACATTTTAAACAAAATGTTGTGGGATTTAAAAAATATTCCCTTTTAGAAAAATGTTCGTCTTTATCTTTTTTTGGTTTTCTTTTTTATTTGGAATTTTCAAAAAATGTGCTAACTTTTGAAATGTGTTCCCTAATTTGAAAAGAAATCATGTTTTTGATAATTTGTTTGCAAACTCAAAATATGTTCGAGGAATTTCAAAAAATGTTCTCAGTTCTAAATTTTGTTTCATAAATTTGAAAATGTTCTGTAATTTCAAAAAATGTTCCAGCCTTTTCAATTTTGTTCACATATTCAAAAAATGTTCATGTTTTCTGCATTTTCTGAAAAAAATGTGTTTTGAACAAATTGTTCATAATTTCCAAAAATATTCGTGCTTAGAAAAAAATGTTCATAATTTCAAAAAAATGTCCCTGCTTTTTCGAAAATGTTATAGTTTTTTGGAAAAATTGTTCCAAATTTGGAAAGTGTTTGTGTTTGCCAGAAGATCCCGATTTTTGAAAAAAGAAATTACTTTTGAAATTTCTAAAGTAATTTGGATCTGCAAAGCGTGTCTGGTTCTTTATGTTTGATTCTAAGTTATGAGCACATACGAGTGCGAGGTGAGCTGGTAGTAACACATCTTCTGGATCTCTCGATCCTGTTTTCGAATCCCCGGGGGACACTCCTGTGCGAAACCGCAGCAACTTGACGAAGAGAGCGTCACATAGGTGGTCCCGGTCGGAACTTGGCAAGATAGGCCTTGAGTTTTGTTCGTGATGGGAAAGCAGCTAGCAAATTTTTTGGGGGGCTTTCAAACCATTTAGGTACTACACTTCAACATCGCGGAAGATTTGGAAAGCTTCTTAGGCAAGCTTGCGATGCTTTTTTTCCATTTTCTTCTAGTTTTCCATCGTTTTTTTGTTCTTTTTCTTTTTCTTTATTTTCTCTTTAATTTGATGAAGTTTTCATTCAAATTCACAACCCATTTCAAATTTTGTGAACATTTATTTAATTCGTGAACTTTTTTTGACTTTGCCGAAATTTTCAAATTGGTGAACTATTTTTGAATTCACAAACTTTTCTGAATTCGTGAACTTCTTTCGAATTTGTGAAATTTGTCTGACTTTGTAGGATTTTCTGACTCACAATTATTTTTTGAATTCATGCATTTTTAACTTTCTTAGACATTTGTGGATTCAGGAACTTTTTTCAAATTCACAAACCTTTTTTGGCATCGCGAACTTTTTCCAAATTCATGGACTTTTTAGAACTCGCTAACATTTTGAGAATCAATGTTTCACATCTCGCTCGCTCGCGTCGCCTCCAGGGGGGCGACTCGGGCGCCCCAACCGCCGCCGCCCTCGACCTCCCTCCTCCCCTTCTTCCCCGCCGCCGTCGAAGGAGGCTGGTGAGCGAAGCTCACCCGGCGGATGGCGGACGACGGGCCTTCCTCCTTTCTTCATGAGGGGATCCTTTGGCTGAGATGCATCGGCGTCCCTGTCCGTACAGCATGGAGGCGGAGTTGGCGCGCTCGGGCGGTGGCCCGATGGGATCCCGGCGGCGCTGCGGGGGCTGGCGGCGGCGGATCTGGGGTTTCCCGCCCCAGATCGGTTCTCCTTCGGGTGGTCGGGCTCGGGCGCCATCCGGCGGCCCTAAGCGGTGGTGGGCGCTCGTGTTGGCTATCCTCCTTCACTGATCTGATTGGGGGAGGCCCAAGGCATTGGAGTGATGCCGGATCTGAGCACGGTGGTGGCGTCGTCCCCTTCAGGTATGACTTTCGGGTGGTGGGTGTGCGATAGCTGGAAACGTCTTAGTCTGTTGAGGCCGACGGGTTCGTGTTATATGGAGTTAGGGTGCACCTCCCAACCATAGCGCATACATTGTTGAGGTTACATGAGGGAGAGAGATATTCAAGGAAGAGACAGAACTTGGAGAGAAAGGAAACAATCTATCTCTATCTATCTATCCTAACTACCTCATGCGCCGGTGGTGCAACCACAATTATGATCAACACCCTCTCATAATCACAGCTTCATTAAGTTGAGATTATGCTTGAATTCTTCAAAACTCCTTGTGGGCAAAGGCTTTGTAAACCCATCTGCAATCTGATCCTTTGAATGCACAAATCGAATGTCAAGTTGTTTTTGAGAAACTCTCTCTTTGACAAAATAAAAGTCTATCTCTATGTGCTTTGTTCTGGCATGGAACACGGGATTAGCAGAAAGATAAGTGGCTCCAAGATTGTCACACCACAGACATGGAGCTTGTTTACTCTTTACCCCAAGCTCTTTCAACATAGAGTGAACCCATATGATTTCAGCTATAGCATTTGCTAATGCTTTGTACTCTGCCTTAGTGCTTGACCTGGATACAGTAGCCTGTTTTCGTGCACACCATGATATTAAGTTAGGTCCAAAAAAGACTGCAAAACCACCTGTTGAGCGCCTGTCATCCAGGTACCCTGCCCAGTCTGAATCAGAAAAGGCACTGACAAGAGTAGAAGATGACTTGCTGAAATTTAGACCTATATTGAGAGTATGTTTAACATATCTAACTATACACTTGGTAGCTGTCAAGTGAACATCAATAGGTGCATGCAAAAACTGGCAGACTTTGTTGACGGCAAAAGATAAATCAGGTCTGGTAAGAGTTAGATATTGAAGAGCTCCTACGAGGCTTCTATATTTTGTGCAATCTTCCCGACTCAAAATTTTACCTTCTGCAAGAGACAATTTTTCTTAGCTGGATAATGGAGTGAGTGAGGGTTTACAACCTTGCAATCCTGCTCTTTTTACCAGATCAACTGCATATTTTGCTTGAGAGAGATGAAGTCCATTCTGATGTTTCTTTACCTCACTCCCAAGGAAGAAGTGCAAGTCTCCAAGATCCTTTAATGCAAACTCTGCACTCAAGTCTTTTAAGAGACCTCTGATTGCTTCATCAGATGAGCTAGTCACAATAATGTCATCAACATAGATGAGAACAAATATGCATGTATTGGATTTGCTATAAATAAACAATGATGTATCTGATTTAGAAGGAACAAATCAAAGTTTATGCATCTTGTGACAGAGGCGAGAATACCATGCCCTTGGAGCTTGTTTTAATCCATATAGGGCTTTATCAAGTTTACACACATAAGAAGGAGTACTCTTACTTTCAAACCCAGGAGGTTGTTTCGTGTACACATCCTCTTCCAGAACGCGATGGAGAAACGCATTCTGTATATCAAGTTGCCCGAGACTCCGTCCTCTGTAAATAGCAATAGACAGAACGAGACGAATAGTGGCAGCTTTTACCACATGACTAAAGGTATCCTCGTAGTCTATGCCATATCGTTGCTTGAAACCTTTTGCAACGAGCCTAGCCTTATAGCGGTCAATGGTTCCATCAGATCTCCTCTTAATTCTGAAAACCCACTAGCAATCAATTAAAGTTTTACCTTGCCGTGGTGGAACCAAGTGCCATGTTTTGTTTTTCTTTAGTGCCATGTACTCCTCATTCATTGCTTTCTTCCACTTATCATCACAAAGTGCTATAGCAAAAGTTTTTGGTTCATCTGGTTCTCCTGTGGAACAAACCAAACCATATTTAGTCATATGTTTATAATTTACGGGTTGAGTTACCCCTTGTTGCAGCCGTGTACGCCGTGATGGTGGAACTGCAGAATCCGTAGCCGCAGAAGATCCAGGGTGCTGCGCAGGATCATCCGCTGCAGCCGTAACTGATCCCGAGGCGGATCCTGTCGGAGCAGCAGCACTAGCGCCCGAGGCAGATCCTGTCGCTTCGGCAGCGCTAGCGCCCGCCGGATCGATCTGATCTTCTACGGCCAACGGCTGAGGAGAGGCGTCTGTAGCTGGCTTAGAGAATCCCGAGCCCCGCGCCTCTGCGCGCGCACCGGTCAGCCGACCTGTCAGGACCCCGACTCGATGTCACATCGATCTAGCTGGTAACACCTCATATCACTTTGCGGCCTCACGCACGGTATCCCCACGGGTGTCGTCTTACCTTTTTCCCGGGACCGTTTGCGCCTTTTGGCTCACGTATATGATAGTGTCGCTAGCATCCATATGATAAAGAGCCCGGGCTGACATGACTAGTCGTAAACCCAAAGTGGCACAGACTTACAGGGACAGGCATCCATGACCCAGCTTCGAACGTGTCGGTCATCAGCAAGTGGGTCCGGGCTGTAGCACTGGGCTAGCAGGACTCCGGTAAACCGGGCTGTAGCGGGCTAACAGGACTCCGGTACTCAAAGCGTGACATTTCCCCGAAGGGACAGACACAGGAACGAAGAAGGACACATGCCGGCCAGCCTAAGTGTACCAGAGCAGTAGCAAGCTACCATGGCTCAGCGGTAACACTAGGAGACATTTCCCGGTAAGAGAGGCTACTAAAGATAAACAACTAGATAGTCAGATCCCACACATACCAAGCATTTCAAACATACACACAATATGCTCGATATGTGCAAATACAACGAAGCATCACAACATGACTCTATGACACAAGTACTTTATTTAAGGCTCAGGGAGCCATTCATATCATACACACAGGTACGGGTCACACGACCCAACATACAAGTCATACAGTCATACAAGCCAACAGCGGAAGTAACTTGTCTGAGTACAGACAACTAGTAAAATAAAAGAGGCTTGGAAGCCTAACTATACTATGTGGTCCATCACAAGCTCAGGGTCACCACCTGGGTCTTTAGCCTACTCGTTGATGTCAACGTCTACATAGAACCCATCAGAAGGGGTTGCAGCGTCTTCTGTAAAAATGTAGATTATAGCAACATGAGTACAAAGGTACTCAGCAAGACTTACATCAGACCCTACATACATGCATAGTATCAAGAAGGGTTGGTGGAGTTATTGCAGCAAGCCAGCTTTGACTCCTGGCTAGACTATCCTACGATACTCCAACTTGAAAAGTTTTGCGCACACGAGTCCACTACTCACCACTTCAATACACTACCGAGGATCCACCTCCGTCTTCCTACGGAAGAGCCATCCTCGGCACTCACACTTATCTTGAGGCTTTTAATAGTTTCCATTTACTTGTCTATGAACTGTATAGGCAACCAAGTAGTCCTTTACCGCGGACGCGGCTATTCGAATAGATCATGTTAACCCTGCAGGGGTGTACTTCTTCATACACGCTCTCACCACTTATCGTCGTTTACACGACATGTACTCGGCAACCTTCAAGCGGAAGCCCAACGTGGGTGTCGGCCACGACCTACCTAATCACCTAAGCCTCCAGTCCAGGTTTATCGCCTATTCAGGTTCCATCCGCAGGGAGTCCGGCCGAGGTTTCCCATACGGCCCCGAACGATGTGAACAGGGTTCCCGAGATACCTAACGGGTATTCGGTACACCGTGCCACGTACCTACCGCATCACAGCCCACCCCTACGGTCAGCGCTGTCCACGGCCTCCAGTAGGCTACAAACACCAGAAACTACTTGCAACTCCTGGACGGAGAACTAGGGTGAATAAGAAGTCGAGAGGGTCCATTGGTTTCGGGCCCAATGCATGGTAGTAGCTGATTCTTAAATCACACATACAGATCTCAGTGCTTAAGGTCGGCTTCAATGAAACAACCCACCATGTACTCCTACATGGCCTCTCATCGATACCTTTACCAAATCGTGTTCACCACACCACCCTCATTACCGACATAATCATTTCACTCTAGCCCATCACCCAGATGAACCAGACCTGACACAACTCTAAGCGTAGCAGGCATAGCAAGGTAGGAACAACACATACATATGGCTCAATCAACTCCTACACATGCTAGTGGGTTTCATCTAGTTACTGTGGCAATGACAGGTCATGCAGAGGAAATGGGTTCAACTACCGTAGCACATAGCAGTTTGAATCGCGTTGTCTTAATGCAGTAAAAGAGAGCAGGAGCGAGAACATGGGATTGTATCGATATGATCAAATGGTTGGTTGCTTGCCTGATGGTTCGTTGCACGGATACGATTCCTCGTTAGGGTAATCACGGTACTCCTCGGGGACAGATCCTGTCGCAAAGGATAACGATACACAGACATCACCAAACAATGTGCAACAATATGATGCATGCATGAAACATGGCAATATGAGTGTGTTGGGCTAATGCAACTAAAGCCAGAAGTGTTTGAGCAAATTTGAATCAAAGATTCAAATTTCAAATTCAAATATGGCCTTTTAAAGTGCCTTTCCTTGTTCTGATTAAAACATCAACTTAACTTGTTTGATCATGCATGAAAATGGTACAGATGGATAGATTGGATTTTTCTGATCATTTTTCATATATTATTTGTCCAATTTGGAGTTACAGAATAAAAGTTATGAATTTTTGAAGTTTAAATAATATTCTGGAATTTCCTGATTTAATTTAAATCCAGAAATATCATTTACTGCGTCAGCCTGACATCATAGTGACATCAGCAGGTCAACAGGGCTGGCTCGGGTCAAACCTGACGTGTGGGGTCCACACGTCAGTGTCACAGGGGCTAATCCCGCGTTGACCCCGGGCTGGTTAGCTTTGACTAACCCCTGGGGCCCACTTGTCAGCGTCTGTGGGTGGTGGGTTAGTGGTTAATTAACTAGGCCACGTCAGCTCGCCGGAGTTCTGGCCGGCGGCGACCAACAGTGCGGCGGCGATAGTGGTTTTGGACGTTTCGGCCACCAAATGGAACGTGGCGACCACCGGAGTGAAGCTGGGGACGACCCGCGGCTCTTGGTGGAGTCCGTTGGGGTCGGGGTGGCCGGAGTCGACGGCGGCGAGCTCAGCTGCGGCCGCCGGGGTTCGGTCGTGCACGGGAGTGGTGCTGGAGCTCGAAGTCGAGCAAAGTGAGGCGCTAGGGATGCTCTACTGGGTTCTGTGAACGCGTTGGACTCGCCGGGGTGACCAAATGGTCACCGGAGCTGCGTCGACGGCGAGCTCGGCGACGGCGGAGGTTCGGCCGAGGTGGGGATGCAACTACGGTGAGGGAACGAGGGGGGGAAGAGGGGGAAACGGTGGCGTAGCTCACCGCGGTTGCAGTGGGCGTCGAAGCGGGCTCGGGGACGCGCTGGAGACGGCGAATTCGTCGGCGACGGTGGTCGGAGTCCGAAGAGGGGAACGGCGACGTGGCGGCGATGCAGGGCTTCCGGGGACTCGTGGAGCGGTGGGGAGGAAGAGGGAGTCGAGGCGGAGCTTCTGAGCTACTCGGGGGAGCGAGGGGTGGTCGGAGTCAGTGGCTACGGCGAACGGCGGCGACGGTGGTGTTCGGCCGAGAGCGAGAGAGAGCGAGGGAGAAACGGGGGAGAGTGAGCGAGAGCAGGGGGGATCGGGACGGGCTGCGGGCGTCGTCCACGCGGCCAGGGGGCGTCGGCAAGCAGGAGGTGGCCGCGCGGCCGCGCGCGCGCGAGCACGCAACAGCTTCGGGGCGTGGGGAGGAAGACGACGAGGAGCTACAGTGCTGGGCTGGCTAGCTGGGCCGGCCAGCTGGCTGGGCCGCACAGGTAAGTTTCTCCTCTCTTTTCTGTTTTCTGTTTTATTTAATAATTCTGCAACTTTGTTGAATTAAATAAAATACCTAGGTAACTCCAAAAATCACCAAACTACTCCTGGTCCATAGTTGGAATATTTCCAACATGAAACATTTTAGTTTGGAGATATTTGAGCATTTAAATATTTTATATTATTTTAAATGCCCAAATTCAAATAGTTATGATTTAACTCAAGAACCCTAGGATGGCCTAGAAAAGTGTGCACCATTTTTGGCAGAGGTTCTGAACCAAGGCTAAAATGATGGACATTTTAGAAGGGCATTTCAGGTTCATTGAAAAATTATTTTAGTAACCCTAATTGGTTTCAGAGGGAACTGGGGGTTCTGTCATCCCCATTTCAAGTTTCTGATGAAAGAATAAACATGATGCAACACTCTAATGCATGACTAGCTAGGGTGTGAGAACTCACCCCCACTCAAAAGAATCTCGTCCCGAGATTTGGGTTCCTCCGAGAAGAAGGCGGGATACTCGAGTCGAAGACGATCCTCCCTTTCCCAAGTTGCTTCATCTTCAGAATGGTGCGACCATTGAACCTTGAGAAACTTGATGTTATGACGTCGCGTGGTACGTTCGGCTTGATCGAGGATACGAATGGGGTACTCTCGATATGTAAGATTATCTTGGAGATCAAGCGTTTCGTGGTCCACTTCACGGATAGGATCCGAGAAGCAATGCCTGAGTTGAGAAACGTGGAAGACATCGTGAACTCTGGAGAGGTGCGGAGGTAGTTCCAATTGGTAGGCAACTTCTCCTCGTTTGGCAAGAATGCGAAAAGGTCCAATGTAACGAGGAGCCAATTTGCCTTTGATACCGAAGCGATGGGTTCCCTTCAGAGGGGTGACCCGAAGATAATCCTTCTCGTCAACCTCGAAAGTCATAGCCTTATGTTTTCGGTCATATTGACTCTTTTGACGGGATTGGGCTGTTTTCAACTTTTCACGAACGATTCGAACTTGTTCTTCTGCTTCCTGAATCATATCCGGGCCAAAGAATTGTCTTTCCCCGGTCTCTGACCAGTTAAGGGGTGTTCGACATCGTCGTCCATAGAGAACTTCAAAAGGGGCTTTACCCAAGCTAGATTGATAGCTGTTGTTGTAAGCGAATTCGGCAAATGGAAGGCACTTCTCCCAGTCCATTCCGAACGAGATAACAGAGGCTCGAAGCATGTCTTCTAGAATTTGGTTGACGCGTTCCACTTGACCACTTGACTGAGGGTGGAAAGCGGTGCTAAAGGAGAGACGGGTTCCCATAGCATTTTGGAAACTTTCCCAAATCGAGAGGTGAAAAGACTTCCTCGATCCGAATTGATTTCCAAAGGAACACCATGGAGGGACACTATTCGGGAGATGTATAAGTCTGCCAGCTGACTAGCGGTTATACTCTCACGAACAGGTAGGAAATGAGCCACTTTGGAAAGACGATCGACCACGACGAAAATAGCATTATTCCCTCTTTTAGTCCGGGGAAAACCGGTAATGAAATCCATACCAATCTTATCCCATTTCCATTCAGGAATAGCTAAGGGTTGAAGGGTGCCAGCAGGCCATTGATGCTCTGCTTTTACACGACGACAGACGTCGCAATTGGCAATATATTGAGCAATTTCTCTCTTCATCCTAGTCCACCAGAACCTCTGGCGTAGGTCTTGATACATTTTAGTACTACCGGGATGAATGGTGAGAGGAGATTCATGGGCTTCCTTAAGGATTAATCGCCTTAGGTTGCGCACTTTGGGAACTACTAATCGATCCCCGAAGTACACGACTCCTTGATCATTAACGGAGAAACAATTCGCAATTCCTTTCTGAATGTTCCTCTTGATGCGGGAGATTCCCGGATCTACCTTCTGTGCTTTGATGATTTGATCCGTAAGGGTAGGTTTTGCCACCAAGGTGGAGAGAAAACCTTGAGGTACAATGTGAAGGTTAAGCTTCCGAAATTCCTCATGGAGAAGCGGTTGACTTTGTTGTAACATCAGGTTGTTACAATAAGATTTACGACTTAGCGCATCAGCCATGACGTTGGCTTTCCCTGGGGTATAGGTTATCCCTAGGTTGAAGTCTGTGATCAATTCAACCCAACGTCTTTGCCTGAGATTCAAATCCGGTTGGGTGAAAATGTACTTCAGACTTTGGTGATCAGTGAATATTTCGCAACGATTACCGAGGAGGTAATGTCGCCAGGTCTTAAGTGCATAGACTACGGCTGCAAGTTCTAGATCATGAGTAGGATAGTTCTCCTCATGTGGGTGCAATTGCCGTGAAGCGTAAGCAATTACGTGTCGATCTTGCATGAGAATGCAACCTAGTCCTTGTCGCGAGGCGTCGCAGTAGATAACAAAGTCTTTGGAGAAGTCTGGTGGTACCAGCACGGGAGCAGAAGTCAGGCGTCTTTTCAGTTCCTGAAAACTGTGCTCACATTGTGGAGTCCATTCGAACTTCTTATCTTTCTTGAGGAGTTCGGTTAGAGGTTTAGCGACTTTGGAGAAGTTCTCGACAAAGCGACGACAATAGCTCGCTAAGCCCAGAAAACTCCGAACTTGCTTGACCGATTCGGGTGGAGTCCAGTCAAGGACAGCTTGAACTCGCTCAGGGTTAACAGCAATACCTTTACCAGATATTACATGACCCAGATAGGTCACTTCTGGCAACCAGAACTCACATTTAGAAAATTTGGCATAAAGGCGATGCTCTCGAAGTTTCTGCAACACTAGTCTTAGATGTTCGGCATGTTCTTTCTCGTTCTTGGAGTATATGAGTATATCATCGAGATAAACTACGACGAATTTATCCAAATACTCCATGAAGATTGAGTTCATTAACCGAGAAAAAGTGGCTGGAGCGTTGGTTAGACCGAAGGACATGACGGTGTACTCGTATTGGCCGTAACGAGTAACAAAGGCCGTTTTAGAAATGTCCCCGTTTCTGATTTTGATTTGATGGTAGCCCAACCTCAAATCCATCTTGGAGAAGACTGAGGATCCAGCAAGCTGATCATACAGATCGTTGATCCTGGGAAGTGGATATTTGTTCTTGATTGTGACCAAATTGACAGGTCGGTAATCTACAACCATTCGGTCCGTACCATCCTTTTTCTTAACGAATAGGACGGGGCAAGCCCACGGAGATGAACTAGGGCGGATGAAACCCTTTTTCAAGGATTCATCGAGTTGCTTCTTAAGCTCGGCTAGTTCTAGGGGTGCCATCTTATAAGGCCTTCTAGCAATCGGAACGGTTCCTGGAATGAGGTCTATTACGAACTCAACATCCCTGTCAGGTGGAACACCTGGCAATTCCTCTGGAAAGACATCCGGAAAGTCACGGACTACCGGAACGTCCTCAAGGTCTGGCAAAGGGCTGGCGTTAAGAGAATATAATTGTCGCTTGGCTATTCGAGTCAAAACATTGACTATCTTCCCCGAAGGATGGGTGAGTTGAACGGTCCTAGAGAAGCAATCAATTTTGGCTTGATGAGCTGACATCCAGTCCATACCCAAAATGATATTAATATCTGAAGATTTAAGGGCTATCAAAGATGCAAGAAAAACAAGTCTGTCGACTTGGATTTCATTTCCATGGCTTACTCTAGAAGTTTGCCATTTGGATCCCGGAGTTTGAATTACCATGGAGGATGGCAAGTCACAGAATGCAACGTTATGCAAACGAGCATAATTTTCAGATATAAAAGAATGAGAGGCTCCTGTATCGAAAAGAACAGATGCCGGGTGGCAATTAACAAGAAGCGTACCGAGAACGACGTTGGGATCTTCTTGAGCTTCTTCGGCAGAGATACAGTTGACATGGCCACGTGAAGCGGTGACCGGTTTGGCATGAAACACTTTTCCTGTCGGCTTGCCACGGCCAACAGCTTTAGCAGATTGAGTGGGGTTCGTCTGGGGACACTCACGCATATAATGACCAGATTCCCCACACTTGAAACAAGTCACGGAACTGGTACGTGGAGGAGCATTATTGGATGGACCCCCATAGGGCTTGGCTGGTGCAGACTGTTGAACAGGGCGAGGCGCCTGAAAAGATGGCCTCGGTGTGAACCTGGGTGGCAGGGCGGTATTGGGTACCCACACGCGGCGCTTCTGAGGACCAGCACCGGATGAGGAACCCATATCACGTCCATGCTTGCGTGTTGCGTCATAATCAGTCTGACCAGTTTCAGCACTGATGGCTTTGTTGACAAGTTTCGAAAAAGATGTGCACTCATGCAGACGGAGGTCGCGACGAAGCTCAGGACTAAGGCCCTTGCGGAACCTTGCTTGCTTCTTGGCGTCAGTAGAAACTTCCTCGGTTGCATATCGTGCAAGGTTACCAAACTCCCTGCTATAGACATCCACAGAAAGTCGGCCTTGGGTGAAATTGCAAAATTCTTCACGCTTACGGTCCATGAGACCCTCCGGAATGTGGTGTTCACGGAAAGCGTCGCTGAATTCAGCCCAAGTTGTGACATGGCCCGCTGGGCGCATGGCTCCATAATTCTCCCACCATAGACTGGCGGGGCCTTCAAGATGATATGCAGCAAAGGTGACCTTGTCAGCCTCCGCTACCAGCGCGGAACGCAGTTTGTGAGAGATACTGCGAAGCCAGTCATCAGCGTCGAGAGGCTCGACGGAGTGGTGGAACGTGGGTGGATGCAATTTGATAAAATCACTGAGTGACACCACGTTAGCCCTCTGATGGTGTGCTGTGTTCTGTTCAATACGCTCCAACAAACGGTTTGTCTCCCGCTTGTTCCTCTCAGCTTCCATCATCACCTCGGCTAGTGAAGGAGGATGAGGCAGATGTTCATTTCTGGCTTCACTGCCTTCGGCCTGCTCTTGGGAAGCAGGGTTGGCGCGCGTGTTGACCATCCTAGGTAAACAACGCAATGATTTAGTCAGAATGATAAAATTCCGACATAGGATACATAATGCAAGGAATAACTCGGGATGCAAGATGATCATCCGTATGACATGGTAGATACAGAAACTGCTTCTTTATTCCATCGTCATACACACCATACAAGGTTTAGTACAAGACCAAACAAAGTACTCATACGGTGAAAAGAGGATTACATCTCATCGGAGGCATCTCAAGCTACTATACATTATTTTTCTACATCTCCGGAAAGAGTACAAACTAGTCATATCCCACGAGTCACGCAGGACGATAGACGACACAGCTAGTGCGAACTGGTGATACTACTACTAACTCAGACCGATCCGTAATAGTCCTCGTAGAAATCACCTCCATAGCCCGGAAGTTCAACATGATCATCCGGAAACAGACGGTCTCGCGGAGCTTGTGGACCATAGGGGCTAGGATGAGGTCTTGGACCAGCAAACGGTGGCCTGCGGGGACCGCGAGGTGGGGTGATGCCTCCTACATCACGCCAAACCATCACGTCTGGCAGAGCAGATCTCACAGGATAGAGATCGCGCATATCTGAATATCCAGCTTGCACCGCCGGTGCGAACCGAGTCAAAGTGGCCCAATGGTCAGCACGGGTATTGAAGAGCTCTAACCTTAAGGCCCGATTTTCACGGTCCTTATCCTCGAGCATCTCAGCAGTGGTGCGAGTCCGTGAATCCTCCTGAGTGGAGTCAGCATATATAGCCTGAAAATATCCTTGTGCTCCCGGAAGTGATCCTGGCATATACCGGAAGTCAGAGTCCCGAAATAGACCAGATCTGACTCGCATAATGGTCATCATAGAGTAGGCGGCATCCTGCACAGCCATCTCGATAGTAACCCCGAGTCCATAGGAGCAGTGAAGAGGCTCAGTGGATCCAGGATAAGATGGAAATATCCTGACAGTGCAGAGATACTGGCTTTGATTGAAGTCTCGGAATTGCTCTTCGACCGTGTACTCAGGATACCAGCGGTATCCAGCCTCAGTCATTACCCTGACCAACTTAGCAGTATGGCCGGGTACATCTAGGCACCGAGTCAGGCGAACCACTTGATTGAGGTCGCGAGTGGCCATCTGAAAGCACAATTATAATGCAAAGGCATTAGAATTTCTAGCAAAATTTCGGCAGCATAACAGCTGTAAATGCTCAAAAAGGATATTGAGACATTTGACAAAGGATTTCGTACACACTCAACATCATCATATCAAGTCTTGAAACCATTCTTACAACATAATGTGGTAGTAGAACTGAACTAGGCTTGTAACCATCAAACTTATAAGGTACTACTGATTAGTAACTCGTGATCCTGATAGAGAGAGCAGATCCTAATTCCTTAACCCCCGGTGGAAGAATGGACTGACTCAGATCAGAAAGTCATAAGATATAAGGAGTAAAAAGAGCCTTACGTTCCAACCCACAAACAATTCCCCTACATATAACTAAAGAATTTCTAGACTCAACATCGACCAGTTTGGCTTGGAGAACCTACAGGCAGTCCGGCTCTGATGCCAACGCTGTCAGGACCCCGACTCGATGTCACATCGATCTAGCTGGTAACACCTCATATCACTTTGCGGCCTCACGCACGGTATCCCCACGGGTGTCGTCTTACCTTTTTCCCGGGACCGTTTGCGCCTTTTGGCTCACGTATATGATAGTGTCGCTAGCATCCATATGATAAAGAGCCCGGGCTGACATGACTAGTCGTAAACCCAAAGTGGCACAGACTTACAGGGACAGGCATCCATGACCCAGCTTCGAACGTGTCGGTCATCAGCAAGTGAGCCCGGGCTGTAGCACTGGGCTAGCAGGACTCCGGTAAACCGGGCTGTAGCGGGCTAACAGGACTCCGGTACTCAAAGCGTGACATTTCCCCGAAGGGACAGACACAGGAACGAAGAAGGACACATGCCGGCCAGCCTAAGTGTTCCAGAGCAGTAGCAAGCTACCATGGCTCAGCGGTAACACTAGGAGACATTTCCCGGTAAGAGAGGCTACTAAAGATAAACAACTAGATAGTCAGATCCCACACATACCAAGCATTTCAATCATACACACAATATGCTCGATATGTGCAAATACAACGAAGCATCACAACATGACTCTACGACACAAGTACTTTATTTAAGGCTCAGTGAGCCATACATAACATACACACAAAGGTACGGGTCTCACGACCCAACATACAAGTCATACAGTCATACAAGCCAACAGCGGAAGTAACTTGTCTGAGTACAGACAACTATTAAAATAAAAGAGGCTTGGAAGCCTAACTATACTATGTGGTCCATCACAAGCTCAGGGTCACCACCTGGGTCTTTAGCCTACTCGTTGATGTCAACGTCTACATAGAACCCATCAGAAGGGGTTGCAGCGTCTTCTGTAAAAATGTAGATTATAGCAACATGAGTACAAAGGTACTCAGCAAGACTTACATCAGATCCTACATACATGCATAGTATCAAGAAGGGTTGGTGGAGTTATTGCAGCAAGCCAGCTTTGACTCTTGGCTAGACTATCCTACGATACTCCAACTTGAAATGTTTTGCGCACATGAGTCCACTACTCACCACTTCAATACACTACCGAGGATCCACCTCCGTCTTCCTACGGAAGAGCCATCCTCGGCACTCACACTTATCTTGAGGCTTTTAATAGTTTCCATTTACTTGTCTATGAACTGTATAGGCAACCAAGTAGTCCTTTACCGCGGACGCGGCTATTCGAATAGATCATGTTAACCCTGCAGGGGTGTACTTCTTCATACACGCTCTCACCACTTATCGTCGTTTACACGACATGTGCTCGGCAACCTTCAAGCGGAAGCCCAACGTGGGTGTCGGCCACGACCTACCTAATCACCTAAGCCTCCAGTCCAGGTTTATCGCCTATTCAGGTTCCATCCGCAGGGAGTCCGGCCGAGGTTTCCCATACGGCCCCGAACGATGTGAACAGGGTTCCCGAGATACCTAACGGGTATTCGGTACACCGTGCCACGTACCTACCGCATCACAGCCCACCCCTACGGTCAGCGCTGTCCACGGCCTCCAGTAGGCTACAAACACCAGAAACTACTTGCAACTCCTGGACGGAGAACTAGGGTGAATAAGAAGTCGAGAGGGTCCATTGGTTTCGGGCCCAATGCATGGTAGTAGCTGATTCTTAAATCACACATACAGATCTCAGTGCTTAAGGTCGGCTTCAATGAAACAACCCACCATGTACTCCTACATGGCCTCTCATCGATACCTTTACCAAATCGTGTTCACCACACCACCCTCATTACCGACATAATCATTTCACTCTAGCCCATCACCCAGATGAACCAGACCTGACACAACTCTAAGCGTAGCAGGCATAGCAAGGTAGGAACAACACATACATATGGCTCAATCAACTCCTACACATGCTAGTGGGTTTCATCTAGTTACTGTGGCAATGACAGGTCATGCAGAGGAAATGGGTTCAACTACCGTAGCACATAGCAGTTTGAATCGCGTTGTCTTAATGCAGTAAAAGAGAGCAGGAGCGAGAACATGGGATTGTATCGATATGATCAAATGGTTGGTTGCTTGCCTGATGGTTCGTTGCACGGATACGATTCCTCGTTAGGGTAATCACGGTACTCCTCGGGGACAGATCCTGTCGCAAAGGATAACGATACACAGACATCACCAAACAATGTGCAACAATATGATGCATGCATGAAACATGGCAATATGAGTGTGTTGGGCTAATGCAACTAAAGCCAGAAGTGTTTGAGCAAATTTGAATCAAAGATTCAAATTTCAAATTCAAATATGGCCTTTTAAAGTGCCTTTCCTTGTTCTGATTAAAACATCAACTTAACTTGTTTGATCATGCATGAAAATGGTACAGATGGATAGATTGGATTTTTCTGATCATTTTTCATATATTATTTGTCCAATTTGGAGTTACAGAATAAAAGTTATGAATTTTTGAAGTTTAAATAATATTCTGGAATTTCCTGATTTAATTTAAATCCAGAAATATCATTTACTGCGTCAGCCTGACATCATAGTGACATCAGCAGGTCAACAGGGCTGGCTCGGGTCAAACCTGACGTGTGGGGTCCACACGTCAGTGTCACAGGGGCTAATCCCGCGTTGACCCCGGGCTGGTTAGCTTTGACTAACCCCTGGGGCCCACTTGTCAGCGTCTGTGGGTGGTGGGTTAGTGGTTAATTAACTAGGCCACGTCAGCTCGCCGGAGTTCTGGCCGGCGGCGACCAACAGTGCGGCGGCGATAGTGGTTTTGGACGTTTCGGCCACCAAATGGAACGTGGCGACCACCGGAGTGAAGCTGGGGACGACCCGCGGCTCTTGGTGGAGTCCGTTGGGGTCGGGGTGGCCGGAGTCGACGGCGGCGAGCTCAGCTGCGGCCGCCGGGGTTCGGTCGTGCACGGGAGTGGTGCTGGAGCTCGAAGTCGAGCAAAGTGAGGCGCTAGGGATGCTCTACTGGGTTCTGTGAACGCGTTGGACTCGCCGGGGTGACCAAATGGTCACCGGAGCTGCGTCGACGGCGAGCTCGGCGACGGCGGAGGTTCGGCCGAGGTGGGGATGCAGCTACAGTGAGGGAACGAGGGGGGGAAGAGGGGGAAACGGTGGCGTAGCTCACCGCGGTTGCAGTGGGCGTCGAAGCGGGCTCGGGGACGCGCTGGAGACGGCGAATTCGTCGGCGACGGTGGTCGGAGTCCGAAGAGGGGAACGGCGACGTGGCGGCGATGCAGGGCTTCCGGGGACTCGTGGAGCGGTGGGGAGGAAGAGGGAGTCGAGGCGGAGCTTCTGAGCTACTCGGGGGAGCGAGGGGTGGTCGGAGTCAGTGGCTACGGCGAACGGCGGCGACGGTGGTGTTCGGCCGAGAGCGAGAGAGAGCGAGGGAGAAACGGGGGAGAGTGAGCGAGAGCAGGGGGGATCGGGACGGGCTGCGGGCGTCGTCCACGCGGCCAGGGGGCGTCGGCAAGCAGGAGGTGGCCGCGCGGCCGCGCGCGCGCGAGCACGCAGCAGCTTCGGGGCGTGGGGAGGAAGACGACGAGGAGCTATAGTGCTGGGCTGGCTAGCTGGGCCG
Source organism: Triticum dicoccoides (assembly GCF_002162155.2). Classification (NCBI taxonomy): domain Eukaryota; kingdom Viridiplantae; phylum Streptophyta; class Magnoliopsida; order Poales; family Poaceae; genus Triticum; species Triticum dicoccoides. Next base: position 62,295,534 of record NC_041385.1, read on the forward strand.
GCCAGCTGGCTGGGCCGCACAGGTAAGTTTCTCCTCTCTTTTCTGTTTTCTGTTTTATTTAATAATTCTGCAACTTTGTTGAATTAAATAAAATACCTAGGCAACTCCAAAAATCACCAAACTACTCCTGGTCCATAGTTGGAATATTTCCAACATGAAACATTTTAGTTTGGAGATATTTGAGCATTTAAATATTTTATATTATTTTAAATGCCCAAATTCAAATAGTTATGATTTAACTCAAGAACCCTAGGATGGCCTAGAAAAGTGTGCACCATTTTTGGCAGAGGTTCTGAACCAAGGCTAAAATGATGGACATTTTAGAAGGGCATTTCAGGTTCATTGAAAAATTATTTTAGTAACCCTAATTGGTTTCAGAGGGAACTGGGGGTTCTGTCATCCCCATTTCAAGTTTCTGATGAAAGAATAAACATGATGCAACACTCTAATGCATGACTAGCTAGGGTGTGACAGACCGGTCGTGGCGAGGCCTATTGGGCCGCGTCCTCCCTGGTATGTGCCAAGTCCCGCCGCTTGTACATGACGGGTTGGGCGCAGTACCATGCGCCAGTCGGAGGAGGCCGCATGTCGGACGCGGGGTCGTCGCGGCGTGAGTCTGGCGCGTGAGCGCGTGCGCCTGCGCCTGCGCCTATGGTGCCTGATCCCGAGGAGGATCCTCCCTCCTACACCGTTGTCGATCCCGAGGCGGATCCGATCGCGTGTGCCGCTGCTGATCCCGAGGCGGATCTGTCTCCTGCCACGGGACACATGGGATATAGCCCAAAATTTGCACCGTTTGCTTCATTTTCTTCGCCGTTTTCACCTGTTGCATCGACACAGGACTCATGCATGCCATTAGATGAGTTAGCCAACAGTTGATCATCAATATTTCCCCCCTCACTAGTGCAGAACCGGGCAATAGCACCGGTTCGTAAGGCCCTTTAGTGCCGGTTCCATAACCGGCACTAAAGTGTGGGCACTAAAGGCCCCCCCCTTTAGTACCGGTTCAGCACGAACCGGTGGTAAAGGGCAACCACGTGGCACGAGCCAGCTCCGGGGGGCTGGAGCCCTTTAGTACCGGTTGGTAATACCAACCGGGAGTATAAGGTTTTTTATTTTTTTATTTTTATGATTTCTTTTTCATTTAATTTTGTGTTTCCATTTTAATTCTTTTTCGTTTGCTGGTATTTTACGATACTACACATTGTACACGTTATGCATATATATATATATATATATATATATATATATATATATATATATATATATATATAGAATTTATAGTAGAACCAATCATGCATATATATATATCATCAATGTCTCACAAACCACCATATTAATTAATTCACACATACACAAATGTATAACTAGCTATATACAATTTCTCCTACATATGCATGTTGCCTTCGGAGCCAGTGGCATTAGCCTAATTGGTGCCTTCGGAGCACGATGACAATTGGAAGTGGTTTTCATGGGGGCGGTAGCGGGTAATAGTATTCTCCCTTCGGATTTATGACCTGATCGAGTAAAAATCCCGCTATTTCCTCTTGAAGTGCTTCTACGCGCTCCATTTCTAGGAGCTTCTCCCGCGCCTCTCTGAACTGTTAAGAAGGAGATCAATATGCATGTGTATTAGTTGTGTGACTAGATATCGATAATGGTGTAAAAATTGTGAATAGTGTTCTGACAAGCGTACCCATTCCTGTCTTTGAGATCTGCTCCTTTCGGACGCCATCATGCGAATGTTCTCGCAAACGCAGAATGCACACAGATCAGTCCCTGCGCCTGCTTCAGGGACTTTACGAGAATGGAATTTGATCAGATAATAATTAATCAAGCATGATAATTAAAGAGATGGCAGCTAGCTAGCTAGCTAGTACTACTTAATTACTTACCTTGGGTCTTCCCCATTTAAGCTTTTTTTTTTCCATTCGCCTTCCGTGACGCTGATGAACCTTGCCCAAGCCCTGCCCGCCGACAAAGAAAATGAATAAAGGGGTTATTAAATAGTTCATACCATGAAATGACGAACTAAATAGGCCGAGATATATAGTTAATAATGATTGAAATTACCTGTTGACTATCCCAAACAAGATGTTATAGTCAGTTTTAACTTTGAGTAGTGAGTCCAGTATTTCAACTGTTCCGTCGTCAACTTTAATGATACACAAGACCCAGTGAAATCTGCATGCACACACGTTTGCATGTCTTAATTAAGCGGACATATGTAAGCAAAAACATGTAGCTAGCTAGTAGGCAAAAACAGAGAATTTGTAGTACAAGACAGTGTGACTCACTGGAAGTTGTAAGGAAGTAGTATATCTTCATTGTATTTGAGGCGCTTCAAGAACTCTAGCATGTTGTCCTCTATGTCCTTTTGATGATGTGGATTTATCCGCCACGTGTATTCATTAACGGTGTTTGGGTCAATGAACCCAATGCCATAGCGTCCAACTTCTCTCATTTCATACATTTTCATCCTGCATAATACCACAGAAAAGAATATAGTGAGGATAATTACAAGTAATGATTGACGATCAAAAGGATCACTACAGCTAGCTTGAGACTTAAATTACAGAAAGAAATCACTTACAGACAATAGCAACTGACGATAGATTTGTCGAGTGCGTCTTGATTGTATAACTAAAACAGTTCAGAATACTCAATAGATAGAGCTTTCTCATGGAAGTAATGATCCTCCTTGACATTCACCATGAGGGACAATCGATCTGAAATCTTGGTAATGTTCATGTACCATTGATGCAATTCATACATTCTCGTTGGGAGGTTCTTGACCTTGTCTGGCTCGACCAAAGGTTGGCCCCGGACATATTTCTGTTTTATTTCATCCTCTCTAAGCACAGGCATGGGCTTGATCTCGAGGAGTTGTCCAACAGTGATTTTGAGAACTTCAGCCTGCATTATATGCTCCTCCGTTATTACCACATTGCCCACCTCAGGAATGTAAACTATTTGCCCACAATAATATTGGGCGCGCGTACTGTCACGTGTTGTTGGCACAAAAAGCGAGGGGATCGATTGCGCCGCCTGTTCTCCCAGCTGGGGAATGGTTTTTCCGCTTTTTTGACAGCTGCTTCTTGTTTGCTCGATCCCGAGCTCGCCTCCTTACATAGACGTGCTCGATTTAACTTCCTGATGTGGCGCTCATAGTCTGTGTCAACAGGCTTGGGAGCTGGTGGTTGAGCCATACGAATGAAGTGGTCAATCGTTTCCTCAGGCACTTTCTCCCTTGGCGGCGGTGGCGGTTTCGGTGCAAAATGGGCTTCCACCTCGGCCTTCGATATGGCTGCGATTTCCTCCTCGGACTTGTCATAAGCCCTCTGCGGAAGAGGCGTGAGGCTTGGACCATATTTATATCGCTTGCCTCCGCCTGTACTTCCTGTACTACCTCGACTCGTACCGCTACGCACCATAGCTGTGGGGTGTCTCTTCTGCGATTGCTGAGGCGGCGGAGACGGCTGACGGGGCTGAGTTGGACGAGGAGGAGTGGCCGCCTGAAGCTGTGCCGGACTTGGAGGAGGAGTGGCCTGAGGTTGTGCCGGACTTGGAGGAGGAGTGGACGTCTGACGCTGTGGCGGACTTGGAGGAGGAGGAGTGGCCTGACACTTTGCCGGACTTGGAGGAGGAGTGGCCTGACACTTTGCCGGACTTGGTGGACTTGCAGGAGCGGGAGACTGATGACTCGGTGGCGGACTTCGACGAGGAGTCGGCTGACGCGGTGTCGGTGGCCCTCGAAAGATGATGCAATCCTTTTTCCATAGGATGATACGATGGTTGGCCTCTCCGAGAAAGCGCTCGTCGTCACCTCCAGGAATGTCAAGCTCTAGCTCCGAATATGGGTCCACCACCTCATCAACCAAGACACGAGCATAGCCCACTGGAAACAGGTTGCAATGGAAGGTTGCCTCGGGGGGATTTGTAAAAGCAACGGCGTCCGCCACCTTCATGGATATGTTCTTCATTTTGACGTGTAGCTCGCAGCTAGTGTTCTCCGTGATGTCATCCACGGGGTATCTACCCAGCATTGCATCATCCGGGGCGGAACCCACGCTGCTTCTCGGCATGGATGGGGCGGTGCTATCCAATGCTGGATCATTCGCTAGCTGCTGCAGCTGCTGAGACCCCCTTTGCTGGGTAAGTGAGTCGATCTACTCCTGCTGCCGCTGGAATTTGACTACCAATATCGCTTGACTTGCTTCTAGGCCTTGAAGGCATTCATAGTCCCGCTTCCTCTGCTCCTCCTCCATCTTCCTCTTCTTCTCCTCCGCAATCTTCTTTCTCGCACGGGTTCTGTAGTCGATGTTCCAGTCTAAAAACCCCTCATACCACGGAATATCGCCCTTGCCTCGTGTTCTTCCCGGGTGTTCAGGATTTCCCAGGGCACGCGTAAGCTCGTCGTTCTCTCTGTTGGGCTGGAACACCCCCGATCGTGCCTCTTCTATTGCAACAAGTATCGCATCGTCGGCTCCCTTCAGACTTGCCCTCGTCGAAACATTGCCTGTATTCGGGTCCAACTCCCCCCCCATGCGCATAGAACCAAGTCCTGACCCTGGGGGGCCAGCTCTTAGTAATTGGAGTGGCACCTGCATCCTCCATCTCTTTCTCAGACTTATCCCACTTAGGCATTGCCACCGCATAGCCACCTGGCCCCAGCTTATGGAACTTATCCTTTTTTTGGCATTCTTCTTGTTTATTCTCGACCGTTCCTTAGCTAATTCCGAATCCTTGAATTTCACAAAATCGTCCCAATGAGCACGTTGGTTCTCTAGTGTTCCCTCGAATACTGGAGTCTTCCTTCCTCCCTTGACGTACTTGTCCCATTCACGATTCTTGTGGTTCTTGAATGCAACCGCCATCTTCCTAAGAGCAGCGTCCTTGACTTTCTGCACATATGCTTCTGTGAAATGATCTGGTAGGATGAAATGTTCCATGAGAGTATCCCAAAGCAGATCTTTTTGATTCTTGTCGACAAAAGTAACATCTGGACGTGGAGCAGCGTCCTCTTTGCCTTTTTGTCTTTTGTCTTTTGCTGGCTCTCTCCATTCTTGAAGGGAGATCGGGAGTTGGTCCTTCACAAGAACTCCGCACTGACGAACGAACTTGTCCGCAATCTTCTTAGGCGCTAATGGTTCGCCATTAGGTCTGACTGCCTCGATATTGTACTTTACACCCTCCTTCAACTTTTTGTTCGGGCCTCGTTTCGTCCTTTTGCCTGAAGATTTGCTCGATTCAGATGGCTGAAAGAACAAAGATCGATTCGTTAATATATCTTCAAGTCATTTAAAACATGTGATGATCACCAGATACCTGCTTATATAAATATATATACCTCGCCGGTCTTTGTTGTTTCAGGATCAACATGTTCTTCGTCATCGTCATAATCGTAGTTCATGACTTCATCAATTCGGTCGTCGCGATCGAATATCATATCACCCTCTCCGGTGTTGTTTAGAAATTCAGAGCCGTCATAATCTTCTTCATTCTGATCATCATCTGGCCCGCGTATCATATCGAACATGGTCTGTTCTCCCTCTCTGTCAGTATTGTCTGCCATAGCTTTTATTTAACTAATTCAAAAAAAATATAAAACAATTTAGTATTCAAATTACATCTTCTCGAATAATAGATATAATCTCGAATACTTCGTCTAGAATAATAGATATAATCTCGAATACATCGTCTTGAATAATATATAATATTGAATAGTACATCACTGACTAGCTAATTAAAGATCGAATACTATAGAAGAATCTAGGACACTCGCGGTTCCTGCGGCGCGGGCGGTGGACACCCAAAGAGAAGGAACCCTCACAGGATCATAGCTGAAGTGAGATCCCCGAAGATACTGCCAGGTATTGGAGAACCTGCCGCCCTCTAACGCAACCATGTAGCGATGGACGTGCTCGTCCTCCTCCCTAACACGGCGATGTACCACCTCCGGCGGGGCCGGGTCCCTCCGCACCGAAACTGGCCCACGCGAACGCCACCAAACGAGATCAGGGTCGACGACGAGACCCGGGGCCGGGTTCCTCATCAAGCGGCGCGCCCCTCCAGGCAGCACCTCCCAGTGCCAGCCCGGCGGAGCCCAGTCCCGGACATGGGTCGGCTGGACGTCGTCGCGGACGGGTCGACGGCGAGGATGCGGGCCGGGCATGGTCGAGAACAAATACTAGCTATATGCCCGCAAAAAGTAACATTTTTTTAATGATTGGATTTTGATAACTAAAATTTCTAACATTTCTACTATTTCAAAAATCTATATACTATTTCATACTAATTAATTAAGCATCTAACACTAAAAACAGAAAACATATTAAACACTATTTCATACTAATTAAGCATCTATATACTATTTCATACTTATTAAGCATCTAACATTATATAAAAAATTTCCATACTAATTAAACACTAATTATATCCATCTAACATGCATTCATACATACATAATAGTGAAAAAATAATAATCTAAATAATCTAAACTAATTCATACATATGTGTGTGTGTGTGTGTGTGTGTGTGTTCATCATGCTTGTGTGTGTATGGGCTCGGGGAGGGGCGGCGCCCATGGTGGCTGCCGGGGGCGAGGGATAGGGGTTAGAGGGGGAGAGCTCACAGCGGGGCGACGGCGACGGCGACG
>NC_041385.1:62302540-62375950 GCF_002162155.2 Triticum dicoccoides
GGGGACGGGGGCGGCGACGGAGACGAGGGCATCGACGGGGACGGGGGCGGCGACGGCGACGGAGACGACAGAAACAGAGGAAGAAACAGAGGGAGAGTGAAAATTTCGCAAGTGTTGTTTATATAGGAGGCACCTTTAGTACCGGTTGGAGCCACCAACCGGTACTAAAGGCCCCCCTTTAGTACCGGTTGGTGGCTCCAACCGGTACTAAAGGCCTCGCGCTGCCACCCTAAAGTTTAGTCCCTCGCCGGGCGAAGGGCAGCCGCACTGGTTTATAAACCCAGCCGCGGCTACCACTTCGAACTCCTCTGTATAGCAGGCTTGTGGGCCTAAAATCTGCGCGCTGCTCTGTGAGTCTGCTGGGCCTTTAAGGCCTGTAGTTACACACCTGTGGCCTATCAGGCCCACAGGGCAGCGCCCCAATTTTTTTATAGTTATTTTCTTTTCTGCTTTATTTTCTTCTATTTATTTTTGCGTAGTTTTTTTATAGTTTTTTCTTTTCTGTTATATTTATTTTCTTCTATTTATTTGTGAGTAGTTTTTCATCTAGTTTGCCAAAATTCAACATTTTCGGAGTTCATTTTGTAGTGATTTTCAATTTCACGGTCATTTTGTAAACGATTGAAAAATAGCAAATATAATTTTTTTTCTTTTCTGCTTTATTTTTTCTTCTATTTATTTCTGAGTAGTTTTTTCTTTTCTGCTATATTTATTTTCTTCTATTTATTTTTGAGTAGTTTTTTTTATATAGTTTTTTCTTTTCAGCTATAGTTTTTCTTTGTTTTCTGCTATTTTTTCTTTTCTGCAAAACTTGATGGTCAAAGTCTGGAGTTATAACTTAAAAAAAAGAAATGTCGACGTGCAATTAGTTTTTGCCATAACAGAAGAAGTCCGGAGTTCTAATAAGTTATTAAAAATAAAAAAGAGATGCAATGCGCGTTAATTTGCTTCAAGCCTTTCGGAATAGTGTAAACTGCACCGCGTATAGCTCCGTGCAGTCTATCGTATTCCTGAAGGCTTGAAGCTAAGCAACACGAGCATTGATCCTCTTCTTCATCGTCTCTGCACTCAGGGCTTATAAACCGCTCCTAGTCCCTCTCACTTCACGGTACTAAAGTTGCTCGTAGGGCGCCAGCCTTACCTGACACAACCTCATTAGTACCGGTTCGTGGTATGAACCGACACTAAATGGTGATGGTGGGGCCATAGCCTGACCGGAGGCTGACACAGCCTCTTTAGGTACAAAAAATTACAAACTTTCTGTTAGTGCCCGTAGTTTTCAAATTTGAATAGTTTAAAATTTGAAATTAGTGTGAATTTGTTTGCACATAAATTTTTTTCGCGTTTCAAATGCCAAAACACATAACTACCCTAACTATTACAGAGATTCCCCTCTCGGTGCGAAACACAGAAGAAAGTGATGATAGCTCGTGAAGCCGATCACATCCCAGATCTTTGGGTGTGAAACTTTTTCTTCGCGTGTGTCCCTTTGCGCCGTAACCATTGAAAATCTTCATCATTTAACGGGATGCTCGGGTCAATATTCACTGTGAATGGAGCAATTTCATCAAACTTTTCATAATCTTCTGACTTGTCTGTCTTGTCATCCACTCCCATGATGTTTCTCTTCCCAGAAAGAACTATGTGCCGCTTTGGCTCATCGTACGATGCATTCGCTTACTTATCTTTTCTTTTTCTTGGCTTGGTAGACATGTCCTTCACATAGAAAACCTGTGCCACATCATTGGCTAGGACGAATGGTTCGTCTGCATACGCAAGATTGTTGAGATCCACTGTTGTCATTCCGTACTGCGGGTCTTCCGTTACCCCGCCTCGTGTCATATTGACCCATTTGCACCGAAACAAAGGGACCTTTAAACCACGTCGATAGTCAAGTTCCCATATGTCCTGTATATAACCATAATATGTTTCCTTTCCCGTCTTGGTTTCTGCATCAAAGCGGACACCACTGTTTTGGTTGGTGCTCTTCTTATCTTGGGCGATCGTGTAAAATGTATTACCATTTATCTCGTACCCTTTGAAAGTCATTATATTCGAAGATGGTAACTGGGACAGCAAGTACATGCCATCTTCAATAGAGGTGTCATGCATGGTACATGTCTGCAACCAGCTGGCGAAACTCCTGGTTTGTTCACGTGTAATCCAGTCATCAGACCGCTCCGGGTGTTTGGAGCGTAGCAAATTCTTGTGTTCATCCATATACGGAGCCACCAAGGAGGAATTCTGTAGAACTGTGTAGTGTGCTTCAGTGAGAGAATGTCCGTCCATACATATTATTTGTTCCCCTCCTAGCGTGCCTTTTCCATCCAGTCTGCCCTTATGCCGCGATTCAGGAACACCAATCGGCTTAAGGTCAGGAATAAAGTCAATACAAAACTCAATGACCTCCTCATTTTGATGGCCCTTGGAGATGCTTCCTTCTGGCCTAGCACGGTTATGAACATATTTCTTTAAGACTCCCATGAACCTCTCAAAGGGGAACATATTGTGTAGAAATACATGATCCAAAACGTTAATCTCTTCGCATAGGTGAACTAGGACGTGCGTCATGATGTTGAAGAAGGATGGTGGGAACACCAACTCGAAACTGACAAGACGTTGCACCAAATCATTCTGTAACCTTGGTATGATTTCTGGATCGATTACCTTCTGAGAGATTGCATTGAGAAATGCACATAGCTTCACAATGGCTAATCGAACGTTTTTCGATAGAAGCCCCCTCAATGCAACCGGAAGCAGTTGCGTCATAATCACGTGGCAGTCATGAGACTTTAGGTTCTGGAACTTTTTCTCTGCCATGTTTATTATTCCCTTTATATTCGAAGAGAAGCCAGACGGTACCTTGATACTGAGCAGGCATTCAAAGAAGATTTCCTTCTCTTCTTTGGTAAGAGCGTAGCTTGCATGACCCTGATGTATGCCGTCTTCTCCGTGCATACGTTGCTGGTCCTCCCGTGCCTCAGGTGTATCTTTTGTCTTCCCATACACGCCCAAGAAGCCAAGCAGGGTCACGCAAAGATTCTTCATCACGTGCATCACGTCGATTGCGGAGCGAACTTCTAGGTCTTTCCAATATGGCAGGTCCCAAAATATAGATTTCTTCTTCCACATGGGTGCACGTCCGTCAGTGTCCTTTGGAACAGGTTGTCCGCCAGGACCCTTTCCAAATATCACCTTCAAATCCTTGACCATATCATGTACATCAGCACCAGTATGGTGGCGAGGCTTCGTCCGGTGATCCGCCTCACCTTTGAAATGCTTGCCTTTCTTTCTTACGGGATGCCTGCTCGGAAGAAATCGACGATGTCCCAGGTACACATTCTTCTTACAACTATTCAAATATATACTGTCGGTATCATCCAAACAGTGCGTGCATCCGCGGTATCCCTTGTTTGTCTGTTCTGAAAGGTTACTGAGAGCAGGCCAATCATTGATGGTCACGAACAGCAACGCCTTTAGGTCAAATTCTTCCCCCATGTGCTCATCCCATGCACGTACACCTGTTCCATTCCACAGTTCTAAGAGTTCTTCAACTAATGGCCTTAGGTACACATCAATGTCGTTGCCGGGTTGCTTAGGGACTTGGATGAGCACTGGCATCATAATGAACTTCCGCTTCATGCACAACCAAGGAGGAAGGTTATACAAACATAGAGTCACAGGCCAGGTGCTATGGTTGCTGCTCTGCTCCCCAAAAGGATTAATGCCATCTGCGCTTAGACCAAACCATACGCTCCTTGCATCATCTGCAAACTCCTTCCCGTACTTTCTTTCGATTTTTCTCCACTGCTACCCGTCAGCGGGTACTCTCAACTTTCCATCTTTCTTACGGTCTTCTCTGTGCCATCGCATCGCCTTGGCATGCTCTTTGTTTTGGAACAAACGTTTCAACCGTGGTATTATAGGAGAATACCACATCACCTTGGCAGGAATCTTCTTCCTGGGGCGCTCGCCCTCGACATCACCATGCTCATCGCGGCTGATCTTATATGCACCACATACCGGGCAAGCATTCAAATCCTCGTACTCACCGCGGTAGAGGATGCAATCATTAGGGCATGCATGTATCTTCTGCACCTCTAACCCTAGAGGGCAGACAACCTTCTTTGCTTCGTACGTACTCTCAGGTAATTCGTTGTCCTTTGGAAGCATATCCTTTATCATTACCAGCAACTTTCCAAATCCCTTGTCAGATACACCATTCTCTGCCTTCCATTGCAGCAATTCTAGTGTGGTGCCCAACTTTTTCTTGTCACCTACGCAATTTGGGTACAACAATTTTTTGTGATCCTCTAACATGCGCTGCAACTTCTTCTTCTCCAAATCACTTGCACAGTTTCTCTTTGCATCGGCAATGGCCCGACCTAGATCATCAACGGGCTCATCTAATGCCTCTTCTTCAGCTTCTTCCCGCATTGCCGGCTCAGCTTCTTCCCGCATTGCCGGCTCAGCTTCTTCCCCCATTGTTGTATCATCGTATTCAGGGAACCCATGGCCAGGATAGCTGTCATCGTCCTCTTCTTCTTCATTGTCTTCCATCATAACCCCTTTTTCTCCGTGCTTGGTCCAAACATTATAGTGGGGCATGAAACCGGACTCAAACAGGTGGACGTGAATGGTTCTTGACATAGAGTAATTGCGATCATTCTTACAGCCAGCACATGGACAAGGCATAAAACCATCCGCCCGCTTGTTTGCCTCAGCCGCAAGCAGAAAAGTATGCACGCCCTCAACGAACTGGGGAGAGCATCGGTCATCGTACATCCATTGCCGGCTCATCTTCATTACACAACACCAAATAGACCAAATTAATACAAGTTCATACATAAAGTTCATACAACACTTAAATGCAACAAACAAATAACTCTCTAGCTAAAGCATTTAAATGCAACAACAAATGCGATCAAGATCGCAACTAAGGTAACAATTGATCCAACAACATAATGATACCAAGCCTCACTATCGATGGCATATTTTCTAATCTTTCTAATCTTCAAGCGCATTTTCTCCATCTTGATCTTGTGATCATTGACGACATCGGCAACATGCAACTCCAATTCCATCTTCTCCCCCTCAATTCTTTTCAATTTTTCTTTCAAGTACTCGTTTTCTCTTTCAACTAAATTTAACCTCTCGACAATAGGGTCGGTTGGAATTTACGGTTCACATACCTCCTAGATAAAAATATCTATGTCAACTTGATGGGCATAATTTGTCATAAAAAATGCAACAAATAGTTTTAAAAGAGAATATACCACGTCCGAATCATAACAAGGACGAGGGCCGACGGGGACGGATATCAAAACCATGGCACTATGTATAACAAACAACGTACGGGTAAGATAATTATTATACGAGTAACTATATATCCAAATCACACAAACATCATTTTTTATATAAATTTTCATGAACAAGAGGCTCACCACAAGGTGGTGCCGGCGACGGGACGGTGCGGGCGATCTACGGTGGTTAAGACGGAGATTTAGAAGGCACTAAGTAAACCACACCTACATATGCAAACTAAGTGTTATTTTGACCTCAAATTGCATATAAATCAAATACTACCACATATAATTCCTCCCAAATTACTAAAACCCACAATTAATCACTATATAAACCAATGCAAGAGCTAATCTAGCAATGAGAGATGAAAGGACAAAGTTGCTAACCTTGGTGATCATTTGAATGGATGAGGGCCTGCAAATCTTGACAAATTTGGGGCAAATTTTGTGATGAACTCGAGAGGAAGAAGGCAAGAACAAAAGAGAGGGAGAGGGGAAAGGGGGAAGAACAGAGTGCGGGTGGACGAAGGATTTATATAGGACGACCTTTAGTACCGGTTCGTGCCACGAACCGGTACTAAAGGTGATGGAAGGGCCCCACTCTGGCAACATCCCGCCACCACTCTCATTAGTACCGGTTCGTGGCATGAACCGGTGCTAAAGGTTTGCCACGAACCGGTACTAAAGAGCTCCTCCCGGCTAGCCGTTGGAACCGGCACTAATGGACACATTAGTGTCGGTTCTGTTACAAACTGGGACTAATGTGTCTCACATTTGACCCTTTTTCTACTAGTGCCTTGATCAAAGCTAGTGAAATGAGGTGGCAAGAGAAGGATTTCTTCTCGGAGAAGTGCACCGACATTAGGATGGAGATCAGTGAAAGGAAACTTAGTTTCATCAAAAACTACATCACGGGATATGTAAACACGTCCAGTGGAGACATCCAGGCACTTGACCACCTTATGCTGAGCACTATAGCCAAGGAACACACATTGTTTTGATCGAAACATGAGTTTGCGATTATTGTAGGGACGTAGGTTTGGCCAACAAGCACACCCAAAAACACATAGGGACTTATAGTCTGGTTTTGTGTGAAGAAGCCTTTCTACAGGAGTTTCATGATGAATGACATGACTAGGAAGCATGTTTATGATATGAACGACAGTGAGAAACGCTTCATCCCAAAATTTAAGATGCATGAAAGCGTCGGCCAAAAGAGCAAGGCCAACTTCAACTATGTGTCGATGCTTGCATTCAGCTGACCATTTTGCTGGTGAGCATGGGGGCATGACACATGGTGTGAGATACCAAGTGTCTGGAAGAAGGAGTTCAACTTTTCGTACTCCCCTCCCTAGTCCGATTGGACAGCAATAATTTTACTGTCAAACTTTCGTTCAACTAGTGCTTGAAAGTTTTTGAAAACTTGAAACACATCAGATCGTTTCTTTAAGAGATAAGTCCAAGAGAATTTGCTATAGTCATCGATAAAACTGACATAATAGTTGTGTCTACCAACAGAAGTGGGAGCAGGACCCCAAACATCAGAGAAAATCAACTGTAATGGTTTGGTAGAAATACTGGTAGAAATTGGGTAAGGCAACTGATGACTCTTAGCTCTCTGACATGAATCACCAATTGTTTCATTATGACGCTCACCAACAAACGGGAGTTTATTTTTCCTAAGCAACTTTTCAACTAAAGAAAAAGACGCATGTCCTAAACGATCATGCCAACGTGTGGATGACAACTTGATAGCACCACAAGCTTGTTTATTTTGTTTTTGGAACTCCAGAATCAACGGATAGAGGCCGCCAACGCATCTACCTCGATAGAGAATTGTCCTCGTTGCCCGATCCTTGATAAAAAAATAATAAGGGTGAAATTCCAGAAAGACATGATTGTCAAGGGCAATTCGATGGACAGAAAGAAGACTTTTATTAGCACTAGGAACATGTAGAATTTTCCTAAGATGAATGTTGCGATGAGGGGTATGAAATATTGAGTGACCAAAGTGACTTATACTCATACCTTCTCCGCTGGCAGTGTGGATTTGATCCTTGCCGTGGTATTTTTCCTTCATGGTGACTTTCTCGAGCTCGTTGGTGATGTGGTTGGTGGCTCCGCTGTTGACGTACCAATTTGTGTCAACGCCATAGGAGCCATCTGCCGCCGCAGCGACTTTCTCCTCATCTTGCGAGTCGTAGTCATCCTCCTCATACATGTACCAGCAGTCCTTCGCTGTGTCTCCAGGCTTGCCGCAGATCTGGCACCGGGGAGCGTCCGGGCGGTTTATGCCGCCACCACCAGCGCCTCGTCCACGGCGACCACGACCACCAGATTGAGGTGGCGTGACGCCATGGTTGCCGCCGCCGAACCTGCCCTTGGTGCGAGAGGAGCCACGCGATCGGGAGCCGCCACCCCGCCCGCGAGTGGCCATGTTTGCGGACGACTTGAAGCCGCCGCCGCCGGATCCTTGGAACTGGGCCATTCGCTGATCGAAATTTGACAGCATGGCAAAGAGCTCATCAAGGGTTACCTGTGTCACGCGAGTGTCGAGGGCAGAGACGAGGTGCTGATAGTCGGCGTCGAGCCCGTGGACGATGTAGGAGTCCAGTTCGTCGTCAGGGATCGCCTTGCCCGCGGCTGCGAGCTCGTCGGCGTAGCCGGCATGGTGACAAAGTAGGAGGTGACGGAGAGGTTGCCCTTCTGCGCGTTGATGAGGGAGGTTCAGATGTTGTTGATGCGGCTGGCGGACTGCGAGGAAAACATGTCAGCGAGCGTCGTCCAGAGCGTGCCCGCGGTGGTGACCGTGGTCACCATGAGCAGCACCTCGCGCGTCAGATTGTTCAGCAGGTATCCGAGAACCTGCTGATCCTCCCTGACCCAGATTGGGTGGAGAGGGTTGGGCGATGACACCTCCTTGCCTTCTTTGGTGGTGACGAGGAGTCTTGCCGGCTCCGGCTGAGTGCCATCGACGTAGCCGAAGACACCGGCTCCACGCAGCTGGGGAATCACTTGCGTGCGCCATAGCACATAGTTTGTGCGCATCAGCTTCTCGGTAACTTGGCCGTTGAGGTTGGTTTGGGAAGCGCCAGAGGATGAAGACATGGCTAGGGCTAGATGGAGTTTGTGTGGAGCTTAGATGGGAAAAGGATGGCTCTGACTACCATGTGCGATAGCTGGAAACGTCTTAGCCTGTTGAGGCCGACGGGTTCGTGTTATATGGAGGTGGGGCGCACCTCCCAACCATAGTGCATACATTGTTGAGATTACATGAGGGAGAGAGATATTCAAGGAAGAGATAGAACTTGGAGAGAAAGGAAACAATCTATCTCTATCTATCTATCCTAACTACCTCATGCACCGGTGGTGCAACCGCAATTATGTTCAACAGTGGGTCCTTGTGGCGGCATCAGTGGCGACGGATCTTGGGATCCCGCTCCCGGGGACGCCGCAGGACGCAGCGGCCCGTGCACGAGAGATGGAGTTTCTTCGAACAGATCTGAGTGAAAACTTGCTTTTGACTACTGCAAAGACCGGCGCTGGCGGCGCTGTCTGTGTCGTTCCCTTTTTGAAGGCATCGCCGTGAAGAAGTTCAAGGTCACTCTCTGCTACCTTCGGGGGAAACTCTAGATCAGTTGATCGGATGATGGCGGCGCTCTGGTGTCGTTTCCCCCTTGGGTGCGTCATTCATGGAGGTACACACGGGCTCGGGGAACAGAGGACGGTTTTTTTGGTGCAGTGATACTTCATCTTATACATTGATGGCGGCGGATCTTGGCGACGTGGCACTGTGGAGATTCGGAGTCCGATGCGCGGACATGAACTCGCGCAGGGAGGTGGCGCTGTCTGGCATCGTGGTGGCGTCGACTGCAGTTAGACCGGACAAGGTTGATGCAGCAATACAACACTGAAGATGGATTGGTGCCAGGTGGCTGCGACGGCCTCATACCCGGCAGGCGTCCTGGTTGAGGAGTGCGTCGGACTGGTAGGTGCCCCATACCCGGCAGGCGTCCTGATTGGGACCTCAGGTCTTAGATGCTTAGGTTTGGCTGCGATGTCTGTTTGGTATTAGATCCAGACTATCTGCGCCCCTTCATCAATTGGATAGGTGTAGCGACAGTTGTTATTTAGACGGTGGTTTTAGTCTTACTGTTGTATGCATTTGTAAGGTTTTGTGAGAATAATTAATAAAGTGGCGGTATGCATCGCCCAGATGCAGAGGCCGGGGGTCATCCTCCTTTTCTAAAAAATGTTTTCTTCTATTTGTTCAATTATTTTAAAATAAAGAATACGAACTGAAGTGTACGAGCCGATGAAACAAACGAAATTGACTAGGGACCCAGAGCTACATGGATCGTCTGCCTTTCAGGCGCTATAATCGCCGGTTAGGAGCTCTCCAGATTGGATCACTGTTCTAAGAAAAACTGATTTGGATCATGCATTTGATGTGAGGGTGATTGAAACTTGGAAGGAACAGCTAGGCAACATGCCATGCTCATGATACAGATCGAGTAGAACTCTTAGCCTAATATATAGAAAGAGAAGAGCGACGCGAACAATACTCCTATATCAACACGCAACGAAGGCAAGAACCGTAATACGTACGTAAGTGTAGCTAGCCTCCTCCTGTACTGCCACCATGGCGATACTGAGGAAGAACAGGAGCTCTCTGAGCTTCGTCGTGGCCGCCATCATGGTGGTCATGGCTGCCACCCTTGTCCTCTCCTCGTGCGACGCCCGCAAAGTGGTCAGTTGATTAATTTTGTCATTTATTCGCGGCGTCGTTGAGATCGAGCGGATGATCTGGAACTCGTAATGTTTTACCCTTTCTGTTTGTGCGCATGCAGAAGGATAAGCCCACCGCTTTCCCTGTGCCGGCGAAGTGCTACGCGAGGTCTTTCCCGAACTGCACCGAGGAGCGGTGCAAGATGTTCTGCATCCAGCCGCTCCCCGGAGCCGTCTGCCTCGACAAAAAGACCTGCTGCTGCCCTGTTGCTTAATTATAAGTGCCGTTGAAGCGATCGAGCTAAGAAGCAGTGAAAGATGACAATAAGCAATCTTGCTACACCTCTAAATACGTAGTCTTTATTTGTTAACGGTGTCCCTATTTATGACCTGTCAACCAAAGATTTGTGTATTGTATTAATGTGTGTATTATATCAGCACAACAATGTGCTCGCTATTAGCTTTAACGAGTTCCATATATCTTGAGACACAAGAGGTTCAACAGGTTAAACGAGTTCCATATATCTCTAGCCAACCTTCCCACAAGAGGTCTTTTTTAACACCAATGAATTCTATTAATGCTAGAGGAAAACGATAGCTCCAATAATTTCTTTGTTCTCAACGCCTCCTATTTAGAGGAATTAGCTACTTCAACGATCTTTGATGGTTATAGGGGTATCCAAAGTACAAACCTGATGGTTGTTTGTTATCCCAATCATTTTTCCCAGCCCTGATACCGATCAGGAAAGTGGTAAGGTTCCAGTTAAAATTTGCGTATGTTTGCGTATCAGTTGAGAAAGAATTATCAACATCGATATCATCAATTGATGCTACTACGTATAGCACGAAAAATATTTTCATAATATTTAATTCTTATTTTATATAAAACGAGATATTTTGGAAAAAAATGACGGCCATATATCGTATTGAAGACTACGCCAAAACAAAACATACTAGTACTCTATCAATTTGCTGTAATAAATCAAAATATCTCGTTTCTTGTATGGTATCTTGATTTGGTTGGCCTCCAGCATCTGAATAAAATCCATATAAAGTCACATTAATTTTATTTATATGCACTATATCAATTAGCCGCAGTGATATAGCCTGTTCATTTATGGCATATATCTCGGCATAATTATTTTTCCATATATTTCCATAAGGTGTATAAATCGACCTCTCTATAAATAGCCCGACGCCAGGGTACACACCGCATCAATCAATCCATTCAGAAGAAAAACAAGAGAGAAGAAAAGAGAATTAGGGCTAGCCATCACTCATCTTCATGGCGATCTTCAAGAGGAACACCACCGCGATGATCTTGGCCGCCCTCGCTGTCATGGCCGCGGTCCTCTCCACATGTTGCCTCGCAGACGGTAATTCACATGCAATCACACCCACACCAATCTCCTCTTTTAATCACTTGATAAATTCACATGCATTTTGTATCTAAACTCTGAAGGAGGATGCATATAGTTACCCCGTGGTATCTTTTTGGCATGCAGAGGGAGAGAGATGCTTTCCGCCTATCTCGGAGCCGGACTGCAACCTGAGGCAGTGCCGGAAGCTGTGCGGGGAGAAGTCGAGAGCACACTGCTACATGGCGTTGGCCGACGTGCAGCCCATGGGGGTAACCGCCTGCTGCTGCTCTCCCCTCAAGCGCGCGAAGACTGCTCCTGCTGTCTTGTAGACTTCGTCGGAACGATGAAGAAATCAATAATCGAAGAATTTTTTTGATGGTGTGCGAATGTGATGTGTGTCTTTAATTTAGCACTTTGAGTTCAGGGACGTGAGCTTTCTCCTTTTCGGCTAATTGTATTCTCTGTGTCATTCTTCGTGTGAACAAAAAATCAAAATGGCATGTCTCTAATACAAAGACAAAATCACATCTTGTTTTATCTTCTTTTGGGAGAAAACTTTCAATCTATTTTTTTTTTGCGGATAACTTTCAATCTATTTGCCTTGCCATAACAGTACAAAGAACGTAGAAATAACAAATTACAGCCATGTTCGTAACCTTCGTAACTTCGTATATCATCTATGATGATTACAAGCAATCAAGCCGAAAGTGCACCATCATCATCACCCCTCCCCGCATTACTATCACACAAGAACAACAACCGTCGCCAATGAATAGAAATATAGAACAACACAGAAATGAAGATGAACAAATACTGGATCAAAGTGCAATGGTAGAATCCTGCGAGATCTACCGGAGACACCTCCCCACGCCCTCCGATGACGGCTAGGCGGGCATAACTTTATTTTATTTCTAGGGAGCCGTCACGGCCTTGTATTCTTAAGCAGAACACAAACCCTAAACGAACTCATAAAAACTCGGCGGCGCCAATGGGAGGCAGAGAAACTCTAGTCTTCTTTTCTTGAAGAAGAGACGGCAGATACTCATGAGATGAATTTGTTCAATTTATCCTGACATGACGATTTCGTATTGGTTATTTCGGACCCCATCAAAAAGGATAAATTTGTGATTTTCATAATCCAAATTTCATAAACAAATAAGAAAAAGGAATAAATGGCTTATTTTACACCGAGTCGAATCTTGTGCGCCACTCTGCATGCATGCTCTAGCTACTAGTGGAAACAGACCGCAACACAACTTACTCGCAAACACATGGGGCGCGGCTTGCGGCTCGTTGAAATGAGAATCAATTGGAAAAATTGTTCATTTTGGTGTTTTGGAGACTCTGTGGCGCGTTGAAATGAGAATCAATTGGAAAAATTGTTCATTTTGGTGTTCTGGATCCTCTGTGAGCACATATTTTTTAAATCACGCCAACAGATCGACTGGGAGGTTTATATTCATGGGAGGACATACCAAGTGCATGATGCACTTCAGTGCTACATCAACAGATAAAAAAAAGGCATCAAAATCAAAGTTGAATTATATGTTACATGCGACACGTTGAAATAGTCTATGGTAAGTAGGGGGAGTAGAAGCCTGCCTTCTAACACTTGTAAAGACATTTGGCACCTGCAAAAGGGTAGTCCCAGCGCATTTAGATTGTGACATATCTTTATAGTTCGTATGGAAAACAGTTTTTTTTTGAACACAAGAAAGGCGCCATCAAGCACCAAAATTTCATTCAACTCATAAGCAGAGTACAAAATGAATTACAAAGCCCTCAATTTGGAGATTTTGAATCTGGAGCATAGTATGACAAGGGCTATTGCTACGAGCTGAATGAGTACAACCAATGACAGCTTCTAGCCTAGAGTTGAGAACCTGATGAGCTGCGTTGTGAGCAATACCATTGATATTCCTGTGAATATGATAAATAGCATGATGTTGTGGATGAGTGTCCTGAAGAAAGCTACTAATCGGTGTTCGATATCTCCATGGAGTGTTGTTGTTGCTTAAGTTCCTGGAAGCAGCCATCTTTGTAAGAGAAAGATTATCCGTGAGAAAAGAGACTCGTTGAAGTTGGAGAACTCGAGCAACCTTGGCTGCTAGTTGCAAAGCTAAAGCTTCTACTACAAGTGGAGAGTGAGTATCATCAGCCGAAGCCTGAATCATGATATTCCTATCATGTTGCTCCCCTGGTTGGTCAATGAAGATTCCAATCCCTATAGCTGGATGTCACACCCTAACTAGTTCTTGCATTAGAGTGTTTCATTATGTCTATTCCATTCAACAGAAACTTGAAATGGGGATGACAGAACCCCCAGCCCCCTCTGAAACCATCTAGGGTTTACTAAAAATATTTTTAATGAACCTGAAATGCCCTTCTAAAATGTCCATCATTTTTGTCTTGGTTCAGAACCTCTGGCAAAAGTGGTGCACAATTTTCTAGGTCATCCTAAGGTCTCTGAATTAATTCATAAGTATTTGAATTTGGACATTTATAATCTATAAAATATTTTAAATGTCCAAATAAATCTAAACTGAAATGTTCCATGTTGGTTATATACTAAACAGTGGTCATGAGCAGTTTGGTGATTTTTGAAAGTGTTTAGGTATTTTTAGAAAAGCCCAACACTTACAGAAAAATAGAAAAGCAAACAGAAATAAAGAGAGAGAGGGAAAAACTTACCTGGCAGCCCACCAGCCGGCCCACCTAGCCGGCCCAGCCGAGCATCTGCTCCAGCGAGCTGCTTGACTTGGCCAGGCAGGCAGGCAGGTGCTCGACGCCGGCTCCAGCGCGCGCCACGCAGCTGCCCGCCGCTCTGCTTCCTCCCCTCGCCACTCTGCTGGCCTGGACGACCTCCACGTCGCGCCCCGACCCCTCTGGACACGCCCATTCTCCCCCTGCCTCTCTCCCTCGCTCTCCACCACCATGGCCGACATTGCTGCCGCCGTTCCACCGCCGTAACCGTAGCCGTCGTCGTCACCGCGCCGCCCGACCGTGTCTACAAGCTCCGCCACCCTCCTCTCCGTCGAGCAGGCCGAGCCCCGAGCGCTCGCACACTCTGCACCGTCTCCACCGAGCTCGTATTCAACCTCCTGCCGGCCAGATCTCCACCGCCGCCCCGCTCGCTCCGGTTCATCCCCGACCTCGCTGTCCGCCCCGTCGCAACCACCGTGAGCTGGGCCAGCTCCCTAACCTCTCCGCTCCCCTTCTCGTGCACCACAGCGAGCACACCGAGCTCACCCGCATGCGCCGCCGCGGAGCTCGTCGCCGACGAGGCTCCAGCCACCCAACGGTCCCAGGAGCTCCTACCCACTAACCTCACCACGCTCCCAGGAGCTCAACGCACTAACTCACGTGCCTCGCCGTGCTTCCTAGCGACGGGTTCGAGCTCACCCGAGCTCCAGCCGCCGCCAAATCCGTCGCCGGCGCCGTTTCCGGCGACCCCGATCCCAACTACCCGCACCACCCGCTGCGCCTCGCTCCCAGCTATCCATAGAGCCCAATGGCGCATCGAATGGTGCCCTGTGGTGAAACCCGCACCTGCACCGCCGCGTTTGGCCTCGCCGGTGGCTAAACGCCGGCGAGTTGACCCCGCTGACCCCCGTTTGACCATGGGTGGGCCCAGTTTGACCCCCCTGGGTCAATGACAGGTGGGGCCCAGCCCTGTTAACTAATTAGGATTAGTATTATCTAATATTTAGTTAAACTAATTACACTGACATGCGGGGCCCACTATCAGGTTTGACCTGGACTGTCCCGTTGACCACTGACGTCATCTGACGTAATGCTGATGCAGTAAATTATTTGCTAGAATTATTTTTACACAGGAAATTCTAGAAAATACCACAAACTTAAAAAAATCATAGAAATTAATCTGTAGCTCCAAATGCAAAGTGTTATATATGAAAAATGATCAGAAAAATCCAATCTTTCCATCTGTACTGGTTTCATGCATGTTTAAACAAGTTAACCTGCTATTTAGTGCAGAACAAGATAAAGCACTTAAAAGGGCCACCTATGAGTTTGAAACTTGAATCTTTGGTTCAAAATGGTTCAAACCCATCTGGTCTTAGTTGCATTAGCCCAATACACTCATTTTGCCATGTCTCATGCATGCATCATATTGTTGCATATTGTTTGGTGATGATTGTGTATCGGTGCTCTCTGTGGCAGGTTCTGCCCCCGAGTAGTACCGCGAATACCCGAACGAAGAACAATACCAGTGCACGGACCCATCAGGCAAGCAACCAACCATGTGATCATATCGATACAATCCCATGTTCTCGCCTCTGCTCCCTTTTACTGCATTAAGACAACACGATTCAAACTGCTGAGTGCTGCGGTAGTTGAACCCATTTCCTCTGCATAACCTGTCATTGCCACTGTAACTAGATGAAACCCACTAGCATGTGTAGGAGTTGATTGAGCCATGTGTATGTGTTGTTACTACCTTGCAATGCCTGCTATGCTTAGAGTCGTGTCAGGTTTGGTTCATCTGGGTGATGGGCTAGAGTGAAATGATCATGTCGGCATGAGAGTGATGTGTTGAAGACGATTTGGTAAAGGTATCGATGAGAGGCCATGTAGGAGTACATGGTGGGTTGTTTCATTGAAGCCGTCCTTAGGCACTAAGATCTGTATGTGTGATTTAAGATTCAGCTACTACCATACATTGGGCCCTGAAATATGACCCCGCTTGACTTATTATCCACCCTAGTCCTCTGTCCAGGAGTTGCAAGTAGTTTCTGGTGTTTGTAGCTTACTAGAGGCCGTGGACAGTGCTGGCCCACGGGGTGGGCTGTGATGCGGTAGGTACGTGGCCGGGTATACCGGGCACCCGTTAGGTGTCTCGGAACCCTGTACACATCGTTCGGGGCCGTATGTGGAAACCTCGGACAAACTCCCTGCGGATGGAACCTAAATAGGGGATAAACCTGGACTAGAGACTTAGGTGTTTAGGTAGGTCGTGGTCTACACCCACGTTGGCTTTCGCTTGAAGTCTGCCGAGCACATGTCGTGTGCAGACGCTAAGTGGTGGAAACATGTATGAAGAAGTACATCCCTACAGGGTTAACATCATCTATTCCAATAGCCGCGTCCGCGGTAAAGGACTACTTGGTTGCCTATACAGTTCATAGAAAAGTAAATGGGTACTACTAAAAGCCTCAAGATAAGCGTGAGTGCCGAGGATGGCTCTTCTGTAGGATGACGGAGGTGGATCCTCGGTAGTGTATTGAAGTGGTGAGTAGTGGACTCGAGTGCGCAAAACCATTTCAAGTTGGAGTCTCGTAGGATAGCTTAGCCAAGAGTCAAAGCTGGCTTGCTGCAATAACCCCACCAACCCTTCTTGATAATGTGCATGTATGTAGGATCAGATATAAGTCTTGTTGAGTACCTTTGTACTCATGTTGCTTAATTTATGTTTTACAGAAGACGTTGCAACCCCTTTTGACGGGTTCTTCATAGACATTGATATCGATGAGTAGGCTGAAGCCCAGGTGGTGATCCTGAGCTCATGAAGGACCATGTAGTATAGTCAGGCTTACCCAAGCCTCTTTTATTTTACTAGTTGTCTGTACTCAGACAAGTACTTCCGCTGTTGGCTTGTATGCTTGTATGACTTGAATGCTAGGTCGTGTGACCCGTACTTGTGTGTATGATATGTATGGCTCTCTAAGCCTTTAAATAAAGTTCTTGTGTTGTAGAGTCATATTGTGATGCCTTGTTGTATTTGCACATATCGAGCATATTGTGTGTATGATTGAAATGCTTGGTATGTGTGGGATCTGACTATCTAGTTGTTTATCTTTAGTAGCCTCTCTTACCGGGAAATGTCTCCTAGTGCTTCCACTGAGCCATGGTAGCTTGCTACTTCTCCGGAACACTTAGGCTGGCCGGCATGTGTCCTTCTTCGTTCCTGTGTCTGTCCCTTCGGGGAAATGCCACACGACGAATACCGGAGTCCTGTTAGCCCGCTACAGCCCAGTTTACCGGAGTCCTGCTAGCCCAGTGTTACAGCCCGGATTCACTCGCTGATGATCGACACGTTTGATGCTGGGTCATGGATGCCTGTCCCTGTAAGTCTGTGCCACTTTGGGTTTACGACTAGCCATGTCAGCCTGGGCTCCTTATCATATGTATGCTAGCGACACTGTCATATAGGTGTGCCAAAAGGAAGGACCGTCCCGGGCAAAGGTAAGGCAACACCCGTGGGAATAACGTGCGTGAGCACGCAAAGTGATATGAGGTGTTACATGCTAGATCGATGTGGCATTGAGTCAGGGTCCTGACAGCATTGGCATCAGAGCCGGACTGCCTGTAGGTTCTCCAAGCCAAACTGGCCGATGTTGAGTCTAGAAATGCTTTAATTATATGTAGGGGAATTGATTGTGGGATGGAATGTAAGGCTCTTTTTACTCCTTTACCCCATGGCATTCTGATCTGAGTCAGTCTATTCTTCCACCGGGGGTTAAGGATTAGGATCTCTTCTCTCTATCAGGTTCACGTGTTACTAATCAGTAGTACCTTATAGGTTTGATGGTTACAAGCCTAGTTCAGTTCTACTACCCCATTTTGTTGCTAAGTTGGACCCAGAACCTTGATATGATATTGTTGAGTATCTATGCAATTCTTTGCAAAATGTCTCAAAATCTTTTTTGAGCATTTACAACCGTTATGCTGTCCAAATTCTGCTAGAAGTTCTAATGCCTTTGCATTATATCGTGTTTCAGATGGTTTCCCGCACTCAGAATCAAGTGGTTCGTTTGACTTGTTGCCTCAATGTACCTGGCCATACTGCTATGTTGGTCCAGGTAATGACCGAGGCTGGATACCGTTGGTATCCCGAGTACACCGTCGAGGAGCAGTATAGGGACTTCAATCAAAGCCAATACCTCTGCACCGTCAGGATATTTCCTTGCTATCCTGGATCCACCGAACCCCTCCATTGCTCATATGGACTTGGGGTTACCATCGAGATGTCTGTGCAGGACGCTGCATATTCGATGATGACTATCATACGGGCCAGAACCTCCTTGCTCCGGAACACTGACTTCCGCTATATGCCAATGTCACTTCCTGGGCCAGAAGGTTACTTCACAGCCATCTACACTGACTCTTCTCACGAGGATTCGCTGCTCCGCACTACCACACAGTTGCTTGAGGATAAGGACTGTGAAAACCGTGCCTTGCGATTGGAGCTTTTCAACTCTCGATGTGATCACTGGGCCACCTTGACCCGGTTTGCACCTGCTGTGCAGGCAGGGTATATGGATATGCGGGATCTCTACCCCGTGTGGTCTACTCTGCCAGACCGTATGGATTGGCGTGATGTAGGGGGCATCACTCCTCCCTGTGGACCTCTTCTGCCACCGTTTGATGGTCCCAGGCCACACCCGAGTCCTTATGGACCGCAGGCTCCACAGGTTCGACTGTTTCCAGATGATCACATTCAGCTTCCAGGACATGGGGGTAACTTCTTTGAGGATTACTACGGAAATGCCTGAGCTGATAGTAGCACCACTAGTAATGTAATAGTTATATCGTCCACCGTCCTGCGTGACTCGTGGGATATGACTTAGTGTGTACCACTTTCTGGAGGTGTAGAAAAATAATGTATAGGAGCTTGGGATGCCTCCGATGAGATGTAATCTTCCTTTCACCGTATTAGTACTCCGTTTGGTCTTGTACTAAACCTTGTATGGTGTGTATGATGATGGAATAAATGTAGCAGTTTCTATATTCACCATGTCATACGGATGATCATCTTGCATTTCGAGTTGTTCCTTACATTCTACATTTCTATGTTAGAATCTTATCATTCTGGACTAAACCATTGTCTTGTTTTCCTAGGATGGTCAACACCCGTAACAACCCTGCTCCCCCGGAGTAGGCCGAAGGCAGCAGAGCTGGGGATGCAAACCTGCCTCATCCTCCTTCTCTGTCCGAGGTTATGCTGGAGGCTGAGAGAAACAAGCGGGAGACCAACCGTTTGGTGGAGCGCATCGAACATAACACAACACATCATCAGAGGAATAACTTGGTGTCGCTCAGCGACTTCATCAAGTTACATCCACCCACCTTCCACCACTCCGTCGAGCCTCTCAACGCCGATGACTGGCTTCGCAACATTACTCACAAGCTATGTTCTGCACTCGTAGCTGAGGCGGATAAGATCACTTTTGCTGCCTATCATCTCGAAGGCCCCGCCAGTCTCTGGTGGGAGAACTATGAAGCCATGCGCCCAGCTAGCCATGTCACTACTTGGGCAGAATTTAGTGATGTTTTCCGTGAACATCACATTCTGGAGGGTCTTATGGACCGTAAGCGTGAGGAGTTCTGCAGTTTCACCCAAGGTAGACTCTCTGTGGACGCATACAATAGGGAGTTCGGTAACCTAGCATGCTATGCAACTGAAGAAGTCTCCACCGATGCCAAGAAGCAGGCAAGGTCCCGCAAGGGACTTAGCCCCGAGCTTCGCCGAGATCTCCGTCTGCATGAGTGCACCTCCTTTCAAAAGCTTGTGAACAAAGCCATCAGTGCTGAGACAGGTCAGACTGATTTCGAAGCAACACGCAAGCATGGCCGTGACATGGGTTCCTCATCCGGTGCTGGACCATAGAAGCGCTGGGTGTGGGTACCTAACACTGCCCTGCCACCCGGTTCACACCGAGGCCATCCTATCAGGCGCCTCGTCCAGCCCAGGAGTATGCACCAGCTAAGCCCTATGGTGGGCCAACCAACAATGCTCCTCCACGCACCAGCTCCATGACGTGCTTCAAGTGTGGGGAACCGGGCCACTACATGCGTGAGTGTCCCCAGACCAACCCCAACCAGTCTGGAAAGGCTGTTGGCCGTGGCAAGCCAATAGGAAAGGTGTACTACGCCATGCCGGCCACCGCTGCATGTGGCCATGTGAATTGTGTCTCAGCTGAAGAGGCTCAAGAGGATCCCAACGTCGTTCTCGGTACACTCCTTGTTAATTGCCACCCGACATCTGTTCTTTTCTATACTGGAGCATCTCATTCATTCATATCCGAAAACTATGCTTGCTTGCATAACACCGCATTCTGTGACATGCCTTCCACCATGGAAATTTCTACTCCTGGTTCTAGATGGCAAACCTCTAGAGTAAGCCATGGGAATGTAATCCAAGTTGACAGACTTGTTTTCCTTGCATCATTGATAGCTCTCAAATCTTCAGATATTAATATCATCTTGGGTATGGACTGGATGTCATCCCATCATGCCAAGATTGATTGCTTCTCTAGGACTGTTCAACTTACACATCCTTCGGGAAAGATAGTCAATGTCTTGACCCGAGTAGCCAAGCGACAACTATATTCTCTTAATGCTAGTCCTTTGCCAGACCTCAAAGACGTTCCGGTAGTCCGTGACTTTCCGGATGTCTTCCCAGAAGAATTGCCAGGTGTTCCACCTGACAGAGATGTCGAGTTCGTGATAGATCTCATTCTAGGAACTATCCCGATTTCTAGAAGACCCTATAAGATGGCACCACTAGAACTAGCCGAGCTTAAGAAACAACTCGACGAGTCCTTGAAAACTTGCCCCGTCCTCTTCGTCAAGAAGAAGGATGGTACGGATCGGATGGTTGTAGATTATCGACCCGTCAACTTGGTTACAGTAAAGAACAAGTATCCACTCCCCAGGATCAACGACCTATATGATCAGCTCGTTGGATCCTCAATCTTCTCTAAGATGGATTTGAGGTTGGGCTACCATCATATCAAAATCAGGAACAGGGACATTCCTAAAACGGCCTTTGTTACTCGTTATGGCCAATACGAGTACACAGTCATGTCCTTCGGTTTAACCAACACCCCAGCCACCTTCTCTCGGTTAATGAACTCAATCTTCATGGAGTATTTGGATAAATTCGTCGTGGTTTACCTCGATGATATACTAACGAGGTAAGAACATGTCGAGCATCTAAGGCTAGTGTTGATGAAACTTCAAGAGCATCGCCTTATGCCAAATTTTCTAAATGTGAATTTTGGTTGCCAGAAGTGACCTATCTAGGACATGTAATTTCTGGTAAGGGTATTGCTGTCAATCCCGAGCGAGTTCAAGCCGTCCTTAATTGGACTCCACCTGAATTGGTCAAGCAAGTTTGGAGTTTCCTTGGCTTAGCGAGCTATTGTCGCCGCTTTGTCGAGAACTTCTCCAAAGTTACTAAACCTCTAACTGAACTCCTCAAGAAAGATAAAAAGTTCGAGTGGACTCTGCAATGTGAGCACAGTTTTCAGGAACTGAAGAGACGCCTGACTTCTGCTCCCGTACTGGTACCACCAGACTTCTCTAAGGACTTCGTTATCTATTGCGACGCCTCGCAACAAGGACAAGGTTTTATTCTCATGCAAGATCGACACGTAATTGCTTATGCTTCATGGAAATTACACCCACATGAGGAAAATTATCCTACTCATGATCTAGAGCTTGCAGCTGTAGTCCATGCACTGATAAAATTGGTATGGACTTCATCACCGGTTTTCCCAACACCAAGAGAGGATTAATGCAATCTTCGTCGTTATCGATCGTCTTTCCAAAGTGGCCCATTTCTTACCTGTTCGCGAGAGTATAACTGCTAGCCAGCTAGCAGACTTGTATATCTCCCGAATAGTGTCTCTCCATGGTGTCCCACTGGAAATCAACTCGGATCGAGGAAGTCTCTTCACCTCTCGATTTTGGGAAAGTTTCCAAAATGCTATGGGAACCCGCCTTTCCTTTAGCACCGCCTTTCACCCTCAGTCAAGTGGTCAAGTAGAACGTGTCAACCAGATTCTATAGGACATGCTTCGAGCTTCTGTTATCTCATTCAGAATGGATTGGGAGAAATGCCTTCCATTTGCCAAATTTGCTTATAACTACAGCTATCAATCCAGCTTGGGTAAAGCCCCTTTTGAAGTTCTCTATGGATGAAGGTGTCGAACGCCTCTTAACTGGTCAGAAACCAGGGAAAGACAATTCTTTGGCCCGGATATGATCCAGGAAGCAGAAGAGCAAGTTCGCATCGTTCGTTAAAAGTTGAAAACAGCCCAATCTCGTCAAAAGAGTCAATATGACCGAAAACATAAGGCTATGACTTTTGAGGTTGATGAGAAGGCTTACCTTCGGGTTACTCCTCTGAAGGGAACCCATCGTTTCGGTATCAAAGGCAAATTGGCCCCTCACTACATTGGACCCTTTCGCATTCTTGCCAAACGAGGAGAAGTTGCCTACCAATTGGAACTACCTCCGCATCTCTCTAGAGTCCATGATGTCTTCCACGTTTCTCAACTTAGGCGTTGCTTCTCAGATCCTATGTGTGGAGTGGACCACGAAACGCTTGATCTTCAAGATAATCTCATGTATCGAGAGTATCCCGTTCGTATCCTCGATCAAGCCGAGCATACCACTCGACGTCATAATATCAAGTTTCTCAAGGTTCAATGGTCGCACCATTCTGAGAAGGAAGCAACCTGGGAAAGAGAGGATCGTCTTCGACTCGAGTATTCCACCTTCTTTCTGGAGGAACCTAAATCTCAGGACGAGATTTTTCTGAGTGGGGGTGAGTCGTCACACCCTAGCTAGTTCTTGCATTAGAGTGTTGCATCATGTCTATTCCATTCAACAGAAACATGAAATGGGGATGACAGAACCCCCAGCCCCCTCTAAAACCAACTAGGGTTTACTAAAAATATTTTCAATGAACCTAAAATGCCCTTCTAAAATGTCCATCATTTTTGTCTTGGTTCAGAACCTCTGGCAAAAGTGGCACAATTTTCTAGGTCATCCTAAGGTCTCTGAATTAATTCATAAGTATTTGAATTTGGACATTTATAATCTATAAAATATTTTAAATGTCCAAATAAATCTAAACTGAAATGTTCCATGTTGGTTATATACTAAACAGTGGTCATGAGCAGTTTGGTGATTTTTGAAAGTGTTTAGGTATTTTTAGAAAAGCCCAACACTTACAGAAAAATAGAAAAGCAAACAGAAATAAAGAGAGAGAGGGAAAAACTTACCTGGCAGCCCACCAGCCGGCCCACCTAGCCGGCCCAGCCCAGCATCTGCTCCAGCGAGCTGCTTGACTTGGCCAGGCAGGCAGGCAGGTGCTCGACGCCGGCTCCCGTGCGCGCCACGCAGCTGCCCGCCGCCCTGCTTCCTCCCCTCGCTGCTCTGCTGGCCTGGACGACCTCCACGTCGCGCCCCGACCCCTCTAGAAATGCCCATTCTCCCCTGCCTCTCTCGCTCGCTCTCCACCGCCATGGCTGACACTACCGCCACTGTTCCGCCACTGTAACCATAGCCATTATCGTCACCGCACCGCCCGACCGTGTCTACAAGCTCTGCCACCCTCCTCTCCGTCGAGCAGGCCGAGCCCCGAGGGCTCGCACACTCTGCACCATCTCCACCGAGCTCGTCTTCAACCTCCTGCTGGCCAGATCGCCACCGCCGCCCCGCTCGCTCCGGTTCGTCCCCGACATCGTCGTCCGCCCCGTCGCAACCACTAAGAGCTGGGCCATCTCCCTAACCTCTCCGCTCCCCTTCTCGTGCACCACAGCAAGCACACCGAGCTCACCCGCACGCGCCACCACGGAGCTCGTGGCCGACGAGGCTCCGGCCACATAACGGCCGCGCCACCCTGCCCACTAACCTCACCACGCTCCCAGGAGCTCAACGCACTAACTCACGTGCCTCGCCGTGCTTCCTAGCGACGGGTTTGAGCTCACCCGAGCTCCGGCCGCTGCCAAACCCGTTGCCGGCACCGTTTCCGGCGACCCCGATCCCAACTACCCGCACCACCCGCTGTGGCTCGCTCCCAGCTATCCATAGAGCCCAACGACGCCTCGAATGGTGCCCTGTGGTGAAACCCGCACCTGCACCGCCGTGTTTGGCCTCGCCGGCGGCTAAACGCCGGCGAGTTGACCCCGCTGACCCCCGTTTGACCATGGGTGGGCCCAGTTTGACCCCACCTGGGTCAATGACAGGTGGGGCCCAGTCTTGTTAACTAATTAGGATTAGTATTATCTAATATTTAGTTAAACTAATTACACTGACACGCGGGACCCACTATCAGGTTTGACCTGGACTGTCCCGTTGACCACTGAGGTCATCCTGACATAATGCTGATGCAGTAAATTATTTGCTGGAATTATCTTTACACAGGAAATTCCAGAAAATACCACAAACTTCAAAAAATCATAGAAATTAATCTGTAGCTCCAAATGCAAAGTGTTATATATGAAAAATGATCAGAAAAATCCAATCTATCCATCTGTACTGGTTTCATGCATGTTTAAAAAATTTAACCTGCTGTTTAGTGCAGAACAAGATAAAGCACTTAAAAGGGCCACTTATGAGTTTGAAACTTGAATCTTTGGTTCACAATGGTTCAAACCCATCTGGTCTTAGTTGCATTAGCCCAATACACTCATTTTGCCATGTCTCATGCATGCATCATATTGTTGCATATTATTTGGTAATGATTGTGTATCGGTGCTCTCTGTGGCAGGTTCTGCCCTCGAGGAGTACCGGGAATACCCCAACGAAGAACAATACCCGTGCACGGGCCCATCAGGCAAGCAACCAACCATGTGATCATATCGATACAATCCCATGTTCTCGCCTCTGCTCTCTTTTACTACATTAAGACAACGCGATTCAAACTGCTGAGTGCTGCGGTAGTTGAACCATTTCCTCTACATGACCTGTCATTGCCACAGTAACTAGATGAAACCCACTAGCATGTGTAGGAGTTGATTGAGCCATGTGTATGTGTTGTTCCAACCTCGCTATGCCTTATATGCTTAGAGTCGTGTCAGGTCTGGTTCATCTGGGTGATGGGCTAGAGTGAAATGATCATGTTGGTATGAGAGTGATATGTTGAACACGATTTGGTAATGGTATCGATGAGAGGCCATGTAGGAGTACATGGTGGGTTGTTTCATTGAAGCCGTCCTTAGGCACTAAGATCTGTATGTGTGATTTAAGATTCAGCTACTACCATACATTGGGCCCTGAAATATGACCCTGCTTGACTTCTTATCCACCCTAGTCCTCTGTCTAGGAGTTGCAAGTAGTTTCTGGTGTTTGTAGCTTACTGGAGGCTGTGGACAGCGCTGACCCGTGGGGTGGGCTGTGATGCGGTAGGTACGTGGCGGGTATACCGGGCACCCGTTAGGTGTCTCGGAACCCTGTACACATCGTTCGGGGCCGTATGTGGAAACCTCGGCCGGACTCCCTGCGGATGGAACCTGAATAGGCGATAAACCTGGATAGAGACTTAGGTGTTTAGGTAGGTCGTGGTCTACACCCACTTTGGCTTACGCTTGAAGTCTGCAGAGCACATGTCGTGTGCAGACGCTAAGTGGTGGAAACATGTATGAAGAAGTACACCCCTGCAGGGTTAACATCATCTATTCGAATAGCCGCGTCCGCGGTAAAGGACTACTTAGTTGCCTATACAATTCATAGACAAGTAAATGGATACTGCTAAAAGCCTCAAGATAAGCGTGAGTGCCGAGGATGGCTCTTCCGTAGGATGACGGAGGTGGATCCTCGGTAGTGTATTGAAGTGGTGAGTAGTGGACCCGAGTGCGCAAAACCATGTCAAGTTGGAGTCTCGTAGGATAGCTTAGCCAAGAGTCAAAGCTGGCTTACTGCAATAACCCCACCAACCCTTCTTGATAATGTGCATGTATGTAGGATCTGATGTAAGTCTTGCTGAGTACCTTTGTACTCATGTTGCTTAATTTACGTTTTACAGAAGACGCTGCAACCCCTTCTGATGGGTTCTTCGTAGACGTTGATATCGATGAGTAGGCTGAAGCCCAGGTGGTGATCCTGAGCTCATGAAGGACCATGTTGTATAGTCAGGCTTACCCAAGCCTCTTTTATTTTACTAGTTATCTGTACTCAGACAAGTACTTCCGCTGTTGGCTTGTATGCTTGTATGACTTGAATGCTGGGTCGTGTGACCCATACTTGTGTGTATGCTACGTATGGCTCTCTGAGCCTTTAAATAAAGTTCTTGTGTTGTAGAGTCATGTTGTGATGCCTTGTTGTATTTGCACATATCAAGCATATTGTGTGTATGATTGAAATGCTTGGTATGTGTGGGATCTGACTATCTAGTTGTTTATCTTTAGTAGCCTCTCTTACCGGGAAATGTCCCCTAGTGCTTCCACTGAGCCATGGTAGCTTGCTACTACTCCGGAACACTTAGGTTGGCCGGCATGTGTCCTTCTTCATTCCTGTGTCTGTCCCTTCGGGGAAATGTCACACGATGAATACCGGAGTCCTGTTAGCCCGCTACAGCCCGGTTTACCA
This sequence comes from Triticum dicoccoides, assembly GCF_002162155.2. NCBI lineage: Eukaryota > Viridiplantae > Streptophyta > Magnoliopsida > Poales > Poaceae > Triticum > Triticum dicoccoides. Next base: position 62,329,275 of record NC_041385.1, read on the forward strand.
GAGTCTTGCTAGCCCAGTGCTACAGCCCGGATTCACTCGCTGATGACTGACACGTTCGATGCTGGGTCATGGATGCCTGTCCCTGTAAGTCTATGCCACTTTGGGTTTACGACTAGCCATGTCAGCCCGGGCTCCTTATCATATGGATGCTAGCGACACTGTCATATATGTGTGCCAAAAGGCGCAAACGGTCCCGGGCAAAGGTAAGGCGACACCCGTGGGAATAACGTGCGTGAGGACGCAAAGTGATATGAGGTGTTACATGCTAGATCGATGTGGCATTGAGTCGGGGTCCTAACACTGGAGAATAACCTCTTCCAGGAATGTTTTTCTTTTGCCAAGAGGCATCGGAGTAAACTTTGGTACCTGCAATGAGCAAATCAGATCTTATAGTTGAGCATTGCACAATTTGGTTCTCTAGTTGGCCATGAGAGGTAGGCTTTGAATTCTGCTGCCCTTCCATGGCTGAGTCCTGCAAAATCTATGAAGAGGAAATGGCAAGAGAAGCATATTGAATTTTGTGAGGAAAAGAGTATTTCTTGCAAAATAGAGCATCATTTCTTGCCTTCCAGAGACACCACAGGAAGGTGAAAATGTTTTCTATAGTTGCATGTGGGTGAGTCATAGTTAAAAGGGCGTGAATGATATCATCAATGGAACAATTCTGTTGCACCAGAGAATGAGTCCTAATAAACCAGGGGATGCAAACCAAGCAGCTCTAGCAAATGGGCAGAGAACAAAGAGATGAAGATCATCTTCATCAAGGTTGTACCTAGAGCAATGGGAACTAATATGAACAGAAAACTTACCTGCCCTGACGCCAGTGGGAAGAGCTCACCTAAGAAGTCACCAAGCAAAAGTTTGGATCCTACTTCTATGCTTGATACTACTGTGCCATTAGGTGAATATCTTGATGAACAACTTGCTAGGGCTAGAGAGAATGAAATAATTGAAACTGATATTATTGATGATAGTGATGATGGAGGTTCTCCTCCTAAATATGAATTGCATGTTGTTCCTAAGGGTTATGTTATGGATGAAGAAACTGCTAGAGATTTTCTTGCTTGCAATGATAGATCTGATCTTAAGAAGTTATTAGCTAAACTGAAACAGAAATCTCTGAATGCTAGAATGAAATATGACCCTGCTCTTGCTACCTCACCTATCTTTGTTACTGATAAGGATTATAATTTCTCTGTCGACCCTAAGATAATTACTTTGGTTGAATCTAATCCTTTCTATGGCTATGAATGTGAAACTATTGTGGCACATCTTACTAAGTTAAATGATATAGCCACTCTGTTCACTAATGATGAGAAATCTCGCTACTATTATATCCTTAAGATATTTCCATTCTCATTAAAGGGTGATGCTAAAACTTGGTTTAATTCTCTTGATCCTGGTCGTGTGCGTAGTCCCTAGGATATGATTTATTACTTCCCTGCTAAATATATCCCCGCTCATAAGAAACAAGCTGCTTTAAAGGAAATATATAATTTTGTGCAAATTGAAGAAGAGACTCTCCCACAAGCTTGGGGGAGGCTTCTCGGATTACTTAATGCTTTGCCTGATCATCCTCTTAAGAAAAATAAAATACTTGATATCTTTTATAATGGACTAACCGATGCTTCCAAGGACCACTTGGATAGTTGTGTTGGTTGTGTTTTCAGGGAAGAACAGTCGATCAAGCTGAATTGCTATTGAATAATATGTTGACTAATGAAAATAATTGGACACTTCCTAATCCGACTCCTAAACCAACTCCGAAGAAAAGGGGTGTTCTATTTCTTAGTCCTGAAGATATGCAAGAGGCAAAGAAATCTATGAAAGAGAAAGGTATTAAAGCTGAAGATGTTAAGAATTTACCTCCTGTTGAAGAAATACATGGCCTTAATATATCACCTATCAAAGAAACACATGGTCTTGATAACCCGACACAGGTAGTAAAGGTAAATTCTCTCTATAGATATGATAAAGTTGAAATCCCGTCTACTAAGTTTGCTAGCCAATGCTTGGATGAATTTGATGACTTTATGAGTAGACAAGAAAATTTCAATGCTTATGTTGGTAGACAATTAAAAAGTAATGCTTATATGATTGGACACTTGAGTGATTATATGGCTAGAGTTAAAGGTGAACTTAAACTCATTAGTAAACATGCTTCTATGGTTACCACTCAAGTAGAACAAGTACTTAAGGCTCAGAATGATTTCCTCAATGAATATAATAATAAACATGATTTTGCTGTTAGAGTAGCAACTAGAACGGGTAAAATGACTCAGGAATCTTTGTATCATGAGGGTCACCCTAAGAGAATTGAGCAGGATTCTCAGAGAAATAATGTTGATGCACCTAGTCCTTCTAAAAAGAAGAAAAAGAAAAATGATGGGACTTTGCTTGCCTTTAGTAAACCTGTTGTAGACACACCTGAGAATCCCAATGATATTTCTATTTCTGATGCTGAAACACAATCTGGTGATGAACATGAACCTAGTTGTAATGTTAATGATAATGTTCATGTTGATGCTCAACCTAGCAATAATAATGATGTAGAGATTGAACCTACTATTGATCTTGATAACCCACACTCAAGGAATCAACGTTATGATAAGAGAGACTTTGTTGCTAGGAAGCACGGTAAAGAAAGAGAACCATGGGTTTAGAAACCCATGCCTTTTCCTCCTAAGCCATCCAAGAAAAAGGATGATGAGGATTTTGAGTGCTTTGCTAAAATGATTAGACCTATCTTTTTACATATGCGCTTAACTGATATGCTTAAAGTGAATCCTTATGCTAAGTACATGAAGGATATTATTACAAATAAAAGAAAGATACCGGAAGCTGAAATTTCCACCATGCTTTCTAACTATATTTTTAAGGGTGGAATACCTAAGAAACTTGGAGATCCAGGGGTACCAAGTATACCATGCTCCATTAAAAGAAACTGTGTTAAAACTGCTTTATGTGATCTTGGAGCCGGTGTTAGTGTTATGCCTCTCTCTTTATATCGTAGACTTGAATTGAATAAGTTGACACCTACTAAAATATCTTTGCAAATGGCTGATAAATCAACTGCTATACCTGTCGATATTTGTGAGGATGGGCCTGTTGTGGTTGCAAACGCCACTATCTTAACGGACTTTGTTATTCTTGATATTCCCGAGGATGATAGTATGTCCATTATCCTTGGTAGACCCTTTTTGAATATTGCAAGGGCGGTTATTGATTGCAACAAAGGCAATTTCATGTTTCATGTTAATGGTAATGAGCATATGGTACACTTTCCGAGGAAACAACCTCAAGTTCACAGCATCAACTCTATTGGAAAAATTCCAACTAATATTATTGGAGGTTTTGAATTTCCTCTTCCTACTGCCAAGAAGAAATATGATATTGTTATTATTGGGGATGTACATATCCCCGTTGAGGTAACCTAGTGTTATTCGAAATTTCTCCGGTTCCATGTTATTCGGAATGAGTTTGCTAACAAGACTTGATCAACCTTGTTAGTGGATTCCTTTTGATGATCATGAGATGGATGAAGTTAGAAGGCACAACTTTCTATACCCTCTTTCTACTTTCTGTTATTTAGATTAAATAAAGTAAAATTAGTATTTTCCATCTGTTTTCTGAATTATCCTTGCAATAAAAAAATACCCCGAAAATAAAGTTCTCCAAATGTCCTGCAAATTTAATATGATTTTTTCTGGAATATTTGAGAATATTTGGCACTGAGAACACAACAGGGGGTGTGGCACCTGGCCACGAGGGTCAGGGGTGCGCCCTACCCCCTGGGCGTGCCCCCTGCCTCGTGGCTCCATGGTGGCCCCCTCCACTTATTCCTGTACCACACGCTTCTTCTTCCTCCCAAAAAATTCACTATCCAGCTCAAGCATGAGTTCTAGCTCATTTTGCTGCCATTTTCAATCTCCTTTCTCAAAGTTCCATTCACAAAACTGTTTTGGGGGATTGTTCTTTGGTATGTGACTCCTCCAATGGTCCAATTAGTTTTTGTTCTAGTGCTTTATTCATTACAAATTTTTGCTGCCTAGGTGACCCTGTTCTTGAGCTTGCATGTCAAATTTATATGGTGCCAAGTAGTTCTAATGCATGATATAGTCTCTAGGCACTTGTGGGAGTAGTTGCTATCAATTTTGCTGAGTTGGTTCAATTTTATTTTGAGTTACTAAATTTTTCAGAAATTTTTCAGAGGAAGAATAATGTCTAGGAAAATGTACCAAGGTGGTTCTTCAAGGAATAAAGCACCCAGGCTCGCAATACGTGAGCAGGACGATGAACCACCGAGGGTAGTTTATGTGCGGCCTTGTGAATGGCCGTCAGAGGAGTTTATGGTCAAAGCAGGCATCAAAGATGAATTTGATGCATATGTGCATAATGCTGATCTCGAGGACTTCATGCAAGATAAGTGCCCTCAATACTACCATTTAACTGATTCCTTTGTGAGAAGGTTTAAATTTTCATCCTCGCGCAATTCACACAATGTCCTGTTTGATCTTTATGATAAATCTTATACCATGGACCTAGAAGATTTTACTACTGCTTGTAAAACTCCCTCAGTGGGGCAGTGTTAATGAACCTCGTAAATCTGAATATAAAGACTTTCTTGATAGTATCACTGTGGGAGAATCCAGAGAAATAGCACAAGCTACCATAAGGAGCATTCATTTTCCTGCTATACATTATTTTGCTCTCTTCATAGGTAGATGCATTAACGGTAAAGATGAAGCTTGTCACATGTGTGTCCCGGATCTTAGTGTTCTCAAGAGTGCTGTATTGGGTGATAAACAATATAACTTGGGCGCAATTGTTGCACGTAGGTTGCATAATAATGGTTTAGATGGAGACTTGTTTGGAGGGATTTATGCGACTCGTGTGGCTAATTATCTTATAGTATACCTGCACATGAAAATGATTCGGCATTGCCTCCTGCTTATTTAGATTATAATGCTATGGTTAATCATCATTTTCTTGAGAGGAATGAACAAATCCTCTAGTATCGACTAATCTTTGACAGACATCGCGCTGTCCATATTACTCTCCCTGCTCCTGCCTTCTTTGATTATCTTGCAAAAGGAAGATATGTTATCACTAGGGAGGAGGCGAACGAGTATGAGAGGAGGACGGAGGCAGCTCGCCTCCAGGCTGCAGCTCGTGAGGCAATGGCTGCTGCATCTCAGTACGACCCCAGTTACAACTTGGGATATCCGCCAGGCCATCCATGGCCATATACCAACTTAGGCCAAAAGCCTAAGCTTGGGGGAGTACGTATCTCCCACCGACATTACATTCATATTCACACACTCATTCTAGTTGTCGGTGCTCATACTTTTTCATTGTACTATCCATGCTAGTTTAATTTCTTTTTCTAGCTTTCTTCTTGTGTGTTCAGATAAACCTTAAGAAAAACTAAAAAATAGCTAGTTTACTTTCCATGCTTGTAGTAGTAATTAAAAGAAAAACCAAAAAGATATCTTGTTCTTCTTTTACTTGTTGTGAGCTTTCCCATGTAAATAGTTTTATTTCTTTTCTTTGGGGGTCGAGAGGAGAAGACCATGATGAAAATTTTAAGTGGCTCTTATATGCATTATTGTTGATTTAACCAAGAGCCCATATTACCTTGCCTTCTCCCTTAAATTGAATGCTTGCAGATTCCAGCTTAGTCCCATGCACGTGCACTACTATTATTATTATCCACACCGTTCGGTCGTGCAAGTGAAAGGCAATAATGACGATATATGATGAACTGATTGAGATGAGAGAAGCTGGTATGAACTCGACCTATCTTGTTTTTGTAAATATGATTAGTCCATCATTCCTGATTAAGCCTATTATGAATAAACATGTTTGCAATGACAATTAAAGATTATAGTTGCTTATGACATGCTTAATTAGCTAGGAGCTTATAATGGTTTACCTTGCGTGCCAACATGCTATTAAATTGGTTGTGATGTGGTATGATGGGGTGGTATCCTCCTTTGAATGATTTGAGTGACTTGACTTGGCACATGTTCACGCATGTAGTTGAAACAAAATCAACATAGCCTTCACAATATTTATGTTCATGGTGGATTATATCCTACTCATGCTTGCAATCGGTGTTGATTAATTTTAATGCATGTTCATGACTGTTGTCGCTCTCTAGTTGGTCGCTTCCTAGTCTCTTTCTAGCCTTCACCTATACTAAGAGGGAATACTGCTTGTGCATCCAAAGTCCATAAACCCCAAAGTTATTCTATATGAGTCCACCATACCTTCCTATATGCGGTATCTACCTGCCGTTCCAAGTAAATTTGTATGTGCCAAACTCTAAACCTTCAAATGAAATTCTGTTTTGTATGCTCGAACAGCTCATGTATCAACTAGGGTTGTCTGTATATTCCATGTTAGGCGGGTTATTCTCAAGAGGAGTGGACTCCGCTCCCCACTCACGAGAAAATGGCTGGTCACCGGGATGCCCAGTCCCATGCTTAAATCAAATCAAAATAATTAAACAAAACTCCCCCGGGATTGTTGTTAGTTGGAGGCACCCATTGTTTCGGGCAAGCCATGGATTGATGCTTGTTGATGGAGGGGGAGTAAAAACTTTACGATTCTGTCTGGGAACCGCCTATAATGTGTGTATCATGGAAGATATCGAGATCTCTGAGTTGTTATGTTGACAGTGAAAGTATACCGCTCAAAATGTTATTTATCTCTATTTCAAAATCGAGCTCTGGCACCTCTACAAATCCCTGCTCCCCTCTGTGAAGGGCCTATCTATTTACTTTTATGTTGAGTCATCACCCTCTTATTAAAAAGCATCCGGTGGAGAGCACCACTGTCATTTGCATGCATTAGTATTAACTTATATTGGGTATGACTATGACTGGATTTCTTTTACCATGAATTACAATGTTTAGTCAGTCCTTGATCTTTAAAGGTGCTCTGCATTTATGTTTTGCAGTCTCAGAAAGGGATAGCGATATACCATCTTGTTATATCATATTATGATTGTTTTGAGAAAGTGTTGTCATCCGAGATTTATTATTATTGCTCGTTAGTTTATTATGCCATTGATATGATTAAACATGAGTCCTAAGTGTTATTGTGAATATGGTAAGTTCATAATCTTTGCTGAAAACTTGAATGTTGGCTTTACATATTTGCATCAACAAGAGCAACCAGAGTTTGTTAAAGTTTTTCTTTATCACTTTCAGTTTATCAACTTAATTGCTTGAGGACAAACAAAGGTTTAAGCTTGGGGGAGTTGACATGTGTCCGTCGTATCTACTTTTCCAAACATTTTTCCCTTGTTCTGGACTCTAACTTGCATGATTTGAATGGAACTAACCTGGACTAATGCTGTTTTCAGCAGAACTGCCATGGTGTTATTTTTGTGCAGAAATAGAAGTTCTCGGAATGACCTGAAAATCCACGGAGCAACTCTTTGGAACTAATAAAAAATACTGGTGAAAGAATCAACATCAGGGGGCCCACACCCTGTCCACGAGGGTGGGGGCCGCCCCTAGGGCGCGCCCCTACCTCGTGGGCCCCCTGAAGCTCCACCGACCTCAACTCCAACTCCATACATTCACGTTCACCAAGAAAAAAATCAGGAGAGAAAGATTCATCATGTTTTACGATACGGAGCCACCGCCAAGCCCTAAACTCTCTCGGGAGGGCTGATCTGGAGTCCGTTCGGGGCTCCAGAGAGGGGGATCCGACACTGTCGTCATCATCAACCATCCTTCATCACCAATTTCATGATGCTCACCGCCGTGCATGAGTAATTCCATCATAGGCTTGCTGGACGGTGATGGGTTGGATGAGATTTACCATGTAATCAACTTAGTTTTGTTAGGGTTTGATCCCTAGTATCCACTATGTTCTGAGATTGATGTTACTATGACTTTGCTATGCTTAATGCTTGTCACTAGGGCCCGAGTGCCATGATTTCAGATCTGAACCTATTATGTTTTCATGAATATATATGAGTTCTTGATCCTATCTTGCAAGTCTATAGTCACCTATTATGTGTTATGATCCGTAAACCCCGAAGTGACAATAATTGGGATACTTACCGGTGATGACCGTAGTTTGAGGAGTTCATGTATTCACTATGTGTTAATGCTTTGGTCCGGTACTCTATTAAAAGGAGGCCTTAATATCCCTTAGTTTCCATTAGGACGCCGCTGCCACGGGAGGGTAGGACAAAAGATGTTATGCAAGTTCTTTTCCATAAGCACGTATGACTACATTCGGAATACATGCCTACATTACATTGATGAACTGGAGCTAGCTCTGTGTCCCCCTATGTTATAACTATTATATGAGGAATCACATCCGACATAATTATCCATCACTGATCCAATGCCTACGAGCTTTTCACATATTGCTCTTTGCTTATTTACTTTACCGATGTTGCTATTACAATTACTACAAAACTGCTATTGTTACTTTTGCCACTGTTACCGTTAGTTCCATACTACTTTGCTACTAAATACTTTGCTGTAGATACTAAGTTATCCAGGTGTGGTTGTATTGACAACTCAACTACTAATACTTGAGAAAATTCTTTCGCTCCTCTTGTGTCGAATCAATAAATTTGGGTTGAATACTCCACCCTCAAAAACTATTGCGATCCCCTATACTTGTGGGTTATCATAATCCAAATAGACTATTCCCCTGTGGAATCTGAATAAAAGCATGAGATTTAAGCAGAGGCGTCACTTTAAGAATGGAAGTCCAGAAAGCAGATTTTGGGATGTTAGCAGAAGCTCTCCAAATGGAGAATCGGGAAAATATTTAGACTTAACAATTTTATAGAGGTGCCCTTCAAGGTTTTGAGCAATTCTCCAAGCCGAGGCAAGAAGTAGGCCTTGATTCATAGCAAGCATGTTCTTAATACCAAGGCCACTGAGGGAGTCCTGGATTAAGGGGTCCTCGGACAGCTGGACTATGTACTTTGGCCGGACTGTTGGACTATGAAGATACAAGATTGAAGACTTCGCCCCGTGTACGGATGGGACTCTCCTTTGCATGGAAGGCAAGCTTGGGTATTCGGATATGTAGATTTCCTTCTCTATAACCGACTCTGTGTAACCCTAGCCCCCTCCGGTGTCTATATAAACCGGAGGGTTTAGTCCGTAGGACAAGAACAACAATCATAATCATAGGCTAGCTTCTAGGGTTTAGCCTCTACGATCTCGTGGTAGATCAACTCTTGTAATACTCATATCATCAAGATCAATCAAGCAGGAAGTAGGGTATTACCTCCATCGAGAGGGCCCGAACCTGGGTAAAACATCGTGTCCCCTGCCTCCTGTTACCATTAGCCTTAGATGCACAGTTCGGGACCCCCTACCCGAGATCCGCCGGTTTTGACACCGACATTGGTGCTTTCATTGAGAGTTCCAATGTGCCATCACTGTAAGGCTTGATGGCTCCTTCGATCATCTTCAATGATGCTGTCCAGGGGGAGGTTTTCCTTCCTGGACAGATCTTCGTATTTGGCGGATTCGTACTACGGGCCAACTCGCTTGGCCATCTGGAGCAGATCGATAGCTACGCCCCTGGCTATCAGGTCAGGTTTGGAAGCTTAAACTATACTGCAGACATCCGCGGAGACTTGATCTTCGACGGATTCGAGCCCATGACAGGTGCGCCAAACAGTCACGACGGGCATAACTTTGATATGCCGTCGGACCGTATTCGGGAGATTGTGCCTGCAGGGGCGCCGAGAGTGAATCTGAAGCAGATCGTGCCTTCCGAGGGCGGAGGAGGGGGGGGGGGATGGACCCCGCTATGGAGGCTCACACTCATCGGTGTCGGAGCCAAACACTGATCCCACCTCCTATGAGAGTGGTGTCATCGGACCCCCGGACTCTTCTTCGACAACAGGATCCGAACTGCACGCGTCCGTGCCTATCGAATTTGATTGGGCACCGGTCATGGAGTTCACCGCCGCGGATATTTTTTAGCACTCACCCTTGGGTGACGTGCTAAACTCATTAAGGTCTCTTTCCTTGTCAGGAGATTCTTGGCCGAACTATGTCCGGCTCGAGTGGGGAGCGGACGACGAAGAAATTCGTCCCCCACCCACCACCCACTTTATAGCCACTGTCGATGACTTAACCGATGTGCTTGACTTCGACTCCGAAGACATCGACGGTATGGACGACGATGCAGGAGAAGAACAAGAACCATCGCCTATAGGGCGCTGGACAGCCACCCCATCATATGATATTTATATGGTGGACACCCCTAAAGCAAACAATGGTGATGAGGCAACGAAAGATAACCCCTTGGAGAAGCAATCTAGACACTGGCGTCATCAGCGCCGATCCAAGCCCCGCCATAGCAAAAAATAGTGATACCGGCACAAGAGATAACAATCCGGATGGTGCCGAAGACGAAGACAATCCTGCCCAGCCAGGCTTCGAGCAGGCCGAGCAAGAGGATGGGAAAGCTAGCCCTAAAGAACAGGCAACTAATGGAGAATTAGAGGATGATACTTACTTGCCTCTCTCCGAAGACGAAGTGAGCCTTGGGGACGAAGAATTCATCGTGCCTGAGGATCCTGTCAAGCAGGAGCGCTTCAAACGCCGGCTTATAGCCACTGCAAAAAGCCTGAAGAAAAAGCAGCAATAGATTCAAGCTGATCAAGATCTGCTAACTGATAGATGGACCGAGGTCCTCGCTGCCGAGGAATACGAACTCGAGCGCCCTAGCAAAAGCTACCCAAAGCGCAGGCTGCTACCTCAACTCGAGGAGGACGCTTTAAAGCCCACGCTACCAGCGCATGATGCGGCTGACCGTCCACCCCGTGGCCGCGACAAAATGGCGTACCAGCCCGAAGTCCAGACCGCACCCCGTGGCCAATCAAACAATAACACTAAGGCCTGGGGCTACATGAAGGACCTGCGGGATGTATTGGAAAACAAAGCAGGACAGTCAAGATCAATCTACGGATCACGGGGGCACGCTACAAGGCGTGACGATGACCATCACGCCGGATACAAGAAACCAAAGTTTGGCCGGGCCAAATACAATAGACCGGATTCATTTGAACTACGTCGGGATGTAGCCCGACATAGAGGCGCCGGACACCCCCTATGCTTCACTGATGAAGTTATGGATCATGAATTCCCAGAAGGGTTTAAACACGTAAACATTGAATCATAAGATGGAACAACAGACCTCGCGGTATGGGTCGAAGATTTTCTTCTCCACATTCACATGGCCCGCGGCGTTGACTTACATGCCATAAAGTACCTACCACATAAGCTCAAAGGACCGGCTCAGCATTGGCTGAATAGCCCGCCAACAAGCTCCATTGGCAGTTGGGAGGATCTGGAAGACGCGTTCCTCGATAACTTCCAGGGCACTTATGTGCGACCACCAAATGCTCATGACTTAAGTCACATAACCCAACAGCCCGGAGAGTCAGCCAGGAAATTCTGGACTCGGTTCCTAACTAAAAAGAACCAAATTGTCGACTGTCCGGATGCCGAAGCCTTAGCGGCCTTCAAGCACAACATCCGGAACGAATGGCTCCCCTGACATCTCAGCCAAGAGAAGCCAAAGTCCATGGCAGCCCTCACAACACGCATGACCCGCTTCTGCGCGGGCAAGGACAGCCGGCTGGCTCGCAGCAATATCACACCCAAAAACTCAAGCAATTCAGATGCTAGGGATAGCAACGGCAAGCCACGACGAAATAGACACAAGCATGACAATAATGGCGACAACACCGAAGAAACGATAGTCAATGCCGGATTTAGAGGCTTTAAACCCGGACAGCGGAAAAAGCCATTCAAAAGAAATAGTCCGGGCTCATCTAGTTTGGACCGCATCCTCGATCGCTCATGTCGAATTCACGGCACCCCCGATAAACCAGCCAACCACACCAACAGGGAATGCTGGGTGTTTAAACAGGCTGGCAAATTGAATGCCGAAAATAAGGAAAAGGGGCTGCATAGCGACGACAACGAGAAGCCCCGACCGCCGAACACGGGAGGACAGAAGAAATTCCCTCCCAGGTGAAAATAGTGAATATGATATACGCAACCCATATCCCCAAGCGGGAATGGAAGCGTGCACTAAGGGACGTCTATGCGATGGAGCCAGTCGCCCCAAAATTCAACCCATGGTCCTCTTGTCCGATCACTTCCGATCGCAAGGACCATCCTACCAGTATCCGTCATGGCGGTTCAGCCACATTGGTCCTTGACCCCATCATCGACGGATTCCATCTCACACGAGTCCTCATGGACGGTGGCAGCAGCCTTAACCTGCTTTATCAGGATACAGTGCGCAAAATGGGCATCGACCCCTCAAGGATCAAGCCCACAAAAACCACCTTCAAGGGTGTCAAACCCGGTGTGGAGGCCTGTTGTACGGGCTCAATCACCCTGGAAGTGGTCTTCGGATCTCCGGACAATTTCCCAAGGGAGGAGTTAATCTTCGACATCGTCCCCTTCCGCAGCGGCTATCATGCCTGCTTGGACGAACCGCATTCGCCAAATTCAATGTGGTACCGCATTATGCATACCTCAAGCTCAAAATGTCGGGACCTCGTGGGATTATTACAGTTAATGGAAACACAGAGCGCTCGCTTCACACGGAGGAGCACATTGCGCCCCTCACAGCGGAAGTACAAAGCAGCCTTCTTAGGCAAACAACCAATTCGGCGATAGAGAACCCGGATACCGTCAAGCGACTCCGGTGTACTCCACAACAGGATCGTCCGGCACGTCCAAAGATTGACTAGCAATTTGGCCTTCGTCCTAGCCCCAGTCAAGCGACGACATTCGTGCCGTGCGTACACAGCTACACACTTAAAATACCCTGGGCATAGGCGGAGGCATGGCCATGACACGGTCCACAATGCGGTTCGACCACCCCAGGACCCACACATCTTTGCACCCCTTTTTTCTTTCAGGTCCCTATCTTCAGGAGGCTCTTCCGAAAGCCCAGCTATTGGACACATAGCAGGACGAACACACTAGGAGGACAAGAAGCTTTGGCATACGAGGGAATCCTTAGGTGGTCTCTTATAACGATCGTTATACCTGTTTTACATACTCGCATACCGCCCGCCCTTGATCAGGATGTGTCAAACAGTCCTATCATGCTTAATGCACTACTTGTATATGTACGCTTTGACGTATCATTTGAATAACATGGGAAAATAGTATACAGCATCAGCTTGCTATTACATTTATTTACCCCTTTTTCTTTACTGCTTATTTATTATACTCGTGCATTTTGGCACGACCAGTTTGCCAGGGGCTTCAGTACCACATAACCTGGCAACACAAGTCCGAACACTTTCGATAGTGCGGCACCCCAAACTTATAGCACTATATGCATTAGCTCCGAATCATGTCTTGGGTCAATAGTTGGGTTTGCGCGACTCCTATGTTTTGGTACCTTACGTTCCGTTATATCGGCTAAGGTAGCGCAGGGAGAACTACTGCGATTGTCTCCCGGTTCTTCCGGACGAGCACCTCAGTATAGAAAGCCGAAAACTGACTGTCATGATAAGGCCAGAGCTGGTCGCTGCTCGAGAGGTCTCAAATCCTTAAAGATTTTTTCCGCTTTAGGCGAGAAATTGGCCTCGTCTGATTTAGGCATGTATAGCGCCCCGAGTCCGGTTTTCGGGATACTAGGAGCTTCGTGAAAATTTAAAATTGTAGACTTCTATGGCTAAGTGAGGGTGGTAAAGCCGTATAGTACGATTTCCTCGTTCGTGGCGCTAAACACCTCCTTAAAAGGACCAAAAACTTGGATAAAAAGTGTTTATATTTATCCCGAACACCCCAGTACTAGTTACATGGGGGCGGAAGCCGACGACTGGCCAACTCTCAAGATTTTTTAAAACGGCCGCACAGAAGGTAATATTTTAAATTAACAAGCGCCACATAGTGCACATGAACTGGTTTTCATAAATACAGGATAACATGAGTAAATTCATTCAAATATCACATCCTTAGTACATTCATCCACCACAAAGCGGGCACCCTTAATGACATTTTCATAATACTGTTCGGGGTGGCCATGCTCCTTGCCCTTTGACGGCCCCTCTGTCACCAGCTTCTCGGCGTCCATCTTCCCCCAGTGCACCTTCGCACGGGCCAAGGTCCTGCGTGCACCCTTAATGCAGACAGACCGCTTAACAACTTCAAGCCGCGGACAGGCATTCACCATCCGCTTGACAAAGCCGAAGTAGCTGCTGGGCAGGGGCCCGCCAGGCCACAACCGGACTATGAAGTCCTTCATGGCCAGTTCGGCTGCCTTGTGAAGTTCGACCAGTTGCTTTAGCTGGTCGCTCAAGGGCATCGGATGTTCGGCCCCAATATATTGGGACCAAAACAGCTTATCCGTCGAGCTCCCCTCCTCAGCACGGTAGAACTCTGCGGCATCAGAGATGCTGCGTGGCAGATCTGCGAATGCTCCTGGATAGCTCCGAATTCGGGTAAGTAAAAGGAAAGTCTCCTTCACATGCTTGCTTTGCATAATGAAAGCTTACCCGTAGCTATCTTCTTGGCCGCCTCAATTTCCTGGAGGACCTTCTGGGCTTTGGCCTTGGCGTTTAGCACACTCTGATGGGCCTTCGCAAGCTCCGACTCTTGCGTCTTGGAGTCACGCTCCAAGGACTCGAATTTTTTGACGAAGTCCTAAAGCTTTTGCTAGACCTCATCAACTCGTGCATCTTGTTTTTCGCGCTCGGTGCGCTCCTTGGCCGCTTTGTTTTCAGCCTCGGACAGCGCCTTCTTAAGGGCCGCCACTTCGGTCGTGGCCCCTAGTAAAATTCATCGTGCCTCTATTAGCACCAACAATTTTTTCCTTTATATAACATTCAGATGGGGTATTACTTACCTTTATTCTCCTCGAGCTGCCTCTTCACGAGGCCGAGATATTCTTCGGCCCGCCCCAGTCTCTGCCTCAGACCAGAGACCTCTGTAGTGGCAGCGGCGGCGGCCAGCAGCGACGCCTGCTTATTCACATAGACATAATATGATTAGACTCCTGGGAATAATATTTGATCCTCTGTTCGGCTTCTCTTCCCGAACACCAAATAGAGCATCAGGGGCTACTATCTACACTGTGATACTTTCTCATAATTTAAATTACTTACCTCAAAGCCTGTCAGGAGGCTGCCGCAGGCTTCGGTCAATCCGCTTTTGGTGGACTGAACCTTCGCAATCACCGTACTCATAAGAGTACAATGTCCTTCATCAAGGGAAGCGCTCTGAAGCGCTTTCACCAAGTTATCCGATGCCTCTGGATGGACAAAGGTCATCGGGACAGATGGCTCGCCCCCCTTGGCGGGTGGCTGCCTGCCTGAATCCGGAACCACTGGAGGTTCCGACGTAGTATCCGGCTGGGGGCCAAGCCTGCTGCAGCCCCCCTCATCCGAATCCATGGGGATCTTCCCCCCATGAGCCCGACATCAGGAGTCTCGCCTTGAGGCGTCTCCAGGAGTACCTCCTCCTGGCTTGGTATCCTCTGAGATAACACCTCGGTGTCACCCGCGTGTCGGGGAGTGGAAGCCGTCGGGAGCGAATAACTGTTCATCTCCGATGATCTCCAGGACCCATCCGAGGAGGATAAGTCGATGTGGGTTTGGATGGAGTGCACAAGCAAATCTTGACATAATAAGAAGCCATAAAGCTAAAACATGCAAGAAGTATCCTGGCATACGAATACTTACGACTTCGCCAGGGGCTTGGCCCTGGGTAGGCACTCCTCCTTGCTATAGGCGGCGGTTGTGGAATGGTATGGAGGGAGGGTACTTCCCTTCTTGGACCCTTCGGCCTCCCCGGAAGGGACGGCCTTCCTTTTCTTCTCCTCTTCGGTTTGGGGGAGAGGGTTTTCCTCCTCCTCCTCCTCATTGTCGTTGGAGGAGTGCACCTCGGTGTCTTCGGATGATGAGTCCGGCACCACCTTGCGCTGGAGACTTTTCCTGGTCCCCGTGCCATCTTCTTAGCCTTCTTCTCCGGCACCTCATAGGGCGCCGGAACCAGCATCTCCGTCAGGAGAGCGGTTGCTGGATCTTCAGGCAACGGAGCCGGACAGTCGATCTGCTCCGCCGTCGCAACATATTCCTATTAGATCAAAACGGTGGCTTAAGTTCCTCCCACGAATATACTAAGGAAAGGCAAATCTTGTGAAATGTAGAATGCTTACCGCATTGGTGTGGCGCTTGGCGCTGAGTCCACGGTCCTCGGAGGTGGGAGGAGGAACTTCGCTGGCCTTGAACAACACCTTTCAGACGTCTTTGTGCATCGTGTCGAAGAGCTCTTGTAGTGTCTGGTGTTGGGCCGCGTCGAACTCCCACAGGTTGAATGACCGTCTTTGACACGGGAGAATCCGGCGAAATAGCATGACCTAGACCACATTGACAAGCTTGATATTCTTGGTTATCAGGTTTTTGACGCGGTTCTGGAGTCCGGTCAGCTCTGCGGATGTGCCCTAGGCTAGGCCCTTCTTCTTCCCGGAGGTGAGCCGCACGAGGATGCCGGATCGAAATTCGGGGGCCGCCACCAAGTTGGTGTCGCGCGGCTCGGTGATCTATAACCACCCCGATTTCCACCCCTCCACGGTCTCCACAAAGGAGCCTTCGAGCCAGGTGATGCTGGGCATCTTGCCCACCATGGCGCCTTGATGACCCATAAGTGTAGGGGATCGCAACAGCTTTCGAGGGTGAAGTATAACCCAAATTTATTGATTCTACACAAGGGGAGCCAAAGAATATTCTTGAGTATTAGCAGTTGAGTTGTCGATTCAACTACACCTGGATAACTTAGTATGTGCAGCAAATTGTTTAGTAGCAAAAGTGGTATGATAATAATAGTGATGGCAGCGACAGTAAAGATAAATGTTTTTGGGTTTTTGTAGTAGTTGTAACAGTAGCAACGGAAAAGTAAATAAGCGAAGAACAATATGTGAAAAGCTCGTAGGCAATGGATCAGTGATGGATAATTATGCCGGCTGCGATTCCTCATGCAATAGTTATAACATAGGGTGATATAGAACTAGCTCCAATTCATCAATGTAATGTAGGCATGTATTCCGTAAATAGTCATACATGCTTATGGAAAAGAACTTGCATGACATCTTTTGTCCTACCCTCCCGTGTTCAGCGGGGTCCTTACGGAAACTAAGGGATATTAAGGCCTCCTTTTAATAGAGAACCGGACCAAAGCATTAACACATAGTGAATACATGAACTCCTCAAACTACGGTCATCACCGAGAAGTATCCCGATTATTGTCACTTCGGGGTTGTCGGATCATAACACATAATAGGTGACTATAGACTTGCAAGATAGGATCAAGAACACACATATATTCATGAAAACATAATAGGTTCAGATCTGAAATCATGGCACTCGGGCCCTAGTGACAAGCATTAAGCATAGCAAAGTCATAGCAACATCAATCTCAGAACATAGTGGATACTAGGGATCAAACCCAAACAAAACTAACTTGATTACAAGGTAAATCTCATCCAACCCATCACCGTCCAGCAAGCCTACGATGGAATTACTCACGCATGGCGGTGAGCATCATGAAATTGGTGATGGAGGATGGTTGATGATGACGACGGCGACGAATCCCCCTCTCCGGAGCCCCGAACGGACTCCAGATCAGCCCTCCGAAGAGAGATTAGGGCTTGGCGGCGGCTCCGTGTCGTAAAACGCGATGAAACTTTCTCCTTGATTTTTTCTCCCCGAGACGGTATATATGGAGTTGGAGTTGAGGTCGGAGGAGGTCCAGGGGGCCCACGAGATAGGAGGGCGCGCCCTAGGGGGGGCGCGCCCCCCTGTCTCGTGGACAGCCCGTGGGCCACTGGCCTTGATTCTTTCGCCAAAAATTCTTATTAATTCTGAAAAGTGCCTCTGTGGATTTCCAGGACATTCCGAGAACTTTTCGTTTCTACACATAAAACAACATCATGGTAGTTCTGCTGAAAACAGCGTCAGTCCGGGTTTGTTTCATTCAAATCATGCAAGTTAGAGTCCAAAACAAGGGCAAAAGTGTTTGGAAAAGTAGATACGTTGGAGACGTATCAACTCCCCCAAGCTTAAACCTTTGCTTGTCCTCAAGCAATTCAGTTGATAAACTGAAAGTGAGAAAGGAAAACTTTTACAAACTCTGTTTGCTCTTGTTGTTGTAAACATGAAAAGCCAGCATTCAAGTTTCCGCAATCTTTATGAACTAACCATACTCACAATAACACATAGGTCTCACAATTACTCATATCAATAGTATAATCAGCTAGCGGGTCATAGTAATAAAACTCGGATGACAACACTTTCTCAAAATAATCATATGATGATATAACAAAATGGTATCTCGCTAGCCCTTTCTGAGACCGCAAAACATAAATGCAGAGCACCTTTAAAGATCAAGGACTGATTAAACATTGTAATTCATGGTAAAAGAGATCCAGTCAAGTCATACCCAATATAAACCAATAATAATGAATGCAAATGATAGTGTGCTCTCCAGCGGGTGCTTTTTAATAAGAAGGGTGATGACTCAACATAAAAAGTAAATAGATAGGCCCTTCGCAGAGGGAAGCAGGGATTTGTAGAGGTGCCAGAGCTCGATTTTAAAATAGAGATTGAATAACATTTTGAGCGGCATACTGTCGCTGTCAACGCAACAACTATGAGATGGCTGTATCTTCCATACTACATGCATTATAGGAAGTTCACAAACAGAATGGTAAAGGTTTATACTCCCCCAACCACCAACAAGCATCAATACATGGCTTGCTCGAAACAACGAGTGCCTCCAACATACAACAACCCTGGGGGAGTTTTGTTTAATTAATTTGATTTGCTTTGATCTTTTTGGATCATGGGACTGGGCATCCCGGTTACCGGCCCTTTCTCATGAATGAGGAGCGGAGTCCACTCCTCTTGAGAATAACCCACCTAGCATGGAAGATATAGGCAGCCCTAGTTGAAACATGACCTGCTTGAGCATACAAAACAGAATTTCATTTGAAGGTTTGGAGTTTGGCACATACAAATTTACTTGGAATGGTAGGTAAATACCGCATATAGGAAGGTATGGTGGACTCATATGGAACAACTTTGGGGTTTAAGGAGTTTGGATGCACAAGCAGTATTCCCGCTTAGTACAGGTGAAGGCTAGCAAAAGACTGGGAAGCGACCAACTGAGAGAGCGACAACAGTCGTAAGCATGCATTAAAATTAATTCACACCGAATACAAGCATGAGTAGGATATAATCCACCATGAACATAAATATTATGAAGGCTATGTTGATTTGATTCAACTACATGCGTGAACATGTGCCAAGTCGAGTCACTTAATACATTCAAAGGAGGATACCATCCCATCATACCACATCATAATCATTCTAATAGCATGTTGGCACGCAAGGTAAACCATTATAACTCATAGCTAATCAAGCATGACACAAGCAACTATAATCTCTAAATGTCATTGCAAATATGTTTACTACATAATAGCTGAATCAGGAACGATGAATCATCATATTTACAAAAACAAAAGAGGTCGAGTTCATACCAGCTTTTCTCATCCCAATAAGTTCATCATAAATCATCATTATTGCCTTTCACCTGCACGACCGAATGATGTGTATAATAATAAGAGTGCACGTGCATTGGACTAAGCTGGAATCTGCAAGCATTCGACGCAAGAGATAAGACAAGTAATATGGGCTCTGAGTTAAATAATCAATCATGCATATAAGAGCCACTAAGCATTTTCAATATGGTCTTCTCGACCCCCAAAAGAAAGAAAAGAAAATAAAACTAGTTACACGGGAAATCTCCCAACAAGTAAAAGAAGAACGAGAAATCTTTTTGGGTTTTCATTTTAATTTCTACTACAAGCAAAGAAATTAAACTAACTATTTTTTTTGGTTTTTCTTAAGGTTTAACAAACACACAAGAACAAATCTAGAAAAAGGAATTTAAACTAACATGGATAATACAATGAAAGAGTATGAGCACCGACGACTAGTGTGTGAATATGAATGTAAAGTCGGTGAGAAATACGCACTCCCCCAAGCTTAGGCTTTTGGCCTAAGTTGGTCTAATACCAAAGACCGCCGCTACTCTCCCCGGTGTAGTGGGAGGTGTAATCAGGATACCACTAGCTGGTCATCTCTGGATCCCACTGGACAGATGATGCACGATAAGGGTCCAGCTCAGGTTCCGATTCAGGCTCAGGTTCCGGAGTAAAAGCTTGGGCTAGATGGTTGTTCACCACCTCCGGCGTGACAAGACGATTTTCTGCAAGCAAATCAAATAACAGAGGTGCAGGCAAAATAATAATCTCAATGTGTTTCTTATTAAATCTAAGTTTATACAAGAGCATCTTCTCTTCGTTATCAACAATAAACTTGTGTGCTACCATGCTCTTGTAATCTAAAATGTGAGGAGGTAATTTTGTCTCCTCCTCCTCAAGGTGCCTAATGGGTATCTAAAAATGTTCAGCAAGACGTGCAGCATAGATACCTCCAAATATGGGGCCTTTTGTACGATTCAGGGCTAGCCGTTTAGCAACGACGGCACCCATACTAAAAGTATTGTTTCCCAGCAAAGCATGTTGAAGAATAATAATATCTGGAACACTCAAATTTCCACTATTCTCACGACCAATCAAGCATCCACTAGCAAATATGGCAAAGTAGCGTAAAACAGGAAAGTGTATGCTAGAGACTTTTGCCTCAGAGCCCTTCTTTGGCTCTTCTACAGCAATAGTTTTAACGAAGCCATCCACATCTTCACGATGGGGTTCCTCTAATTCTCCCTCATAAGGTATCCTACATACCGCACAAAAATGACGTAAAGACATTTCTTTGAATTCAACATATAAATGAAATGATACTACAGGCGGTGACTTCTTAGGATAATAATAAAAGTTTTGCATGAAAGTATTGGTAAGTAAGAGATACTGATCGATTCGGTCGTTCATGAAACCAGTGAGGCCTGCAGTCCCGATTAAAGCATAAAAGTCTTCATGAATTCCGGCTTCCTTCAAGAAATCCTCACATGGCTATTCACATGACCGTACTTCCGCTAAGAGAGGAAGATTATACTTGGGTTTTTCCTTCTCTTTGTCTTGTTTTTCCTTAGAGCTTTGGCTAGAAGAGCCTTTAAAGAACCTCCTTAACATTTTCTGAAAATTTCTGAAATTTTAGTAACTTCAAAATAAAAGTGGATAAAAGTAAACAAGACTGATAGCAACTACTCCTACAAGTGCCTAGAGCCTATACCATGCATTGGAATTGCTTGGGACCTCAAAAATTTAACATGCAAGCTCAAGAACATGGTCACCTATATGGCAAAAATTTGCAATGAATAAAGCACTAGAACAAAAACTAATTGGACCAATGGAGGAGTCACATACCAAGCAACAATCTCCCAAAGCAGTTTTGTGAATGGAGCTTTGAGCTAAGAGATCGAAAATCGCAGCAAAACGAGCTAGAACTCGGGCTTGATCTGGATGGGGATTTTTTTGGGTAGAAGATGAAGTGTGTGGGTGCTGCCATAAGTGGAGGGGAGCCACCAGGGGACCACGAGACAGGGGGGCGCGCCCTCCTCTCTCGTGGCCTCGTGCTTGGACCTCCTGCAGTGTTTTCAGTGCCTAAAATCCTCAAATATTCCAGAAAAAATCATACTAAATTTGCAGGGCATTTGGAGCACTTTTATTTTCGGACTATTTTTTAATGCACAGATAATTCAGAAGACAGACATATAATACTATTTTTGCTTTATTTATTCTACATAACAGAAAGTAAAAAGAGGGTACAGAAAGTTGTGCCTTCCAGTTTCATCCATCTCGTGATCATCAAAATGAACCCGCTAACAAGGTTGATCAAGTCTTGTTAAAAAACTCATTCCAAATAGCACGGAACTGGAGAAATTTCGAATAACACTAAGTTACCTCAACGGGGATATGAAAATCCCCAACAATAAGAATATCATACTTTTTCTTGACAGCAGGGAGAGGAAATTCAAAACCTCCAAAAATGATAGTTGGAACTTTTTCAATAGAATTGATGCTATGAACTTGAGATTGTTTCCTCGGAAAGTGTACCGTATGCTCATTACCATTAACATGAAAAGTGATATTGCCTTTGTTGCAATCAATAACAACCCCTGTAGTATTAAGAAAAGGTCTACCAAGGATAATAGACATACTATCGTCCTCGGGAATATCAAGAAAAACAAAGTCCGTTAAGATAGTGACATTGGCAACCACAACAGGCACATCCTCACAAATACCGACAGGTATAGCAGCCGATTTATCAGCCATTTGCAAAGATATTTCAGTAGGTGTCAACTTATTCAATTCAAGTCTACGATATAAAGAGAGAGGCATAACACTAACACCGGCTCCAAGATCACATAAAGCAGTTCTAACATAATTTTTTTTAATAGAGCATGGTATAGTTGGTACACCCGGATCTCCAAGTTTCTTTGGTATTCCACCCTTAAAATTATAATTAGCAAGCATGGTGCAAATTTCAGCTTCCGGTATCTTTCTTTTATTTGTGATGATATCCTTCATATATTTGGCATAAGGATTTACTTTAAGCATATCAGTTAAGCGCATATGTAAGAAAATAGGTCTAATCATTTCAGCAAAGCACTCAAAATCCTCATAATCCTTTGACTTGGATGGTTTAGGAGGAAAGGGCATGGGTTTCTGAACCCATGGTTCTCTTTCTTTGCCGTGCTTCCTAGCAACAAAATCTCTCTTGTCATAACGTTGATTCTTTGATGGTTGGTTATCAAGATCAACAACAGGTTCAATCTCTACATCATTGTTTTTGCTAGGTTGAGCATCAACATGAACATTATCATTAACATTATCACTAGGTTCATGTTCATCACCTGATTGTGTTTCAGCATCAGAGATAGAAATATTATTGGGATTCTCAGGTGTGTCTATAGTAGGTTCGCTAGAAGCATGCAAAGTCCTATCGTCTTTCTTTTTCTTCTTCTTAGAAGAACTAGGTGCCTCTAAATTATTTCTCTGAGAATCTTGCTCGATTCTCTTAGGGTGGCCTTCAGGATATGAAGGTTCCTGAGTCATTCTACCAGTTCTAGTAGCCACTCTAACAGCAAAGTCATTTTTATTATTTAATTCATCAAGCAAATCATTTTGAGCTTTGAGTACTTTCTCAGCTTGGGTATCAACCATAGAAGCATATTTGCTAACGCGGTGAAGTTTATCTTTAACTCTAGCCAGATTATCACCTATGCGTCCTATCCCGAAAGCATTATTCTTTAACTCTCTACCAACTTAAGCATTAAAACTTTCTTGTTTAGCCATAAAGTCATCAAATTAATCTAAGCATGGGCTATGAAATTTAGTAGAGGGTATTTCAACTTTATCATATCTATAGAGAGAATTTACCTTTACTACCTGTGTCGGGTTATCAAGACAATGTGGTTCTTCAGGCGGTAAATTAAGACCATGTATTTCTTCAATAGGAGGTAAATTCTTAACATCTTCAGCCTTAATACCTTTTTCTTTCATTGATTTCTTTGCCGCTTGCATATCTTCAGGAGTGAGAAATAAACACCTCTGTTCTTCGGAGTGGGTTTAGGAATAGGCTCAGGAGTTGGCTCAACTGGTTCAGGAATTACTTCAAGAACTGGCTCGGGGAATTTCCAATTATTTTCATTAGTCAACATGTTATTCAATAGTATTTCAGCTTCGTCGACTGTTCTTTCCCTGAAAACACAATCAACACAACTATCCAAGTAGTCCTTGGAAGCATCGGTTAGTCCATTATAAAAGCTATCAAGTATTTCATTTTTCTTAAGAGGATGATCAGGCAAAGCATTAAGTAACCGGAGAAGCCTCCCCCAAGCTTGTGGGAGACTCTCTTCTTTAATTTGCACAAAATGATATATTTCCCGCAAGCTAGCTTGTTTCTTATGAGCAGGGAAATATTTAGCAGAGAAGTAATAAATCATATCCTCGGGACTATGCACACAACCAGGAGCAAGAGAATTATACCAAGTCTTAGCATCACCCTTTAATGAGAACGGAAATAACTTAAGGATATATAAATAGCGAGACTTCTCATCGTGAGTAAACAGGGTGGCTATATCATTCAACTTGGTAAGATGTGCCGCAACAGTTTCAGATTCAAGGCCATAAAAAGGATCAGATTCAACTAAAGTAATAATATCAGGATCAACAGAGAATTCATAATCCTTATCAGTAACACAGATAGGTGAAGTAGCAAAAGCAGGATCGGGTTTCATTCTAGCATTAAGGGACTGCTGCTTCCATTTAGCTAATAATTTCTTAAGATCATTTCTATCATTGCAAGCAAGAATTTCCATAGCAGCTTTTTCATTCATAACATAACCCTTAGGAACAACATGTAATACATAATCATTGGGGGAACGTTCATCATCACTATCATCAGTAATAGGATCTTCAGTAATATAATTCCCCCTAACTCTAGCAAGTTGTTCATCAAGAAATTCACCTAATGGCAAAGTAGTATCACGCACAGAAGTAGTTTCATCATGCATAGCAGAAGTGGCATCATCAATAACATGCGACATATCAGAATTCATAACAGTAGCAGGTTTAGGTGTCGCAAGCCTACTAATAACGGAAGGAGAATCTAGTGCAGAGCTAGATGGCAGTTCCTTCCCTCCCCTTGTAGTTGAGGGAAAAATAGTAGTTTGATTGTCTTTCAAGTTCTTCATAGTGATCAACAGATGTAAATCCCAAGTGACTCGGAGAATAGAGCTATGCTCCCCGGCAACGGCGCCAGAAATTAGTCTTGATAACCCACAAGTGTAGGGGATCGCAACAACTTTCGAGGGTAAAGTATAACCCAAATTTATTGATTCGACACAAGGGGAGCCAAAGAATATTCTTGAGTATTAGCAGTTGAGTTGTCAATTCAACCACACCTGGATAACCTAGTATCTGCAGCAAAATGTTTTGTAGCAAAAGTGGTATGATAATAATAGTGACTGTAGCAATAGTAAAGACAAATGTGTTTGGGTTTTTGTAGTAGTTGTAACAATAGCAACGGAAAAGTAAATAAGCAAAGAACAATATGTGAAAAGCTTGTAGGCAATGGATCAGTGATGGATAATTATGCCGGATGCCTCATGCAATAGTTATAACACAGGGTGATATAGAACTAGCTCCAATTCATCAATGTAATGTAGGCATGTATTTCGTAAATAGTCATACGTGCTTATGGAAAAGAACTTGCATGACATCTTTTGTCCTACCCTCCCGTGTTCAGCGGGGTCCTTATGGAAACTAAGGGATATTAAGGCCTCCTTTTAATAGAGAAGCAGACCAAAGCATTAACACATAGTGAATACATGAACTCCTCAAACTACAGTCATCACCGAGAAGTATCCCGATTATTGTCACTTCGGGGTTGTCGGATCATAACACATAATAGGTGACTATAGACTTGCAAGATAGGATCAAGAACACACATATATTCATGAAAACATAATAGGTTCAGATCTGAAATCATGGCACTCGGGCCCTAGTGACAAACATTAAGCATAGCAAAGTCATATCAACGTCAATCTCAGAACATAGTGGATACTAGGGATCAAACCCTAACAAAACTAACTTGATTACATGGTAAATCTCATCCAACCGATCATTGTCCAGCAAGCCTATGATGGAATTACTCACGCACGGCGGTGAGCATCATGAAATTGGTGATGGAGGATGGTTGATGATGACGACGGCGACGAATCCCCCTCTCCGGAGCCCCGAACGGGCTCCAGATCAGCCCTCCTGAGAGAGATTAGGGCTTGGCGTCGGCTCCGTGTCGTAAAATGCAATGAAACTTTCTCCTTGATTTTTTTCTCCCCGAGACGGTATATATGGAGTTGGAGTTGAGGTTGGAGGAGGTCCAGGGGGCCCACGAGATAGGAGGGCGCGCCCTAGGGGGGGCGCGCCCCCTATCTCGTGGACAGCCCGTTTGCCCCTTGACCTTGATTCTTTCGCCAAAAATTCTTATTAATTCTGAAAAGTGCCTCCGTGGATTTCCAGGACATTCCGAGAACTTTTATTTTCTACACATAAAACAATATCATGGCAGTTCTGCTGAAAACAGTGTCAGTCCGGGTTAGTTTCATTCAAATCATGCAAGTTAGAGTCCAAAACAAGGGCAAAAGTGTTTGGAAAAGTAGATACGTTGGAGACATATCACGCCTCCACACTCCGCCTGCTGGCCGACCACTATCTTCGGCTTCACATTGAAGATCTTCAGCCACAGGCCGAAGTGGGGCCTGATGCGGAGAAAAGCCTCGCACACGATGATAAACGCCGAGATGTTGAGGATGAAATTAGGGGCCAGATCATGAAAATCCAGACCGTAATAGAACATGAGCCAACGGACAAATGGGTGGAGGGAGAATCCCAGTCCGCGGATGAAGTGGGCGAGGAACATGACCCTCTCGTGGGGTCCCGGAGTCGGAATGATCTGCCCTGCGTCTGGAAGCCGGTGCGCGATGTCTGCGGCCAAGTATCCGGCTGCCCGGAGCTTTGTAATGTGCTCCTCCTTGACGGAGGAGGCCATCCACTTGCCTCCCACTCCGGACATGTTTGACTGTGCGGAGAAGGTGAGAACTGGGGCGCTGGAGCTCGAGCGTGCGAGAATGGATGAGCAAAGAAGGAAGGAGGCGTGGGTGAAAGAGCAGAATCCTTATCTCTTTGTAAAGGCGGTGGAAACTGTGCGCCTCCCCACTTGCCCATTAAAATCTCTTATTTCCCAAGCGCCACGATTGATGGCACGGTTGGGTTACCCATACCAGTATTGATGAGAATCCCGTGATAAGGGGACACGATCTCTGCTTCGACTAGATGTGTCAAGGAAACCGCCTCGCATTACGTGTAGTAGCGGGTTGAGAAAAATGGTTCGAATAATGACCGGACCGTGGCGTGATGTCATGCTATAAAAAGCTGTCAGTAGATTAGATTTGTGGAATATTTTACTCTCTACGGTGGTATGTGGAATTTGTTTTGCAGAGCCGGACACGATCCTTGTGTTCTAGATCTTCTATGGAGTATTTGGAGAAGGAACCCGCCTTGCAATGCCGATGACAATTTGCATGCCGGACTCATCCTCATTGAAGCCTGGTTCAGGGGCTACTGAGGGAGTCCTGGATTAAGGGGTCCTCAGACAGCCGGACTATATACTTTGGCCGGACTATTGGACTATGAAGATACAAGACTGAAGACTTCGTCCCGTGTCCGGATGGGACTCTCCTTTGCGTGGAAGGCAAGATTGGATATTCGGATATGTAGATTTCTTTCTCTGTAACCGACTCTGTGTAACCCTAGCCCCCTCCGATGTCTATATAAACCGGAGGGTTTAGTCCGTAGGACAAGAACAACAGTCATAATCATAGGCTAGCTTCTAGGGTTTAGCCTCTACGTTCTCATGGTAGATCAACTCTTGTAATACTCATATCATCAAGATCAATCAAGCAGGAAGTAGGCTATTACCTCCATCGAGAGGGCCCGAACCTGGGTAAAACATCATGTCCCCTGCCTCCTGTTACCATTAGCCTTAGACGCACAGTTCGGGACCCCCTACCCGAGATCTACCGGTTTTTTGACATCGACAGCCACCCTCCTTCTTAGGAGTACAAAGATCCTTACAAGCCCTAAGACACATAGCTCTAGCACCTGGCTCCTCTGTAATTCCAACCCACCAGAAGTTTCTGATGATGGAAGTGAGCTTTGCTAGGATTTTTTAGTGAAAAGGATATTGGTCATGTAATAGACAGGGATGGAGGCAAACACGGAATTAATAAGCTCGAGCCTTGCTGCATGGGACACCGCGTTCGCTTTGTAGGTGGGAAGCTTGTTCTTAAATTTTTCGTAGACGAAGTTGTAAGCAGAAGCACGGTCTTTAGCTGGGAGGATTAATGTGTGCCCATGATGTGTAGATCTACTATCAATGAGAGGAACAGGGAAAATATGACTGATTTGTTGAGCTAAAGACTGGGACACATTAGCACTAAACATAATAGAAGATTTACCCCAATTAGGAGTCTGACCAGAATGCGAGCAGAAATGGTTGATGAGATTGGCCATTTGATTAGCTTCCTGCACCGTAGCATTGCCACAAACTAATAAATCGTCAGCAAAAAGCATGGAGTGAATAGGTGGATAGTATGGACCAAGAGAGATACCACACAAGCAATTTTCAACCATAACATCGTGGAGGCTCAAAGAAAGTTCATTAATAGCAAGAACAAAAATATAAGGTGATAAAGGAAATCCTTGTCTTATTCCTCTACTACTACGAAAGTTGGCGAAAGGCTGACCATTGATAATCATTGAAAATTTAGGGGAAGAGATGCAATCGTAAGTCAAATTTATGAAATGCCTATGAAGCCTTTTGCATGAAAGAGCAGAAACTATGAAGTTCCATTCGAGGCGATCAAAAGCCTTAGCCAAGTCAATTTTAAGCAAGAAAGTTTGTTGTTTCCAAGATTTAAGGGCAAAGGAGTGAGTAATTTCTTGAGATAAAATGATGTTATTGGAAATGCGCCTACCCTCAATGAAGGCTTGTTGATATGGATCAATATAGTCAGGAAGGTGAGGCTTGAGTGTATTGGCCAAAGTTTTGGAAATGATCTTTTAAATGACATTACAAAGGATTATTGGCTGATAATCGGAAGGGACTTGAGAGACCAATTTTTAGGAATAAGATCAATGTAAGTATTGCTTATATGTGAAGGCATTATACCTGTTTGGTAAAAATTCCTCACTGTAGCAGTGACGTCATCGCCAATCCATCTCCAAGTGGTAATATAGAATTCAACATTGAAACCATCAGGCCCAGGAGATGCGTTTAGCTTCATGTCCTTGAGAGTGTTGAGAATTTCCTCCTTGTCGAGAATGCTATAAGTGTAGTCCTGGCAGTCAAGGGGAAGGCTGGTTGCAAGAAAAGGCCTGCCTACATCCACATTAGGAGAAGCAAATATATATCTAAATAATTAACAAATGTATTAGCAATGGCCTGAGGTTTAAAATGGATGTTGTCAATCTCATCTTTTATGGAGACAATAGTATTTCTTTTCCTTCTTTTAAGAATGGCATGGTGAAAAAAATTGGTATTCCTATCGCCTTGGGTGACAAACTTTTTCTTAGCTCTTTGTCTATGGAAATCAATAAGCTTTGACATATTTTGTTCATACCTGACAATGAGAGATGATTCCAATTGATGGTCCTGCATATGAAGTGGCTGCATTTGAATTTTGTTGATCTGATCTTCTAGGTTGGTAAGCTCCTCGTGAATAGGTTTCTTTTTTCTACACCACAGCTTTAATGCACCTGCAAGATTGCTAGTAAGAGCAGAAAAAATTCTATTGGTAGAAGAGATCTAAGCATTCTTAGCAAAAGACTGAAAATCCATCTCTTGCAACCACCAATTATCAAACTTGAAGCTTTGTTTAGGTTTTTTTGTACTGTCCTTCAGTGGTGATAAGGATGGGAGCATGATCACTAAGAATAATAGGAAGATTAAAAACTTTAGTGAGGGGGTACTGAGCACAGCAATCAGGATTAATTAGCCTCTATCCAGCCTTTCATAAGTAGGTTTAGAAGAAAATCTCCTATTAGTCCAAGTATAAGCAGGCCCCAAAAATCCCGGATCAAAAAAACCACAATTCTTAACCAAAGCACGAAAAGAATACAGGCGACGATAATTCACATTAGCATTACTCTTATCCATATCCTAAAAAAGCTCATTAATATCACCCATACATAACATTGGCTTTCCAGGATTATCATACACAAAATTTGAAATCTGATCCCAAATCACATCAGATTGTCTATGATAAGGATCACCATAGATGCAAACTAGACCAAAATCCCTACCCATTGCTACATGAACTACGCTCGCTAAGATAATGTAGAAGGAAGCCGTATGCACATGAACTTGAAGACCATCATTCCACATCAGCCACAGGCCACCCGAGGAGCCCCTGGAAGGAACTACAATACTATTGTCGTGGTGGGCGCACAACAGATGACAAGGGATGGCTAAAGAGAGGAGGAGGCTCGAGGGCGCTGGTGGACTCTAGAGGCGGGGTTGGCATGAGCTGGCGTGGGATGCCGGACATACCCAGGTCCAGGGCTCTTTGGAGAGATAATACCCCTAGTCCTGCCGTGTGTAGTTGGATGATCGATAGTACAATGTCGCTCCTAGAGCTATGTGGAGGAGGAAGGAAGCTGGCCAAGGCTTGGGCTGCTCCTTCTCTCCGGTGTCGCTGTTTTTGTGGCTAGTCCTATGCTTACTTACTTCTCTCTCGTATATGTTGTTGCTCGCCCCCTGATCGTGGGCTCCTGGGGGGTTTTATAGACCAACCCCCCGGGGGTACAATGGTAATGTTACAGGTCGGTGGGTCTGTATTGTCGGTGTCCAGGGACCCGAGCTGGGTCCCTCTGAGGGCTTGTGGTTCGTCGGGTTCCCCTAGGCGCGGGCCCCGCGGGCCTAAGGGGACTGTGCGCCGTCTTGTCGATCGTCAGGTCGTGGCCGAGTCGAGTCGTGTATAGTGATCTCTGTCAGGCTACCGCTTGCTATCATCAGCGGTGATCGGGAGCACTGTAGCCACACCGGCCCTGGTCAGCGGGTAGGTAAGGGGCACTGTTGCCACGCTCTGGCTGACCAGAGGCATGGGCAGGGCACTATCGCCTTGGTCATCATTGATTGAAGACTCGTCCCATCATATGGCCGGGATGGGACGGGAGATGACCCGTGGCTGGATTGCGTAGCACGCCACGGGTGGTGCTAGCTTGTTGTGGAAGCCTTGGTCGCGCCGGGTTCGGCTGTCTTGCGCTAGTCGTTGGGGCCAAGTCGACGTGTCTTGCCGGGTCGGCGAGTCTGGCCGGCTTGCGGGGCTTGGCCGGGTCGAGCAACCCGTCCAAGCGCGTGCCGGTATTGAGGAGTGGTGCCAGCCCCGTTGTTTTTGAAGAGGATTCTGGTTCCGTTGCCTGCCCGGGGTCCATCCCCCCGACAGTAGTCCCCGAAGCTGTGAAGGTCTGCTGTCTTCGGATGAGTGGGCCTTCGCAGTTTCCCCCTTAAGCAAGGCGGATTCTGCGAATGCCGGGTCCGGCAACACCCACTGTGTGCCGATTTTCTTGGAAACCGGATCGCGGCACCCCGGCCATGGCGGGAACCGAGGAGTCCGTTGAATCTTGAGGCAATCCCTTGGGCTTTGCGCGGGCACCACATGGTGCCCGGAAGTTGGAGGGGCCAGACAGGCCAGGCGCGTGACGGGACCGGGCGACGGGCTGGGGCCCGCCGCCGTGCGCCCTTGGCCCATGCACGCGGATTTATTGCAGCGTCCGGGGGGCGGTTGTTCTTCCCCGGGCAGTTACTGCGCGTGTACGTGCGCACTTATTGCGGGGTAGTGGAACGGGCATGTGCAGACGATCCCACTTCCCCACTTTCCCATGTTCAAACAGAGGGTTATAAATCAGGGGGCAGGGGGCGGCGGACATTATTCTCGCTCGCGCCCTCCTGTCCCTTTGCTCTTGCTCTGCTCTTTGCAACTGACGCACTACGGCGCCCGCTGCTCTGAGCAGAGCTCCTTTGTCGTCCATCTTCCTTCTTCTTCCTCTGATCATGGCGCTGCCATCGGGCTCCTGGATGGGTTCGAATGTCACCACCGAGGACATCACCCAACTCCGGGCGATGCGGCGCCTGCCGCAGGAGACGGACGTCAGCGTCCGCCTGCCATGTGGCGAGCAGAGGCCTCGGCCCGAGGGGCAGGACCGTGTGGTCTTCCTCACGCACTTTGAGCGCGGGTTCGGGCTGTCGGCGAGCGCCTTCTTCCGCGCGTTCCTAGAGTTCTTCGGGCTCCAGCCGCATCATCTTGACATCGGCGCCATCGTCCAGCTCTCCGGCTTCGTCACGCTCTGCGAGGGGTACCTGGGGGTCGATCCCTCGATCGACCTCTGGGCGTGCTTCTTCTCCTTGAAGCAGCTGGGCCCGTCAGCCGGGGAATTCGCCGGTTGTGGCGCCGCCGTCATCTCGAAGCGGTTGGGGGCGGATTTTCCCAAGATCCCGCTAGAGGATTCTGGCAGAACTCCTTCTTCTACATCCGCAACCTCGGTGCGGATCGCATCAACCTTACGGACTTCGCCATCGTGCCACCGCGAGCGAAGACGAACTGGGGCTACCCGCTCAGGCGCCCGTCGCAAGAGATCGTCAATCTCTGTGAATGGGTAACGGTGATGAGGACGCAGGAGGGGCTCACCGGCACCGACCTCCTCGCCGCGTTCATCATGCGCCGGTCCTTCCGCTT
This sequence comes from Triticum dicoccoides, assembly GCF_002162155.2. Taxonomy (NCBI): domain Eukaryota; kingdom Viridiplantae; phylum Streptophyta; class Magnoliopsida; order Poales; family Poaceae; genus Triticum; species Triticum dicoccoides. The sequence goes on from NC_041385.1 coordinate 62,361,632, forward strand.
TAGGGGCGCTCCTGCCTCATTGGCGAGATGGTTGGCCTTCAGGACCCCAACCGTATGGGGTCGACGCGGCTGTCCGTGGAGCAGATCACGCGCGGCGTGAATGACATCTTGAAGGCCAACCTTGGAGAGGACTGGCGGTTCGGCAAGGCGCCGTACAGCGAGTCGAACCCGGCTCCGCAGGCGAGTGTCTGGTCTTCTTACTTTGCTACTGCGCACCTCCTCATCCGTCCTGACGCGACGTGGGAGATACTTCTGAATGCAATTCGGCACCCTTACGCCCGGGCTCCCTCAGAGGTGGCACCGGTGGCACCAGAGGAGCCCGCGGCCCATGGCAGGGAGGAGGAGGCTGAGTCCGACACCGGTGCTGGGCGTCGCGTGGGTAAGTCTCGTATATTTCTTCATGTGTCTTGAATTGCTGATCACGGCACGATACGGGCGATGCTGATGCCGGTTGCTTGGCGTAGTGGCGTTGGGCGGGGGAGGCGGCGACGCGGGTGGAGCCTGGTCCTCGCACGGGGCGGCGCCGAGCCACCCGCATGGGAAAGACAGCGTCACGCCGCGACCTTGGGCCCCGAAATGCACGGCGGACCTGGCCGGGGCCGGGAGGCCGGCTAAGAGGAAGCGCGGCAGCGGGCACGGGAGGCCAACCCTGGTCCCGTTCTTGTTGGGGTAAGCTTCATTTCTTGTTTGCGCCCAGATTTTTTGAGCTAGTCTTGTTTCTTTTTTGCTCATTCTGTCTTCTTCTTCAGGTCGCCAATCGCGCTGGCGAGGGCGGTGATACGTCTCCAACATATCTATAATTTTTGATTGCTCCATGCTAATTTATCTACTGTTTTTGACTATATTGGGCTTTATTTCCACTTTTATATTATTTTTGGGACTAACATATTAACCGGAGGCCCGGCCCAGAATTGCTGTTTTTTTGCCTATTTCAGTGTTTCGAAGAAACAAAATATCAAACGGAGTCCACAGGGAATGAAACCTTCGGGAACCTGATTTTCTCACCGAACGTGATCCAGGAGACTTGGACCCTACTCCAAGAAGTAACAGAGGCGGTGATGAGGGTGGGGCCCCCCCCCCCCTAGGGCGCGCCCCTGCCTCGTGGGCCCCCTGTTGCTCCACCAACGTACTCCTTCCTCCTATATATACCTAGGTACCCCCGACAGATCAAATACGGAACCAAAAACCTAATTCCACCGCCGCAACTTGCTGTATCCATGAGATCCCATCTTGGGGCCTGTTCCGGAGCTCCACCGGAGGGGGCATCCACCATAGAGGGCTTCTACATCAACACCATAGCCTCTCCGATGAAGTGTGAGTAGTTTACTTCAGACCTTCAGGTCCATAGCTAGTAGCTAGATGGCTTCTTCTCTCTTTTTGCATCTCAATACAATGTTCTCCCCCTCTCTTGTGGAGATCTATTCGATGTAATCTTCTTTTTGCTGTGTGTTTGTTGAGACCGATGAATTGTGGGTTTATGATCCAGCTTATCTATGAATAATATTTGAATCTTGTCTGAATTCTTTTATGTATGATTGAGTTATCTTTGTAAGTCTCTGCGAATTATCCATTTGGTTTGGCCAACTAGATTGGTAGTTCTTGCAATGGGAGAAGTTTTTAGCTTTGGGTCCAATCTTGCGGTATCCTTTCCCAGTGACAGAAGGGGCAGCAAGGCACGTATTGTATTGTTGCCATAGAGGATAACAAGATGTTTTTTAACATATTACATGAATTTATCCCTCTACATCATGTCATCTTGCTTAAGGCGTTACTCTGTTTTTAACTTAATACTCTAGATGCATGCTGGATAGCGGTCAATGAGTGGAGTTATAGAAGTAGATGCAGAATCGTTTCGATCTACTTGTCTCGGACGTGATGCCTATATACATGATCATAGCTAGATATACTCATAACTATGCTCAATTTTGTCAATTGCTCAACAGTAATTTGTTCACCCACCGTAGAATATCTATGCTCTTGAGAGAAGCCACTAGTGAAACCTATGGCCCCCGGGTGTATTCTCATCATATCAATCTCCATCACTTTATTACTTGCTTTGTTTTTACTTTGCCTTTTACTTTTCACTTTGCATCTCTATATCAAAAATACCAAAAATATTATTTATCATCTCTATCAGATCTCACTCTCGTAAGTGACCGTGAAGGGATTGACAACCCCTAATCGCGTTGGTTGCGAGGAGCTATCATTTTGTGTAGGTACGAGGGACTTGTGCGTGGTCTCCTACTGTATTGATACCTTGGTTCTCAAAAACTGAGGGAAATACTTACGCTACTTTGCTGCATCATCCTCTCCTCTTCGGGGAAATCCAACGCTGTGCTCAACAGGTAGCAAGAAGAATTTCTGGCACCATTGCCGGGGAGGCTCACGCAAGAGAAATTCAACCATACCAAGTACCCATCACAATCCCTATCTCTCGCATTACATTATTTGCCTCTCGTTTTCCTCTCCCCCACTTCACCCTTGCCATTTTATTCGCCCTCTCTTTCCCAATCTCCTCCTCTCTTTCCCTTTCGCCTTTTTCTCGTTTGCCTTTTTGTTTGCCCGTGTGTTAGTTCGTTCACCTTGTCACTATGACTAGTCTCTTATCTTCTCCGCTATCTCCCGAGAATGAAGTTTTAAATTTTAAGCAAAGCGAGGGAGAAAATCTAAAAGACGCTTGGTATAGAATTTGCAATGCTCAAAAGAGATCTACCAGGAAGCAATCCACTTCGGTTCTTCTTCGTAATTTTTATGTAGGTGCTAATCCTTGGTTTAGATATATCCTTGATACCATTACCGGAGGGAATTTCTTAGGTAGCCATACTTTTGATTCTTATAATGCTTTAATAGATTTATTTTACTCACCGCCTCCTTTGATTAATGGAACTATGTTAACTTTGGAGCATGTTATGCAAAGACTTGAAATTATTGAGAATAAAGTTGCTACCATTGAACCAATTGAAAATCTTGATAAAAAGATCCACAATCAAATTACCCAATATGGATCTAAGGTAGGAACGACTTTGAAAAATATTAAAGAAAAAGAACCCATAGTTACTGAGAAAATAAATCTAGATTCCACAAGAATCGATAAACTTGAGGGTATCATTAGCAACTTGGGAGCCGCTTTTTCTTCCGTACAAAACACTCCAAGTTCGTCTACTAAAAGAACTAAGCTTACTTATGTTCCTAAGAGTAAGGGTGAATCATCTTGTAAGGAAACTGCGGATCTTAAATCTATAAGTGTTCATCCCAATCTTTTTGCCATCATTAAGGAACCATTTGCTATGAATGAATTTTTTGATCTTGTGCCTAAGAGTCTGATAATTACTAGAAATAAAGAAATTTCTAAGAAATATAGATGCCTCATTTAATAATTTCCTACCAAAGATGGCAAAACCTAAATCTATCTTTGCTTTTATGCCTAGCTAGGTGCATTACACTATAGCGCTTGTTGGGAGGCAACCCAATTTTATTTTTGTTTTTTTGTTTTTGCTTCTGTTTAGGAATAAATAATCCATCTAGCCTCTGTTTGGATGTGGTTTTATGTTTTAATTAGTGTTTGTGCCAAGTAGAACCTATAGGATAACCGTCGATGATAGTTGATTTGATTCTGCTAAAAAACAGAAACTTTGCGCGCATGAATATTTTTTTTAAATCATAGAAATGTGCTTTTGCGTTGATTCTTTTTGCTGATGTTCAATAAAAAAATTGTCCAGGACTTCCTATTTTGGTAGGATTTTTAGAGTCCAGAAGTTTGCGTTAGTTACAGATTGCTACAGACTGTTCTGTTTTTGACAGATTCTGTTTTGCCTGTGTTGTTTGCTTATTTTGATGAATCTATGGCTAGTAAAATAGTTTATAATCCATATAGAAGTTGGAATACAGTAGGTTTAACACCAATATAAATAAAGAATGAGTTCATTACAATACCTTAAAGTAGTCTTTTGTTTTCTTTCTCTAACGGAGCTCACGAGATTTCTATCGAGTTTTGTGTGTTGTGAAGTTTTCAAGTTTTGGGTGAATTCTTTTGATGGATTATGGAACAAGGAGTGTCAAGAGCCTAAGATTGGGGATGCCCATTGCACCCACAAGATAATCCAAGGACACCAAAAAGTCAAAGCTTGGGGATGCCCCGGAAGGCATCCCCTCTTTCTTCTACTTCCATCGGTAATTTACTTGGAGCTATATTTTTATTCACCACATGATATGTGTTTTGCTTGGAGCGTCTTGTATTGTTTGCGTCTTTGCTTGTTAGTCTACCACAATCATCCTTGCTGTACAAACCTTTTGAGAGAGCCATACATGAATTGGAATTTGCTAGAATACTCTATGTGCTTCACTTATATCTTTTGAGCTTGATAGTTTTGCTCATAATGCTTCACTTATATCTTTTGAGGGTGATAACTTTTTCTCTAGTACTTCACTCTGATCTTTTAGAGCACGGTGGTGGATTTGTTTTAAAGAAACTATTGATCTCTCATGCTTCACTTAGATTTTTTTGAGAGTCGTTAATAGCATGGTAATTTGCTTAATGTTAATATACATGGTATTCAAGATATGTGAAACTTTCTTTTGAGTGTGTTGAATACTAAGATAAGTTTGATGCTTGATAATTGTTTTGAGATATGGAGGTGATAATATCAAAGTAATGCTAGTTGGGTGATTATGAATTTAAAGAATGCTTGTGTTAAAGTTGGTGATTCCTGTAGCATGCATGTATGGTGAACCGCTTTGTGATGAAGTTGGAGCATAATTTTATTTATTGATTGTCTTCCTTATGAGTGGCGGTCGGGGACGAGCGATGGTCTTTTCCTACCAATCTATCCCCCTAGGAGATGCGCGTAGTGCTTTGATTTTTGATGACTTCTAAATTTTTGCAACAAGTGCATGAGCTCTTTTGATTAATGTTGAGTCCATGGATTATACACACCCTTTCACCCTTCCATTATTGCTAGCCTCTCTTGTGCCGCGCAAATTTTGCCGGTACCATACACCCACCATATACCTTCCTCAAAACAGCCACCATACCTACCTATTATGGCATTACCATAGCCATTCCAAGATATATTGCCATGCAACTTTCCACTGTTCCGTTCATATGACACACATTACTTTTGTCATATTGCTTTTTGCATGAACATGTAGTTGACATTGTATTTGTGGCAAAGACACCGTTCATAATTCTTTCATACATGTCGCTCATGAGTCATTGCACATCCCGGTACACCGCCGGAGGCATTCATATAGAGTCATATTTTGTTCTAAGTATCAAGTTGTAATTGTTGAGTTGTAAGAAAAATAAAAGTGTGATGATCATCATTATTAGAGCATTGTCCCAGTGAGGAAAGGATGATGGGGACTATGATTCCCCCATAAGTCGGGATGAGACTCCGGATGAAAAAAAAGAGGCCATAAAAAAATAGAAAAAGCCCAAAATAAAAATAAAAAATGAGAGAAAAAGAGAGAAGGGACAATGCTACTATCCTTTTACCACACTTGTGCTTCAAAGTAGCACCGTGATCTTCATGATAGAGAGTCTCATATGTTGTCACTTTCATATACTAGTGGGAGTTTTTCATTATAGAACTTGGCTTGTATATTCCAATGATGGGCTTCCTCAAAATGCCATAGGTCTTCATGAGCAAGCGAGTTGGATGCACACCCACTTAGTTTCTTTTGTTGAGCTTTCATATACTTATAGTTCTAGTGCATCCGTTGCATGGAATCCCTACTCACTCACATTGATATCTATTGATGGGCATCTCCATAGCCCGTTGATACGCCTAGTTGATGTGAGACTATCCTCTCCTTTTTGTCTTCTCCACAACCACCATTCTATTCCACCTATGGTGCTATGTCCATGGATCATGCTCATGTATTGCGTGAAAGTTGAAAGAGTTTGAGATTATTAAAGTATGAAACAATTGCTTGGCTTGTCATCGGGGTTGTGCATGATTAAATACTTTGTGTGATGAAGATAGAGCAACAGCCAGACTATATGATTTTGTAGGGATAACTTTCTTTAGCCATGCTATTTTGAGAAGACATGATTGCTTTGATTAGTATGCTTGAAGTATTATTATTTTTATATCAATATGAACTTTTGTCTTGAATCTTTCGGATCTGAATATTCATGCCACAATTAAGAAGATTTACATTGAAATTATGCCAAAGTATCACTCCGCATCAAAAATTCTTTTTTATCATTTACCTACTCGAGGACGAGTAGGAATTAAGCTTGGGGATGCCTGATACGTCTCAAACGTATCTATATTTTTTGATTGCTCCATGCTACTTTATCTACTGCTTTGGACTATATTGGGATTTATTTTCCACTTTTATATTATTTTTGGGACTAACCTATTAACCGGAGGCCCAGCCCAGAGTTGCTGTTTTTTTGCCTATTTCAGTGTTTCGAAGAAACAGAATATCAAACGGAGTCCAAACGGAATGAAACCTTCGGGAACATGATTTTCTCACCGAACGTGATCGAGGAGACTTGGACCCTACTCCAAGAAGTAACAGAGGCAGTCACGAGGGTGGGGGCGCCCCCCCTAGGGCGCGCCCCCCTACCTCGTCGACCCCCTATTGCTCCACCGACGTACTCTTTCCTCCCATATATACCTATGTACCCCCGATAGATCAAATATGGAGCCAAAAAGCTAAATCCACCGCCGCAGCTTTCTGTATCCACGAGATCCCATCTTGGGGCCTGTTCCGGAGCTCCGCCGGAGGGGGCATCCACCATAGAGGGCTTCTACATCAACACCATAGCCTCTCCGATGAAGTGTGAGTAGTTTACTTCAGACCTTCGGGTCCATAGCTAGTAGCTAGATGGCTTCTTCTCTCTTTTTGGATCTCAATACAATGTTCTCCCCCTCTCTCGTGGAGATCTATTCGATGTAATATTCTTTTTGCGGTGTGTTTGTTGAGACCGATGAATTGTGGGTTTATGATCCAACTTATCTATGAATAATATTTGAATCTTCTCTGAATTCTTTTATGTATGATTGAGTTATGTTTGCAAGTCTCTTCGAATTATCCATTTGGTTTGGCCTACTAGATTGGTAGTTCTTGCAATGGGAGAAGTGTTTAGCTTTGGGTTCAATCTTGCGGTGTCCTTTCCCAGTGACAGAAGGGGCAGCAAGGCACGTATTGTATTGTTGCCATCGAGGATAACAACATGGGTTTTTTATCATATTACATGAATTTATCCCTCTACATCATGTCATCTAGCTTAAGGCGTTACTCTATTTTTAACTTAATACTCTAGATGCATGCTGGATAGCGGTCGTTGAGTGGAGTAATAGTAGTAGATGCAAAATCATTTCGATCTACTTGTGTCGGATGTGATGCCTATATACATGATCATACCTAGATATACTCATAACTTTGCTCAATTTTGTCAATTGCCAACAGTAATTTGTTCACCCACCATAGAATATCTATGCTCTTGAGAGAAGCCACTAGTGAAACCTATGGCCCCTGGGTCTATTCTCATCATATCAATCTCCATCACTTTATTACTTGCTTTGTTTTTACTTTGCCTTTTACTTTTCACTTTGCATCTCTATATCAAAAATACCAAAAATATTATTTATCATCTCTATCAGATCTCACTCTCGTAAGTGACCGTGAAGGGATTGACAACCCCTAATCGCGTTGGTTGCGAGGAGCTATCGTTTTGTGTAGGTATGAGGGACTTGTGCGTGGTCTCCTACTGGATTGATACCTTGGTTCTGAAAAACTGAGGGAAATCCAATGCAGTGCTCAAGAGGTAGCAGGCGGCGGCGGAAGCCACGACCGCCGAAGGGGCCGCGTTCTGCAGGAGCCGGTCTGACCTCGCCGATCAGGCCGAGGTGGAGGGCCGGGCCGACTCGGACCTCGGCCTGGATCTGAACAACGCTGAAGCCTTGTCCTGGCGGGACAGGAACCAGGCCAAGGCAGAGCTGGAGGCGGCGTCAGTCCGTGCTTGGACCGATGCAGCGGCAGCATGGGCGCGAGCTGGTGTAGAGCCGTCCTGGCGTGAGATGACGGAGGGCACGGTGGTGGCGGCGACGGTCTTTGAGCCATCGACAGTGAGGGAGCACGGCCGTGGAGGCCGGGCTGAGGTGGTGATCCTCGACCGGGAGGTCGTGGAGGTGGCAAATGACACCCCACCGCGGACCGATGCGGTCGAGCGAGTGGGGGCTGATGGCGGTTGAGGCAATGTCGTCTTGGAAGAGGCGCTGCAGGCGGCGGTGCCGGAGGCGTCGCCAGTTTTGGAGGAGGCGCCGCGGGCGGCGGTGCCGGAGGCCACTCCGGCAGCTGGGCCAGTGGTGGCGCAGCAGGCCGTCCCAGTGTCCGGACCGGAGGCGGCGAAGTAGGGCGTCCCGGCGTCCGGGTCGTTGTCCGCGCCGGGAGGAGTGTCAGAGGGGGTGCTGGCCGCGTCGCGAGCGGCCAGCGGGGAGCACACCTTGATGCCCCGGCAGGGAGGGCGCCGAGCCGCCGTGCCGCAGCTGGTGTGGAGCGAGGCGCCGTTGTCTTCGGGCCTCGGACCCAGGAGGAGGCGGTGCTGGACGCCGTCAGCCACCGCCTGCGAGGCCGGATGGAACGACTCGAGGCCTTCGCTCAGGCCGAGGTGGAGCGGATGCGCGACCTGGAGCGTCCCGTTCTAGCAAGCCTTCTTTTTCTTGCGATTTCTTCTTTCTGGGGGCGCGCCAGCGCACTCACTGGGTGTAGCCCCGGAGGTTCAGGCCAACTACATAGTAGTTGGGTCGAATCTTTAGAGCTTTGGCCTTGTTCTGACTTCTGCTTTCTTCAGCATCTTGACGCCTTCCGGGTCGCCACCTACAATCGTCTCCTAGGCAAGCACCGGGAGCTCATGGAGCAGCTCGTCGCCAAGGAGGAAGAGCTCTGCGTCGCCGCAGGTATTCTTGTGCTCTTTTCTAGTGGGGGTGTGCCAGCGCACCCACTGGGTGTAGCCCCCGAGATTCAGGCCAACTGTGTAACAGTTGGGCCAAATCTTAAGTCTTGCTTCTTTTCTTCTGTTGAGTCCTTCTTTTTTCGCAGCCGAGGTGCTGTCCTGGCGGACTCGTCTGCTCTGGGCCGGTCACCATTACGACCGGCTCATTGCCCACACCAGCCGCCTTGGCGTCGAGGTGGCGCAGGCGAGGGAGGAGGCGGCCGCGGCTCGACAGTCTCTCGATGAGGCCAACCGGCTGCATGAGCAGCTGGCGGGTCACAAGAGCCGCCTCGAGGCCGAGGTGGAGCTCCTTAAGGCGGAAGCTGCCAAGGTGGCGGAGGCGCAACGGTCCCTGGTGGAGGCGGACCAACAGCGCGGCCAGCTGGCCGACGACAAGGGCCGGCTCTAGGCCGAGGTGGATCGCCTGCAGGGGCAGGTCACCACGGCTGAGGGGGCCCGTCAGGACGAGGCCCGTCGCCGTGAGGCGGCTGAGAAGGCGGTTGAAGACAAGGACACCGAGCTGGAGGCGGCCCTTGCCAAGGCGGCCAATCTAGAGAAGGCGCCCGAGGAGCGCGACCTCGCCATCAAGCGGGAGTGGCTTGGTACGTTGCTTGAGGCGTAGCACTTGGAAGAGTCCTTCTCCTGCAAGTGCTTTTTTCTTGTAGTTTGTCGGGTCGGGATCCGACCTTTCTTCCTTGTTGTTCTTCTTCTAACTTGCTTCTTCCTTTGCGGCAGGGGCCTTCCCGGAGACGTAGCGGCTGGCGGAGGAAGCCGTCCGCTATCAGCGTGACCCGACCAGTGTCGTTGGGTCTGGGACGGATCCGCAGGCGGCCTGGACCTTCCCGGAGATCATCACCGCCGCTGAGGCCCGCCTGCGGGTCCTGGGAACGCAGATGGAGCGGTTTTCCCAGGCCGGCACCGCGATGACGGTGGCCCTGGGAACGCAGATGGAGCGGCTTTCCCAGCAGGTGCATCATGCCGCCTCGAGCGGTTTTGAAGGGTCCCACCATGTCGAGTCCCCAGACCGTGAAGGGCCAGGCGATCGGTATGGTGCTGAGTGCTGACGTCGGCTGGTGGCTGCGTTTGCTGAAGCGCTGGCATCCCTCACACTTGAGGACGAGCGACTCGGCGTCTTGGAGGGTCGTGGGCCAGTAGAAACCATGGCGGAATGCCTTGGCCACCAGGGATCGTGATGCGGCGTCATGCCCGCACTCGCCCTGATGTATGTCGAGGAGGATGTCGATGCCCTTTTCCTGCTCGACGCAGCGCTGGAACATGTCGGTGGAGCTGCGCTTGACGAGCTCGTTGTTGATGATGCTATAGGCGGACGCCCGACACTGCACTTGCCAAGCTTCGGTGTTGTCCATGGGGAGAACCCCGTTCTCCAAAAAAATTGATATTGGGAGGGCCCAAGATGGAGCCGCGACCACGGCGAAGACGGTCACTAGGGTGGGTTCCGAGTCGGCAGCCCCCGAGCCGGGTTGAGTAGCCCCCGGGTCGAGGATGGCGAAGGTCGGGTCTGGGATGATGGTGGCCGGGTTGAGCTGAGCAGTCCCAGGCCGGGTTCAGCAGCCCCGGGTCGGGTTCAGGTGCGGTCGGGTCGTCTGGAACGTGGATGGACTCGGAGTCCCGTGATGGCTTGACGGACGGCTTGCGCAGGTGCTCGAGGGAGACGCCGGACGGGACGGCTTGTCATGATGATGCGATCTTGGCGAGCGTGTCAGCTGCTTCGTTCTCCGCGCGTGGGACGTAGAGGAACTCGCAGCCCTCGAAGGATCCGGACAGCTTCTGGACGAGGAAGCGGTAGCTTGCCATGTTTGAGTCGCGGGCGTCCCACTCGCCGGAGCACTGCTGCACCACTAGGTCCGAGTCGCCGTAGCATAGGATGCGCCAGATGCCGAGTTCCTTGGCAAGCCGGAGTCCGTGCACAAGGGCTTCGTACTCAACGACGTTGTTGGAGGCAGCGAAGTGGATCTGGAGCGCGTAGCGGAGCCGGTTGCCCTTCGGGGATGATAGTACGATGTCGGGCCCCAAGCCGAGTCGCATCTTGGACCCGTCGAAGTGCATGCGCCAATGCATCGAGTCGGGGGGCGGTGGCAAGTACTGGGTCTCGGTCCAGTCGACGAGGAAGTCGGCCAGGGCTTGAGACTTGATCGTGGTGTGGGGCTCGTAGAGGATGGTGTGGCCGGCTAGCTGAATCGCCCACTTGGCAACCCGGCTAGAGGCATCCCGACACCCGATGATTTCTCTGATAGGCGCCGTGCTGACCATGGTGACCACGTGCTTTTGGAAATACTGCTTCAGCTTCTTGGCGGTGATGTACACGCCGTAACACATCTTCTGGTAGTGCAGGTAGTTCTGCTTGGAGATGGAGAGCACCTCGCTTAGGTAGTAGAGAGGCACTGGACGACTTGGATCTTGCCCTTCTCTGGTCGCTCGACCGCCAGCACCATGCTGACCGCCCGCAAGGTTGCGGCTATGTAGAGCAGTAGCGGCTCCTTGTCGGTCGACGCGGCCAGGACTGGCGCGATGGAGAGCATGCGCTTGAGGTCTCGGAAGGCCTCGTCTGCCTTGCCGTTCCATTCGAACGGGCTCGTCTTCTTCATCAGCTGGTACAGGGGTAGCGCGCTCTCGCCCAGCCGGCTTAGAAATCAACTGACCGAGGCCAAGCATCCGGTGAACTTCTGGACATCGCGCAGCCGAGACGGCTTGCGAATGCACTCGATGGCCTTGATCTTCTCCAGGTTCGCCTCAATGCCGTGTTCCGAGACGAGGAAGCCGAGTAGCTTTCCGGCCAGGACACCGAAGACTCATTTCTCCGGGTTTATCTTGACCTTGTATTCGCGGAGGTTGGCGAATGTTTCCTTCAAATCGTTTAGGAGCGCGAAGTGCCGCTTGGTCTTCACCACGATGTCATCCACGTATAAATGGATATTGCGGCCGAGTTGTGGCAGCAGGCATTTCTGCATGCAGCGTTGGAAGGTAGCGCCGGCGTTCTTCAAGCCGAACGACATGGTGATGTAGCAATACGCCCCAAAGGGCATGATGAAGGATGTCTTCAGGGCGTCGGCCGGGTCCAGCTTGATCTGGTGATAGCCGGAGTAAGTGTTCAGGAAGGACATGAGCTCACACCCAGCGGTCGAGTCGATGACTTGGTCGATCCACGAGAGAGCGAACGGATCCTTGGGACAGGCCTTGTTGAGGCTGGTGTAGTCGATACACATGCGCCAGGTCTTGTTCTTCTTTAGGACGAAGACTGGATTGGCCAGCCACTCGGGGTGAAACACTTCCATTATGAAGTCGGCCACCAAAAGCTTGGCGACCTCTTCACCAATGTTTCTTCTCTTCTCTTCGGAAAATCAGCGTAGGGGTTGACGGACAGGCTTGGCATCCTTGTGGATGTTAAGTTTGTGCTCGGCGTACTTCCTCGGGATACCCGGCATGTCCTTGGGGGTCCATGCAAAGATATCCCGATTCTCACGGAGGAAGTTGACGAGCTCGCCTTCCTATTTGGTGTCAAGGCGGGCGCCTACGACAACGTACATGTTGCAGCTGGGGTCTTCCGGGTTGAGCTTCACTTTCTTGGTCTCCTTGGAGGGCTTGAAGGCAGCCTCGTCGGCCGGGTCCGGGGTCGGGATCGACGCAGCGGAGGCCTCGCCTGCCAGGGCGACGATCCGGTCGAGCTGGCGCCGCACCTCGGCAATGACCAGTGACTCGGCCAACTTGGCGCCGTCTCGGGCGCACTCCAGGGACTTGCGGTAATCACCGGTGATGGTGATGAGGCCCTTGTGACCCGGCATCTTCATCTTCAGGCACGCGTAGTGGGGAACCGCCATGAACTTGGCGAGCGCAGGCCTGCCCAGCAACGCATGATACGCGTTGGACAGGTCCACCACCTCAAACCAAACCAGTTCGCGTCGGAAGTGGCTGCTGTCACCGAACAGGATGTCGAGCCGGACCCGGCCAATGGGGCAGCAGGAGCGGCCGGGCACGATGCCGTGGAAGATCGTTCGGGTCGGCTCCAGGTCCTCGGCCTTGAGGCCGAGCTTGGTCATCGTGTCGTGGTAGAGGATGTTGATGTTGCCGCCGCTGTCGATGAGGACTCGGGAGAACTTGCATGTGCGCCGCACGATGATGGTTGGGTTGAGGATGAGGGCATAACCACCCGGACTTGGCATGACTGCCGGGTGATCCTCCCGGGTCCAGGTGATCGGGCGATCCAACCAATGCATGGAGTCCGGCTTGGCTGGGACGACGGTGTTCACCTCCTGCCGAAGGAGGCGCTCCCTGTGCTTGTCGTCGCCGAGGCTGGTGAAGACGACGTAGGCTGCGTTCTGGTCCGGGTAGGCATCGTCGCACATCGCGCCACCAGCTGGAGGCGGCGGTGGAGGCGGAGGCGGCTGCCCCGTGCCTGGAGCCGGAGCCGGAGTAGGCAGGACATCGCCCCTCATAATGCCTTGGTGATGGCGCACTGCCGAAGCGTGTGCGTGGAGGGTCTTGCGCCGCTGTGGTGCTTGCAGGGGGCGTCGAGCATCTTCTCTAAGCTCATGGCGGGTTGACATGCCGTCTTGTCGGTCTGCCGGCGCTTCGCCGCCGGGTCCGCCACGGGCTCGGTGTCCGCGATGAGCCGGTTGTCGTGACGCTGCGCTGGCTGGTCGGCCTTGCGCTTGTTGTTCTGGTGATACTGCTGCCGGCTGCTTTCGCCGGCCGGATTCGGAGGGGGAACCGGCTTCGCCTTCCCGGCTTCATCCAGCGCCACCTAGATCTTCATTGCGGAGTCGGCGTTGGCGTACTTGTCCGCCGTCACCATGAGCGCGGTTATGGTAGCCGGCTCAGAGCATAAGAGCTTGTGCTTGAGGAGAGTACTGGATCGCCTGGACTTCATGGACGCCCTCGCAGCTGTTCCGGAGCTCGGTCCAGCGTGCGAGGTACTCGCGACCGGTCTCCGTAGGCCCTTGCACGCACATGGTGAGCTGGCTAGTTCGTCCGGGCCTCTTGTAGGTCCTCGTGAATTTGCGGACGAAGGCTTCCTCGAAGTCCACCCACGTGTTGATGCTGCCCATTGGCAGGCTGTTCAACCACGTGTGGGCCAACCCTTGGAGCATGAGCGGTGCGTAGCGCACGGCAAGACGATGATTGGCACCGGTGATGCCAATAGCCGTGGTGTAGTCGGTGAGCCAGTCTTCTGGCTTCACTGTCCCATTGTACTTGTGGGTGTCACGGGGGAGCATGAACCCTTTGGGGAAGGACTCCTCCCGGATGCGTGGACCGAAGCACGCCGACCCGATAGCGCCGCTCTCCTCCACCTCCAGGGAGCGAGCGAGCTAATCGAGGCGGTGGTGAGCGTCGGTGTTATCGATGGCGCGCGGGCC